>NC_133508.1:23682500-23991666 GCF_049354715.1 Callithrix jacchus | reverse complement strand
GAGAGAGGATGATGAGACTTTAATAAAATGCCTCGTTTAAAAGATCAGTGGGCCCAGGGTTATTGCTCATGCTTGTAATCCCAGCACTTTGGGAGGTTGAGGCAGACAGATTACCTGAGGTGAGAAGTTTGAGATCAGCCTGGCCAACATGGTGAAACCCCGTCTCTGCTAAAAATACAAAAAAAAAAAAAAAAGATAGCCAGGTATGTTGGCATGTGCCTGTAGTCTCAGCTACTTGGGAGGCTGAGGCAGGAGAATCACTTGAACCTGGAAGGTAGAGGCTGCAGTGAGCTGAAATCAAGCCACTGCACTCCAGTGTGGCCAACTTTGGGAGGCCGAGGCAGGCAGTTCATGAGGTCAACAGATGGAGACCATCCTGGCCAACAAAGTGAAACCCCATCTCTACAAAAACACAAAAATTAGCTGGATGTGGTGGTGCACACCTGTAGTCCCAGCTACTTGGGAGGCTGAGGCAGGAGAATTACTTAAACACGGGAGGTAGAGGTTGCAGGGAGCCAAGATCGTGTCCCTGCACTCCAGCGTGGCACCTGGTGACAGAGCAAGACTCTGTCTCAAAACAAAAAACACTAGAAATCAAATGCAGTTATTTCTCATTACCTAGTTTTCTTTTCTGCAATAATATTTTAGGAGTAACAAAAACCACCCCACAAGAAAATACATTGCTGTGAGTAATTGTTGAGACAATGAACACTCCACAGTCCACATCATAGGGCACAGTGGGCACCTGCATACTCCTGCAGAGTGAGCATGTTTCAGAGCCTTCAAAAGCTCTGGAAAAGCCCCAGGTTCTGAAATTACCCTCAAGCAGAGATGAGAAGCCTCCAGCCTAATATTTTGTTTTAATGCTCATGACCACGTTGCCAATTAGTGTTATTATCTGCCTCGGAGAGATGGGAAAAGAGAGGCTTGGGAAATCAGGGTAGCCCAATTTCTAATATCAGAAACATTCTCATTTAACTGATGGTGGAACAGGTACCTACCTTAGCTTTGATACAACTCATGTACTGATGGATGTGCCACTAGCAGGGTCTGGCAGTTGTTGGAGGATAATGGTTGATTGGATTTGCCTTGCAGGAGGATAACAGTCTCTTTAAGCTTGGAGGAAAAGCAGATGGTGGGAGAATGGATGGGGATAGTGTGAGTGGAGTCTGTCATTTTCCAAATGCCTGCTGCCAAGAAAAGAAAGGCAGCTGATGAAAATCATGTCTTTCAAAGTAAGGAGACTGGGAAATACTTCTTTTGTTTTGCAATAGGGAAAAAAAACTCTCTTTTTCAGAAAGAATATAATACCAAGAGACACTATGTAATAAGTCACATTGTATAGTTAAGTAGCATAGAAGGTCAGTAAAAGACAAAAGAAACAAGATTTGCAAATGTTTTACTCAGCAACACAAGTTATTCAAGGCCTGGCCTGGTGGCTTATATTTGTAGTCCCAACACTTTGGAAGCCTGAGGTGGGAGGATCACTTGATCCCAGTAGTTTGGCACCAGCCTGGGAAACAGAGAGAGAGATGCTGTATCTTCAAAAGGGGGGAAAAAAAACTAGCCAGACGTGGTGGGGCATGCCTGTGGTCCCAGCTACTGGGAAGGCTGGAGTGGGAAGACCGCTTGAGTCTGGAAAGTCAAGGCTACCGTGAGCCATGAGTGTGCCACTACACTCCAGCCTTGGCAACAGAGCAAGACCTGTCTCAAAAAAAACAAAAAGTTATTCAAAGCCACAGCATTATAATAAGATATTGCAGCACATGCTGCTATGTAGGATCCTGAAATTTTAACAAAAAGAAAAAAATCATGAAGTCTACCAAAATAGTAAGAGAGGAAAAGAAAAAGACTTCATGATATTGATACTCAGCTCTGCAAACAAATGACCCCAGCGAGCATGATCCCACAATGAAGCTCAGAGTTGAAAAGTACAACCATCTTCACAGTACGCTAATCAGTTTTTCAGTCCCCTAATCTTGATCATGAGAAGACATGCAAGAACTACCAAAAGTGTGAGGAAACCTACATGAAAGATAAAGGTGAGAACAAACAGAAAAAAAGTAGCAACTAGGAGGAAACTGAAACAATGCAAGGATAAGAATACTTTGAAAACAAAAACTGTAACTCGTATATTCAGAGGCACAAGAAAAGATAATGCCTTAATGAAGCAAGAACAGAATCCACCAAAAAGAAGCATAAAAAGTGTTCTTTTTTTTAATCTAACATAAAGATTAGAAAACCCAAAAAACAGGAGAAAAATCTAAAGAGAAGAACAACCAGAGAAATCAGAAAATTAGAACACAAGTCCAAGAAGTCCAACATCAAAATTATAGGATTGCCAGAAAAAAAAAAATAACAAGAAAACAGGAGATAAGATTATTGGCAACATTTCTTAGAACTAAAAGATATCAGCTCCTAGTTTGAAAGGTCCACTTAGTACCCAGCACAGTGGAAGAAAATAGACTCATCTAAGGGTACATCAGTTCAGAATACTGCCAAAAATAATTTTTAAGACATTTCTGCAATTTAGAAAGAGAGAGGGAGAAGAAGTCACATGGAAAGCAGCAGGATTCAGAATGGCTTTGTACTTCTCTACACCAGCCCTGGAATCCAGAAGACCATGGAGCAATGCCTTCCCAATTATAAAGAAAAATTACTTTCAACTTAGAATTCAACACCCAGCCATAAATTGCAGGGTAGGTAGAATTAAAACACTTTAAGAAACGTAAGGTCTCAAAAGATGTACTTTCATGCACACTTTCTCAGAAAGCTATTGAAAATGTCCTGTATTGGTCCATTTTTCATGCTGCTAATAAAGACATACCCGAAACTGGGAAGAAAAAGAGGTTTAATTGGACCTACAGTTCTACATGACTGGGGAAGGCTAAGAATCATGGCGGGAGTTGAAAGGCACTTCTTACATGGCAGGCACAGGAGAAAAATCGGGACGAAGAAAAAGCGGAAACCCCTGATAAACCCATCAGATCTTGTGAGACGTGTTCACTCTCACAAGACTAGCACAGGCCCCCGTGATTCCATTACCTCCCTCTGGGTCTCTGGGAGATACAATTTAAGCTGAAATTTAGTTGGGGACACATCCAAAGCATATCATTCTGCCCCTGATTTCTCTAAATCTCATGTCTTTACATTTCAAAACCTATCATGCCTTTCCAAAAGTTCCCCAAAGTCTTAACTCGTTTCAGTCAAAAGTCCACGGTCCAAAGTCTCATCTGAGACAAGGGAAGTCCCTTCTGCCTATGAGCCTGTAAAATCGAAAGCAAGCTAATTACTTCCTAGATACAATGGGATACAGGTAGTGGGTAAATACAGCCATTTCAAATGGGAGAAACTAGCCAAAACAAGGGGGTAATGGGGCCCATGCATGTCCAAAATCCAGCATGGCAGTCAAATTCTAAAGCTCCAAAATTATATCCTTTGAATCAAGGTCTCACATCCAGGTCATGCTGATGCAAAAGGTGGGTTCCCATGGTCTTAGACAGCTCTGCCCCTATGGCTTTGCAGGGTACAGCCTCCCTCCTGGCTGCTTTCATGAGCTGGCATTGAGTATCTGTGGCTCTTCCAGGCACAGGGTGCAAGCTGTCAGTGGATCTACCATTCTGGGGTCTGGAGGACAGTGACCCTCTTCTCAGAGCTCCACTAGGGGGTACCTCAGTAGGGCCTCTTTGTAGGGGCTCTGACCCCACATTTCCCTTCTGCACCGCCCTAGCAGAGGTTCTCCATGGGGGCCCCACCCCTGCAGCAAACTTTTGCCTGGGCATCTAGGCATTTCCATATATCTTCTGAAATCTAGGAGGAAGACCTCAATTCTTAACTTCTGTGCACCTGCAGGCTCAACATCATGTGGAAGCTGCCAAGGCTTGGAGCTTCCACCCTCTGAAGCCACAGCCCAAGCTGTATATTGGCCCCTTTTAGCCATGGCTGGAGCAGCTGGAACACAGGACACCATGTCCCTAAGCAGCATACATCATGAGGACCCTGGGCCCAGCCCACAAAACAGCTTTTCTTCCTGGGCCATTGGGCCTGTGATGGGAGGCACTGACATGAAGGTCTCTGATATGGCCTGGAGACATTTTCCCATGGTCTTGGAGGTTAACATTTGGCTCTCTGCAATTTATACAAATTTCTGTGGCCATCTTGAATTTCTCCTCAGAAAATGCATTTTTTTCTATTACATAGTCAGATTGCAAATTTTCCAAACTTTTATGCTCTTCTTCCCTTATAAAACTCAATGCTTTTAAAAGAACTCAATTCATCTCTTAAATGCTTTGCTACCTAGAAGTTTTTTCTGCCAGATACCCTAAATTATCTCTCTCAAGTGCAAAGTTCCACAAATCTCTAGGGCAGGGGCAAAATGTCACCAGTCTCTTTGCTAAAACATAACATGAGTCACCTTTACTCCAATTCTCAACGAGTTCCTCATCTCCACCTGAGACTACCTCAGTCTGGGACTTATTGTCCATATCACTACAAGCATTTTGTGCAAAGTCATTCAACAAGTCTCTAGAAAGTTCCAAATTTTCCCACATTTTCCCATCTTCTTCTGAGGTTTCCAAACTGTTCCAACCTTTGCCTGTTACACAGTCACTTCCACATTTTTGGGTATCTTTTCAGCAACGCCCCACTCTATGGTACCCATTTAATGTATTAGTTCATTTTTATGCTGCTAATAAAGACATACCTGAAACTGGGGAGAAAAAGAGATTTAATTGGACTTACAATTCCACATGGCTGGTGAGTCCTCAGAATCACAGCATGAGGCAAAAGGTACTTCTTACATGACAATGGCAAGAGAAAAATGAGGAAGAAGCAAAAGTGGAAACCCCGGATAAATGCATCAGATTTTGTGAGACTTATCCACTATCACAAGAACAGCATGGGAAAGACTGACCTTCATGATTCAATTACCTCCTCCTGGGTCTCTCCCATAACATGTGGGAATTCTGGGAGATACAAATCAAGTTAAGATTTGGGCAGGGACAACAGCCAAACCATATTATGCCCTCACCAGAGTGAGGGAGTAACCTAAGAATATGTAGGCTACAGGAAAGAGGAGATTCACACCAGGAGAGAAAAAAAAAGAGAATTTTCAAGATGATGGTGAAGGGAGCTCCCTAGTGATCATAGAACACCCACCAAGCAGGAAGAATGAATGAAATAGTATGATTCGGGTGATTGGCATGAAGGAGCTATCATTCGGATTCCCTCTGCTACTATAACAACGTTTAACCTAGATGAAACTCCTAGAGGATATTCTCTAATTTTAACAAAAAAGAGTTAGAAAAAGGGTTTAAAAGAAAAGTTTCAGAAAGTTCACCAAGGCCTGGAACAAAAGTAATTCAAAGATATCCAGCCAGCCTAGAAGGAAGAAGAAAAGTCTCTAGAGGCAGTTTCTCAAAAAAAATGCAAAGGGAAAATGATAGATATCCTATTGTGAATAGCTTTGTGTAATATCTTACTAAAAACAGCCATTAGAAAAGATGGAAATACTTAAAAATAGTACAAAGAAAACTAAGCAAATAAAAAAGGCATTATTAACTTTAAGAAAAACACAAAGGAAGGAAAGAAAAATGACCATAGTATACTACAGTACTGAGTTATAAAAAATATTACAGTGACAACAATACTGATTTAACCAAAATTATAATCGGACTATATTGGGAAAATGAGAAAAAGAAAGCAAAATGATAGCAGTCTAGAAAGCCAGTTCTGTTTTCTACGACAAGAATTTGATAGACAATATCTAGAATGGACAAATCAAAAGACAGCAATATATGTGTAGTGTGTAGAATTGAGATGTTGAATGCCAAAAAGAAGTTAAAGAGTTGGAAGTGGTTGCCCTTTGGAAAAGAGACCTGTAAGAAGGAAGAAGGGGCGAGTCAGGGGACTGCTGGATTTTGTAATAGATCTTTTATTACCATTTTGACTTTTTAAACTACATGCATATACAGTTTTTCATTTAAAATGTAATTTAAAAAATTAAAGAAAAATAAGATAGCCAGGTGTAGTGACTCGTGCCTATAATCCCAGCACTTTGGAAGGGCAAGGCAGGTGGATCACTTAAGCCCAGGAATTCAAGACCAGCCAGGGCAAGATGGTGAAACCCTGTCTCTACAAAAAATTACCAAAAAGTTAGCCAGGCATGGTGATGCATGCCTGTGATCCCAACGACTTGGGAGGCTGGGGTGAGAGGATTGCCTCAGCCAGGGATCACACCACTGCAGTCTAGCCCAGGTGACAGAATAAGACCCTGTTTCAAATAATAATAATAATAATAAGCTGGAACGCCAATATATACCTCCAGTAAAAACAGGTAGGCACTCAGGTGATTGACTTGAATATTAAATAGAGGACTGGTATTATTCGAACCCCTGGCTGGGGATTCAGGTTATAGGGTACAGATTACACTGGAATAGCCCACTGTCTTCACCTTAATGCTTTCTCTTTAACTCGTGCAATGCTTCCATCCTTTATAATTGTCTGAATAGTCAGTGATCTAATATGCAAGTTCCAGACTTTCATCTACATGTATAACGAGATCTGTTACTTGCTCACATTATTTCTCTGAATCACAATAGTACAGGTGATAATTACCCTCTCCCTGGGAATAAGAAGCTACTATTCATTATGTGTGTGTCCTTCACTGTGTTAAATAATCAAGGGGTCTCTCAGTGGTGTAGTACTTCACAGTTTTCATTGTGCTTTTTCTTGATTTTATTTGATCCTGCAAGAAAAGGCCAGGCAGGAGAACAGAGAGTTGAAGTGACTTCCTTAAGGTCACTCAGCCCCATAACAGCAAGCCACAGGCAGGGGCATCCTTAAGGTCACTCAGCCCCATAACAGCAAGCCACAAGTAGGGGCATCGATAGTGACTCTCTCTCCACCTACCATGCTGTGCAGCAGGATGGTTTTCAAATTTCCTAAAGTCCGCATTTGTTTAATAGCTCCAGTTGCTGGCAGCTGAACAACCAGATGGTGGGAAAAAGAAAAAGGATGTGTGTAAATTTACTTCTCAAAACTCTGGCCACAGTGCCCAGAGCCAGCCTTAGAACAAGTTGCCCTCTACCCAGATCAAACCCAGAAAGTGTCATGCAAATATCCCAAATTGGGGGTCTTAGGACTTTTCCCACCTTCATGAGTCTCTTTTAAAATTGGAAATACCCCTGAGAAATGGCGTACCTTAACACTTATCATTGATGCCTTAGGCAGGTTTGGTTGAAAGCCAGCTAAAAATAAGCCTGAGATATTGGAAGACATTTAAGGGTGAAAGAAACAGGCACTGGTTTATCCTAATTCAAAATTGTTCCCAGAGTTAACCCTGAACGTCATAGCCAGGATTTTTTTTAAAGTTTCATTTGGAAAGAATGCCATAAGATACTGACTTTCATTTTGTCTACCTGTGGATATCTAGTGATGGGAAAAGTGGCAACCACCAGAACGCTACAAATCCCCTAGTAAGTCCAGGTCACTAGGAAATATTCTAGACAGACTAGCATTATAATCTTAATGGTTTATTATGCATCCATTTAAAAACAGTTGGACATTTCATCTTGTTCATCAGGAACAAGATTTTTTTCCCTATTTTTAGCGAAAATTACAAGCCGGGCACGTGCAGCCTTTGCCAAGCAGAATATGATTTCTCAAGACTCTTCAGTATGTGGGAGCCTGACAAAAGGCTCAGAGAAAGGCAGAGTCACAAACAAGCTGTGATGATCCCTCTGAGGTGGCCAACCAATGTGTCCAACTCAACTATGGATCCCCAACTCATTTTTAGTACTCTACTTTTGTTTTTAATGACTAGTGCACATACATTTAAATTCATGGCCTGTTATGACCCGTTAGTGCTAGCTCTATGTATGAGTAGCAAAGTCTATGCAGCTTTAAATATAGAGGAAAGAATAATTGTATGATATCTCAATCAAGGTTGCTGCTCTCCTTCACATATTTTAAAGTCATAACACACAGAGGTTACAAAACCGCTGTTATGGAAAACCTTGCATTCAGAGCTGCTGAAGCCCGTTTGCAGCTGAGTGTTTACTAAATCAAGCACTAAAAACTAGATTTACACGGGTTGTTCGAAGCTGAAAGCCAGCTGCAGCTGCCATTAGAGCAATTCAATTTCTTTTTTATAAAGCACAAGTAAGGCTCAATTTACTAAAGTTTTATTTCCTTTTTATGCATCCCATATGCTAGGAGAAAAAATTAAGTTTATGAGATTAAAAATGAGTTTTATGCTAACTGTTTACAAAGTTTCAGCTGCCTGCATTTGCAAGCCCTCAAACCCACCAACTTCAGCTTCTGGCTTTTTTTTTTCTTCTCCGTCCAAGGAAAGGAGGTCTTTGTGCTTACAAAAGGAAATCACCCAGCCCCCTTCTCTGCTTCCCTCTAGCTCTAGCTTCTTGTTTCACATTGTGCAATTTTATGACAGTTGAGGCAGACAGATAAGTTCCTTCATGATGCCAAAATCGTCAGAGAAGGTTCTTGTATGGGTAATAGTTTTTTAAAGGATTCTTTTTTACCCTCCATTCCTTGTGTCTGGATTTAACTAGTCTGGTGATGTTTTTCACTTCTATGATCAACTCCTGAAAGGCAATATAGCTTTCACTTGATAGAAAGAAACAACTAGATAGCAAGCAAACTGTTGTTGACTTTCGAAAATAGTAGATTTTGTCACCTAATTACAACCATAGATTTTTTAAAAGATGAAAGTTGAATGCGCTTGCTCCAAAATAAATGAGCACAATTATTTTTAAGTGTATGTATATAATTCAGAAGACCTCAAGATATCCATTATTAATCGATTTCACCATGTAAATTCTTCCTCCCTCTGAAATACCTTGGGCATTCATAGGATTAAAATTGCTCCAGTTCAGACTAAGCTGTTGGAGAATGTGTCATTTCATGTTACTTTAAGGTGCATTCTGTAGAAAAGGCAGGGTAGAAAAATACAAAAAGATGAGAAAAGCTTCTAGATATCAGGCCAGATAAACCATCTAAAAGACTAACGTAATGCATACGCTTACTGCCTCCAACTCCTCCTGCCTCTACCTGACTACTATAAGCTTGAGTTTTAGAACTTCCCAGTAGAAGTAAAGGACATTCTAGAACCTTAAAGTATGTGATTGGGAAAAGGAAAGAGAGAAAACATATCAATATGTCAATAATGCAGATGATAGCTGGCAAGGGCCATGTGAAAACACATTGTTTTGCCAGTTAGAGAAACTAAGGTATGTCCAAGCATGTCACAGAGAATTTCTCAGAGGTTTTCCAGTTGAACAGAGCTCACAATCAACTCCAACACTGAGATTCCTGAGCAAAGAGGAGAAATGAAGACCATGCCCCCAGCATTGCCCTAGAGGGGCAAGAGATGACATGAACCAACTTAAGCCAGAGATACTAACTAAGGGTCAGGAGGCTTGAATTCTCTGGAGGTATGAAGCTCTGTTATACTTCAAATAATTTCATTCCGACAGGCAATTCTTGGCAAACAGGATGGTTTGCACCATGAACAGTGAAAAGTATGCAGATCCCATGGAAATGAACAACCCCTAGAAAGAAAGTTGAAAGGTGCTTACTGAGCACTGATCAACATCAAAGACCTATTGCAGTAAGGCCTGCAGCCTATGGCGGCAAAGACCAAGCACTGCAGAGATTATCTTGAGGCACTTGATCTGATATGCTTCCAGCAGCAAAGGGGAACACCTGGGAACCTGACAGGAGAGGGAGGTGCCTGAGGCTGGGATTCCCCTGGTTTTATAGTAAGAAGTTTAGAGCATAGATCACTCTTTGCTGAGATGTAATCCACACTGCATAAATTATACCCCTTCAAACTGTTATAGCTTAGAAAATGAGTCATACCAATGAACCATGGACTACACCACTGATTTAGAATCCTCACCCTCCAGCTAGAGGAGACAAGATGCACACTCATAAAACAAACATAAACATAATTAAGTCCCAATTGGTAAGGTGCTACCCACAATTCAACAAAAACAAGGGAAGACAGAGGAACCCACGTGTATAGAAGCAGTCAGAGAAGGTCTGCACAAGAGATGGGCCTTGATGAATATATAATATGTAGACGGAAGACAAAAAGTATTTCAGGTGTACAGAGGACTTATGAGTAACGGCATCTGAAGCAGGCAGGAAAATGAGCTGTGTGTAGAGGGGAGAACGGTAAGGAGGCCAATTAGAGCAAAGGGCTAGGAGAGCTGCAGAAGATAACATTGGAATGAGAGATTGGACTCAGGATTTGGGGATCACCAACAACAAACTCTGGAGCAGTTACAAGCCATTCAAGGTTGTGAGAAGAAAAATGGTATAAGAAATGCACCATCTCAGAGACTGATCTGGCAGTGGGTGGTGGGATAGAGCAGAAGGGAATGAAGTAAGGTTATTGAAGAGGCAGCAAGGATTCAGGCATGAGGTTATGAAGCACAAGCAAGATACTGGAAGCCTCTGGGAGACAGACATTGGGCATTTGCTCTTTGCACTCACTTCCTCACCCTATACCATGTCCCTGCAGTGTTCAGTAGCAGCTGTGTTCCTCTGGAAACTGGTGGGTAGACCCAGCTCCATTGATCAGCTTTCTCTGGACCGGCAACCAAGAGCATCGCCCATCCTTTTTGTCCTTTCAAGACTAGGAGTGGTAACAGCATCCCAATAATTTAATACCTGGGAGCCTTCTCATCTCTTCCTGGTTTTCTGAAACATGGCTCTGTGTGTTTTTGGAATGAGCCATGCATGCCTCTGCAGACCCAGACTGATAAAAACACCAAAAACATTTTGAAACAAAAGTGGAGAAGTTATTGATTGGACTGGAAGAAAAAAAAGAATGTTGATGAGTATAGTTTTGAGGACAGGAAATTAGAAAACAGGTCATGGAAATATAGTGTCTTAGTTAGGAGTAGACTTTCTTAATACAAGGACATTGCCTGAGATGAATTTGTATCCTCCAGTTAGTAGCAATGTGACATGATTTGGGGACTGTTGCTTTAACATTTCTAGGCTGAGTTCCTTCAAATATAAAACAAGAATAATAATTGTTTTAAGGTTTAAATGAGTTAATCCATATAAAGTACCAGGTTCAGTATACATGCTTTATGTTTTTCTATGATAATTATTAAAATAATAATTAGATATTGTATTAATTTCAACTATCTCATCCTTCAAGTGAGTTCTTTCCCAGCTGACCCCTCATCTTTTTCGAAAACTTATTTCCATGTGGAAAATACTGATTATAAACTCAGGCTTGTGTATTTTGAGCTTAATAGTGACTATAAAATATTTAAGTGGAAATTTCCAGAAAACATTTGAAAATAAATACTGGCATTCAGGTAAGAGGAAATTACTAAGTTATAGATAGATCTAAAGTAGCCTGTATGAAAGGAAGATATGAAACTTTGAAAACAGGTGACCTTTGCAAAGGGGAAAATGCATCAAAAGAAGAGCAGAGTTCTAAGAAATAAGCACTGGAAAAACACACAGTGAGTGGGTGGGAGGAAGATGAGAAGTAAGAAAAAGGAAAAAGAAGCAAAAGTGTTGGACCTTGTGGTATCACAGAAAATAAAGGAGCAAGAAACAATAGAAATGACACATGCCTTTGAACTTCACAGACAGGTTATTTGGACCTTCAAGAGAAGACGCTTGAAGAAATGGAGGGACTAGAAGGGAGAAACAGGTATTTTTAAAAAACTAGAGAAAGCAGGTACAGTCAAGACTAGGTCACCCTACAGTTTTTCCCAAGATGAGTAGACATGGGTGAGAGAAAGGAATTAAAAGAGAAAAACTGAAGATTCTAGAGAAAGAAACAAGTAAGATAGCAAGATGCCTCTGGGAAAACATAAGAGGCTAGGACTAGAAATCAAATTAGAATTTATTTGGAAATTAGAAATCAAAATTCCATGTATTTGCACAGTTTTCCTACCCTCATTGTTTCTTTTCATTTATAACAAAGCAAGCTATTAAGATTTTTAATTATTATGGTCCAGCTGTGAATTTGAGCTAATTTAAAAACAAAAACAAAAACATGGCAACCTATACTTGTTCATTCACAGTAACATGGTTGTTAAAAACATGGTCTCTAGGTAAGACTGGGTGAGGTTATAACCTTAACTTTGTCACTAGCTACATGCTCTTGGGAAAATTATCTTTTTTTAATACCTAAATTTCCACATCTCTCAAATGGAGATATTAATAGTACAGACCTCATTGGGCCACTAAGAAATAAATTGCTTAGAACAGGGTCTAGCTTAAAGTATGAATTCAAAAATTTAGTTATGACTACTCACACATATCTACCTTGTACAATAACTATATCTTAATCCTTTCTCCTCAAGGCAATACTTTGATTTCTTTCAACTCAAAGAGAATATTATTATAGGAAAATTCCTTAATAAACATGCCCTTTCATAATGTAAACTCGGATATAATGCAATTGGACATTGGAACTCTCTTTTTCTGTGCTTGACCCCATTTTTCAAATGAGGCAGAGCAAGCAAGTTCTCATTTTCTGGAGAGGAGACACATGAGATACAGAAGAGTGTAAGATATGGTGGAAAGACTGCAGGCAACCCTGTTTAAGAAGTTGGAAAATGAAGGAAGTATGTTCACATCCCCTGTAATCTCTCAGCCCAATCTCCCTGCCTTAGGCTGAAAAAATGGGCAACAAGTTACCAAGGGATTTCTAAAACCCCCACCACTGCCCTGAAAATCCATCCAAACACAAGAGCCAGAATCATCCTCATTGACATTTAACACAATGGCCACTAAAGAGTACCAACTCATATCTGAAAGTATTAAATAGTGCAGTTAGACCCAGAACTCCTGGTTAACCAGCCACGAAGGCTCACCTCATTATTTCATTTATCTTTAAATAATATAGACACCATATTTACTCTATTAAAATTGTTAGATTCTCATCTATCAAGTTACATTAGGATTTTTCTATACTTCAGCTGTCTTCAGAAAATTGTTCTTGGTAAATAGCCTCTTAAACTTGTTTTTATTTCTGTCTCCCCCAGCTGAACTCTAATTTTCTTGAGAGCAGGGTTCATCTTTATCAAGTTGTTTTTGAAAAAATCTCCCACAATGCCCAGCATAATACAGTAAGAAAATACATACCATGGCAATACAAGAAGGGGATTCAAGAATACAGAAGCAGCTTTATCTACTACTACATAATCTCCAGCAGCCCCTCCCCACTCAGACAAATTATGTACTCAATCCTCCTTTTTATAGGAATTCTGGAGCAACTTCTGAGTTGGTGCTAAATAAAAATTGCCGAAAATTTCCTATTTAACCAGTATAATAGATCCTCTATTTAATGTCCCTTGAATGTGTCTCTAGCTCCCCTCTATGGAGCTTAAAGGTTAAGGTATCTTCTGTGGATAATTCAGATAGGTAAGGGTCCCAGAAAGAAAGGGGCAGAGATCTTGAGGACTAATATAGTTGAACTACAGAGAGTTAAATGCTGGCGGGACACAGTGGCTCACGCTGTAATTCCAACACTGTGGGAGGCCAAGGTGGTAGGATCATTAAGCCCAGAAGTTTGAGACCAGTCTGGGCAACACAGTGAGACCCTGTCTCTATTTTTTAAAAAAAGAAAAAAAAGAAAAAGAAAAAGAATTAAATGCTATCTTGCTAGCTATCTGCTAAGTGTTATTGAGTAATATTCTAAATAGATAAAATTGAAAACAGCTACCTGGCCAACTCCTTTGAGGTGGGAGCATAAAAATCCAAATCACATCCACTCTTCTGTTTGAGTCCTCATAGGATGCTACACGACTCCTCTTTCTTTCTTTTTCTTTCTTTCCCTTCCTTCCTTCCTTCCTTCCTTCCCTCCCTCCCTCCCTCCCTTCTTTCCTTTCTTTCTTTCTTTCTTTCTTTCTTTCTTTCTTTCTTTCTTTCTTTCTTTCTTTCTTTCTTTCTTTCCTTCCTTCTCTCTTTCTTTCTTTCTTTCTTCTGAAAAGGTATTTCCCCGTCTTGGTTGGACAATCAAAGGCTTTTAAAGTTCAGACAACCACGAATGTTTGTTACGGCTGCTTAACCGCCAACAATGGAGCAGCACCTCTACCCAGGTATTACTCCATCAGAATGCAATGACTGCCTTCCACGCACCCTAGCTTATGTCACCTTAGGTTACCATATTTCATTTCTCTCACCCACCAATCTCTTCTGCTAGAAGTGGGTGGATAATAGCAGGAGATTCCTCCTTTGCAGTATCTTTTACCAATACTAACATAACACCTCTGCTATCTTCATTTTTCTTACTTGTTTCAGAATTGATTCTGCCCAGAATGTAAACACCAAACAGGATAATTCATAAAGAGTTCATGGTTTTAATCACCTTTGAACTTCCCTCTTGAATAAAATACTCTATTTGATTATTCATTGAATATTCAGGTGTTGGTTTTAGCTTCAAGAAGTTTACAACATACTTGGGGAAACTTAGAAGTAACTAGATGATAGCACAGCAATGCTATGGTAGATGTGTTCACAGAGAAAAAATGTTAAGGCTTTCGAAAAAAGGGAGCATCTGAGCTGAATTGTGAAGCCATGCAAGCAGAAGCAGTGGGGAGGATGTTGACAGAGGGAGCAGCCAGCACACCAAGGCAGGAAGGAGCACAGCACATCTGAGAAGTAACTAGCCGGGCTGGAATGTGGAGCTGAAGGGAGGAACTGGCTGACCACCACGTCGGTGAGGATGAAAAAGGTCATGCAAAAGAACTCACAGCTCCTTGGCAAAGGAGCTCATGCAAGATTTTCTTTTTCTTTTTTTCTTTCTTTCTTTTTTGACACAGAGTGTCTGTCACCCAGGCTGGAATGCAGTGGTGCAATCAATTGTACCTCACTGCTCACTGCAGCCTCAACTTTAAGTTTGAGTGATCCTCCGCCTCAGCCCCTCAAGTAGCTAGGACTACAGACTTGCACTACCACATCTGGCTAATGTTTTGGTTTTCTTTTTCTTTTTTTTTTTTTTTTAATAGAGACAAGGGTCTCACTATGTGGCCCAGACTGGTCTCAAACTCCTGGCCTCAAGTAATTCCCCCTGCCTCTGCGTCTGCCTCCCAAAGTTCTGATATTACAGGAATGAGCCATGACACCCACCCTCATGAAAGATTTTTAACCTGACCTTACAAGATCTTCAATTTAGAAAGTTAACTCCAGAAAAGAGAATGATATTGAGAAGTGAATAACTCAAGGCTGGGAAAAGAAATTAAAAGGCTATTGTAATGAGACATACAAAAAAATGACAATAAGAATCTTGACTAAGGATATAAGGATACAGTACTGGGGATAGAAAGAGGTGCTTTTGAGAAATAATAGAAATAGTGTCAAAGTACCATAATGACTGAGAACATGTAGGCTCAATAAATGAGGACATCACTGATGATTCATAAGTTTCTGGCTTCAGCAATCAGATAGATAGTGACACTACTCCCTGACACAGGGACTATGAAGCACTCAGGAAGAGTTTAGTTGTGAGGTGCATTGACTTTGAGGTTTCCCTGGGACTACTGAGAAAAAATGTCCAGTACATAATTATATACACAGGTCTTGAGTTCAAGAAGGAATTTAGGGCCTGCCACAGTGGCTCCTGCCTGTAATCCCAGCACCCTGGCCTAAGCAAGAGAATCTTTTCTTAAAATTTTTTTAAAATTTTTTCTGGGTGCATAGTAGGTATACATATGTATGGGGTACGTGAGATATTTGATACAGGCATGCAATGTGAAACAAGCACACCATGCGGAATAACCCTATCTATCCCCTCAAGCATCTGTCCTTTGGGTCACAAACAATCCAATTACATTCTTTATTTTTAAATATATAATTAAGTTATTATTGAGGAAGATCATTTGAGCCCAGGATTTTGAGACTAGCCTGGATAACACAGGGAGATCCTGTATCTACAAAAAAGAAACAAAATTAGCTGGGCATGATGGCACCTACCTGTGGTCCCACCTACTCGGGGAGCTGAGGTGGGAGGATCACTTGGGCCTCAGAGGTTGAGGCTGAAGTGCATGACACTGAACTCCAGCCTGACTGATAAGGAGTCTGTCTCAAAAAAGGAAAAAAGGAAGAGTTCAGTACTAGAGATGTAAATTTGGGAGTCATTAGCACCTTGGTAGAAGCTAAAGCCATGATTGTTAATAAGTTCATTCAACGAGCCTGTGGCTAATGAGATGAAGGTGGGAAACCAAGGCCACCTGAATATGAGCCAGGCCCTAGCATTAGCTGATGTCTACGACTCTGCATTAAAAATCCATCCAGAAAAAAGGAAGGCCCTGCTCCCTCATATTCTCTAAGCGAGTTTACTTACTGTTCTGCAGTCTCTGTGCATTTTTGAAGTTCATTTTGGAATTTTGTGTGCTTAGTCTTCCATTTTTCAAATTCTGAAATTTCAAATTTCGAATTTGAAAATTCAAAATTTGAAAAATGGAAGACTCAATTTTTCAAATTTTGAATTATCCTAACAAGCTATGAGTGAGAAGGGGACAGGAAGGGTACAGGCAGGTCACTGATACCAAACACGGCTGGGGGCTGAAGGTTTTGGAAAAGCCTCATTCGCTCAATGGAGTGGTTTTACTGAAATAGGGCCATGAGCATAACAGATGCAATATTGACACAGCCTCAGCCCCAACCCAGAAGCTACTATTAGGCATCCTGGTACTTCCTACTTCCAAAAGTTAGTCATCACGATATATTAGTAAAATATTTTGATATTAAGAAATGAAGAAAACATGCGTGGTCTGGAATGAGCATTTTAAGGTAAATGAAAAGTTCATCTCCTGCAATTCTTCAGACACCCATGTAGTCACACCTTCTCTCAGTGTCTTATGAATATTAAATGCAGTCAATTACCCTGTTTTGATTAATATCAGGTCTTGGTGGGGACTGCTGATCATTGTCTTCCTGATTCTCAGGATTCTGGAAACTGTTCTTTTCTCTCACCTTCCAGAATATTCTGTTCACTGAACAAGTTACTTGACTATGCAGGCAGTATCTGTTCTGTACTAATCAGGACTCTTTGGGTTATAAGTGACAGAAATTCAACTCCAACTAGCTGCGGTAAAAGGGGAAATGTGCTGGTTCCAAAAAGCATGGCTCAGACGTATTCCCTCCTCTGTGTCTCTGCCTGTTTCTGCTCTCGGCTATCATCTCATTTTCTGGATGGATTTTCTACATAAAGCAGGAAGCAGTACCACAATTCACATCTCCTAAGTTTGACACCAGAGGATATCTCAGACTTCTCACCAGAACTAATTTCAAAACGACTCATGGAATTCTCTGATTGGCCCAGCCTAGCAAACACCTCTACCCCTCAATTCACACATTCTGTCCAGAAAAAAAAAAAGGTATTTCTTTTAAAAAAAAAGGGGGGGTGCAAAATAACAGACACCATTCTGTTGTAGCAGAATTCTCCCTCCATTATCTTGTTCCCCCACTGATCTTCCTGGGTATCTTATATATTAGGGAAGGTCTTCCTCTTTTAGACTCTATTGCCTTTGTACCCTGCTCAATTACTCCTTAAAGGTTTTGTCTGCTCTTAGCTGACACTCTTCAATCCTCTAGACTTTAGATCAGCTTTAGATGCCATTGCTTCCAGGAACCACATGTGAAGATTTGTCTTCAGCTTATCCACTGAAACCACAGAAGAAATGGAGAAGGTCAGAGTTCCAACAAGCAGGATCATCAAGAAGAGAGGATATTTTCTCTGCTGGGTTCATAAGATAGTTTTGCAATCCTACCAAGCAGAGAGGCTGGTGAATTCAAAGAAGACAAATCTATCTATCTTTGTGCTAATTCTGATTATGGGGGGAAAAAAAACCTATTTAGAGACATATGGCAATTTAAGAAAGCAGGAAACCAAAGAACCTGGCATTCTCGGAACAACAAATAAAAAACTCCTTAAAAGTTAACAAGGCAAAGATGAATGTGGATTCTAACACATGAAGTTAGCAGTATTTCATGATTTGGCTCTGCTGGAAGTTATTATACCAGAGCAGAGCCAAAATGGAAACTTGCTTTGATCTACAGTTCCCAGTTAAAGAAATCTAAAATTAGACACAGTGTAATCTGGTTACAGAGTATTTCTAATGGACCACTGAGCAGATTAGTGATTCAGTTTTGTTCTTTAAATATAAGAAGACAGACTAATAATGACTGGCTAGAAGACAGATTTAGAGAATATGACTACACCCGAGACCACTTACCTAAGGTTACATTTGAATACAATTAAGTTGGAAAATCCATTATTCATCTTAGTCCACTAAATATTTGATCGCCTTTTCTTTCTTATACCTTTCAAAAGAATCTGCTTCAATTATAATTTTTTTATCATTTTAATTTGCTTGGTTATGTGGCCTCTATTAGAAGAAATAAAATAAGTAAAAAATTTTTTATAATTTATTTTCTCATAATCTTCTACCAATAAAGAAATATTAATTCAAAAGCTAAATATATAATATATAACGGTTATGATTCGCTTTACTTAGTTCAATTCTTCTAAATTGGAAACTGTTAAACTTTAACATTGTTTTTCAGAATAAGATATCATATCTCATGTCTATTACCACTAGGTGGCTCAAATGGCTAAAACACCAGTTCATTAAAGGAGCAGAGCAAAACCGTAAATATTTAAAAATTTATCTCTTTCTACAGTTCCATATACTTTAGTTTTCTGCAAACTTTTATATTATTTATAGATTATCACTATAATACTACACATGGTAAAGAATTATGTAGCTCTTCAACACATATGCCATTTTTATGAATGAGAGATGATTAATGGATGCAATTAATGAGTTATGTTACATTTTATCATAAACATGAAGTGATAAATTAAACTTTTATCAGCTACAACTCTTATATAACAGACAAGTGGCATTCTCCCCCTAATTTTTGTCCTCCATAGAGGTATTTTAAAAATATTTTCCTTGGCCATTTATTATTTGTTATTTGGAAGTACATTTAGGAATCTTGAGTCTGGCTTAAAAGAAAATTATTGACTCTCCCTCAGAGAACTACAATTCAGTTTCAGCTGCAGTAACAGCAGGTCCTGATATTCTTATATTCATATTCAAGCATCTGACATTTGGGTTTTATTTGAATATAGAGCTGTAAATATAACATGAACCAGTTATCACATAGCTCTCGAATACTGAGATCTAATTAGTTCTTTCCAAGCATAATAACTATACTCTATCAAAGTTCTAGTTAGCTTTTGAGAAAGAAATATTATCTTCCCTTACTGTGGCCATGAATAGTTTCCACTGAGTGAGAAAAAAAAAACTCGAACGATAAAAGAGAATTAATAGCTCACATGACTGAATGCTAGAAGTAAGGTTAGTTTCAGGAATGATTCAGTTCAATTGCTCAACAGTGTCATCAGAGACCAGGTTTACTTCGACATCTGTCTGCCCTTGGCAATGTCATCTTCAATCCCAGCAATCCTATTTTGGCTGTCCACAACCTGCCTGGTCTCTGCCTCCATTCACATTTAAGGATAGAGAAAGAAGCTGGTTTCCCAGTTTTTCTAAAACAGAGGACACTTCTTTCCCAGAAATGTATCAGCAAACATGACCTGCAGGCTCACTACCCACCCTGGATGCAATAACTTTCATCAGGGAATGGTTTTCCATCATTGGTATAGGCTCCACCTGGGTACGTGCCCCATCTCAGTAGCCAGAAACAGAATCAGCTGCCCCCAGCAAATGGGCTGTATAAAGGAGGTTTGGATCCCTCTGTAGGAAGGAAAGTTGCTCCTATAGGAGGAAGGGGAGAAGATATCAATTAGGGGGTGGGGGTGGCTACTAATACATACATACACATGACTATGGATGGGAAACACTAAAATCAAACTGCCTGATTTTGAACCCAAGTTCTACCACTTACTAGCTATATGATCAGGAGCAAGGTACTTGACCTCTCGTCAAGTAACAAGTGGGCCAATGATTTGCTTAATTGCTTGTATCATAGGGTTGGTTTCTTTTCCTCTAAAATCCGAGATATTTAGTCAAGCATTTATTACACTCTTTCTTTGTGTGAGGCATGTGAAAAGAATTGGAGAGAACACAAAAGTGAACAAAATGATGTTCTGCTTTGAAAGAGCAAGCAATTCAGAAGAGGAAATTAGAGCCCAGAGACAGTGGTAACAGACAGATGGGATAAGTTACATAAAAAGATATGTTTCCTAAAATGACATTTTTCCTAATTAAATATTCCTTAATAGCAAGCACATCATGTAGTATTTTTTACATCCAAATGAAGTTGACAGAAACTTCTGGATAGTCATTCATTAATGATAAATGACAATGGAGTCTGATTCTGTCACCCATTGCTGGTGGCGTGATCTCAGCTTATTGCAACGTCCACCTCCTGGATTCAAGCAATTCTCCTGGTCTAGCTTCCCAAGTAGCTGAGATTACAGGCATATGCCACCACATCCAGCTAATTTTTGTATTTTTGGTAGAGATGGCGGTTTCACCACATTGGCCAGGTTGGTCTTGAACTCCTGACCTTGTGATCCACCTGCCTCCACCTCCAAAAGTGCTGGGATTACAGGCATGAGCCACTGTGCCAGATTGACATTAATAATTAATAATCAGAACAATGAAACCACCAAAAAATAAATAACATGGGAATGGTAACCAATTAAATTTCAACTATAAAGTGTGTAAAATATAATGTGGTCCTCCTACATATCTATTAGAATGGCCAAATTCCAGATGTAGATCAATAGGAAACTACATTCATTACTGGTGAAGTGCAAAACAGCCACTTGGGAGGCAGTTTGGCAGTTTCTCATAACACTAAGCATACTCTTACCATGCAATCTCACTCTTTAAAATTTACGCAAAGGAGTTGAAAACATGTCTCCACAAAACCTACACAAGGATTTCTGTTTGTTTTTGAGACAGGGTTTTACTCTCACTCCATCACCCAGGCTGGAGTGCAGTGGTGCCACCATGGCTCACTGCAGCCTTGACCTCCTTGGTTCAGTTGATTCTCCTACTCAGCCTCCCGAGTAGCTGGAACTAGAGGCACACACCACCACACCCAGCCAATTTAAACAGAATTATTTGTAGAGACAGGATTTTGCCAAGTGGCCTAGGCTGGTATAAAACTTCTGGACTCAAGTGATCCCCTCACCTTGGCTTACCAAAGTGTTGGGATTACAGGCATGAGCCACTGCACCTGGCCCACATGGATGTTTATAGCAGCTTTATTCATAATTGCTAAAAAAATAAACTTGGAAGCAACCAAGAGATCCTTCAGTAGGTGAATGAATAAATGAACTGTGATACATTTAGCCACTGGGATATTATTCAGTGCTAAAAAGAAATGAGCTATCAAGCCATGAAAATACATGAAGAAATTTTAAATGCACAGTACTAAGTGAAAGAAGCCAATCTGAAAAGCCTAAGAAACAAAAAATGTTTAGTTTTATAAAAGTATGTTTAGTTGAATATGCATACTGCACGATTCCAACTATATGACATTCTGGAAAAGGCAAAACTGTGGATTCAGTGAAAAAAAAAACAGTGAATGCCAGAGGTTGGGGGCAGGGGATGATTAAGTGGAACACAGAAAATTTTAGGGCAGTGATATTACTCTGTATGATAGTACAATGGTGGATATAGTACAATGGTGGATATAGTACAATGGTGGATATAGTACAATGGTGGATATACATCATGATGCATTTGTCTAAGTCCATAGAATGTACAACAAGAGTGAACCCTAATGTAAACTATGGGCTTTAAATGATAATGACATGTCAGTGTAGGTTCATCAAGTAACAAATAAGGCACTCTGGTGGGAGGTGTTGATAGTGGTAGCCATGCACATGGTGGGTGGCAGAAATATATGGGATAACTCCATTTCTTCCATTCAACTGTGCTGTGAACCTCAAACTACTGTTTAAAAAAAAATTGTAAAATGTGTGTGTGTGTGTGTGTGTGTGTGAGAGAGAGCGTGCACGAGAGAGAGAAAGATGCTATCAACTCTCTAATATTTGAAATAACATAGAGAAGCAGAGGTGAGTGCTATCCAAAAATCATTGCAATTTTCCTTGGAAGTCTTTTGTGCTTACAATGTAGAGTATAAGAACTTGGTATTCTATGACCTGTGACCAGATCACAAAATGAACTTCACTGTGAAAACCTAGGAAGTTGTCATTTCCCAGCCCACACCCTGCTCTTTCCTGGGTAGAAGTAGAAAGCTTTCCCTTGTTCGAAATTGAGTTCATTCTCTTGGAGTAAAAGTAGTTAAAATTTTGCTTTTCCAAGACTTTTAATGAGTAAACAGTTTGTCAACGAAGTATAATAACTCAATAACTACCACCCTTAGAGGGCGCTATGGTGCCTTCTGTGCCACTCAAATCAACTTTTCCCTCATCAGAGCGCGGCAGAACCACATAGCTTGCTGGGCCAGCTTTCTTTCCAAGTCTCAGTCCCCAGAATTTGAACACCCTGCTTTTTACATGGTTTTCCTTACTGTTAAAAGAACATAATCATAGCAAGATAACAATTCTACAAAACGAAAAGAACCTAACCAAACCAGTACTAGATAGAAGGTATGCACTGTCTTTGCTTCAAAAAAAAAAAAAAAAATGACCATCACTGTATGTATTTATAGCTACTGGTAACACCTTCATATTCCTTTCAAATGCAATGGTGGATTCCAAACACCCTACCCCAAAGTATGGCACCTAGACATACTGAATATTTCAAGCTGAAGGAATTTGAGAGAACAGCAGAAACAGGAAGTTCTCTCTGACCTTCACTTGTCCTCCCCTGAAGCAGAGTGTAAGAATCTCTTGTGAAAGGTACCTGCCCTAGACGCAGAAAAAAGGAATAACCTCATCTCTGAAGACACAGGGACACAGAAGAATTTGAACTTGGTTCCCCCAAGTTTATTACCATTAGATCATACCCTTCTTTCCCCACTCATATTTCTTTACGACTGTCCATTCTTGATCAAACCAGCTATAAAAAACCACTCAAGGTTGGCTGGATCCAGTGGTGCACGCCTATCTATAATCTCAGCTTTTTGGGAGGCCAAGGCAGGAGGATCACTTAAGGCCAGGATTCCAAGACTAGCCTGGGCAATACTGCAAGGCCCCATCGCAAATAAAATTTTTTAAATATTTTTTTTAAAACATTTGAGTTTAACTGTGTCTTTGGATGTTGATTTCCCTATAAAGGTTCCTGTGTCACATAAAGCTTATATTAAATACATCTGTATGCTTTTCTTTTGTTAATCTGACTTTCGTTACAGGGGCCTCAGCCATGAATGTAAGATGGGTAAGAAAAAGATAGTTTTTCCCTCCTATAGCATAAATAAAAGTCCCAGGTTGAGAGGGAGAGGAAATGCTATTGAGCACCTGAAGTCTTTAGAATGGAATTGTAGTAATGGAGCTAAGAGACTTTTCTTTCAGGCTGTGTGATCCTGAAGGACAGAGGCCTGTCTTTTCTTGTTCATGTCTGATATGGCATGGGTCTGTGTCCACACCCAAATCTCATGTCAAATTGTAATTCCCAGTGCTGGAGGTAGGGCCTGGTGGGAGGTGACTGGATCATGGGGGTGGATCTTTCATAAATAGATTAGCACCATCCTGTTGGTGCTGTTCTTGTGCAAGAGTTCTCATGAGATCGGTTGTTTAAAGTGTGTAACACCTCACCCCCCACTCCCTGCTTCTGCTCCTACCATAGGAGAGGTCTTGCTCCCCCTTTACCTTCTGTCATGATTGTAAATTTCCTGAGTTTACCCCGAGGTGCCGAGCAGATGCCAGCATTATGCTTCCTGAATAGCCTGCAAAACCGTGAGCAAATTAAACTTCTTTTCTTTATCAATTACCCAGTCTCAGGTATTTCCTTATAGCAATGCAAGAAAGACCTAATCCCATGTCCTTGCTTCAGTGTGTGCTGCAGATTATTACCCACATAAATCTATGCTGAGTCAATGTGACTTTTTCCAGAATGTTTGTAAACCAACTCATATTTGAGGTAACTGAGAAAACAATGACATGAAAAATAAACACTGTAAGACAGAGGTGGGGACTGAGAAGGATGATAACTAAAATGTTATCTCAAGAGGAAAAGGAAATGGCTGGTTCAGGGCTTCCTTAGAGTGAGAAGAACAACTTGTACTGGAACCCATTTTCATCCCTAAAAGAAAAATCCACAGTACTGCAGGAATGACAGAGCTGGAAAAGGCTCTTCAGATCCTCTTGAGTCAACCCTCTTATTTTACAGTTCAAAATAGAATTTCATAGCTAGAAGTAACATGCCTACGTTCTCTTAGCCAATGAGAGACAAAAGCAAGACAACGAATTATTTTATCCTCACCTCACTGTGGGTCTCAACTGCTCCATGTGGTGGTGGCCACTTCATGGTTCCCAGCATTCGGAATCAACTTGCCTTGGCAGCAGAGGTTTCTTGAAAAACCAAGCCCCACCTCAGAGTTTATGTCAAAACCACTGGATTACTTCCAGGGTGAATGTTGCTGGGTCTCTGAGCACCATCAGTGAGAAATAAGGAGCTGGTTGTGGTTACCGCCATTTGCATTTTGCCCAGACACATGGATATGGGAGACTTCCATCCCAGTCCAGAGCCCCTGCCAATGACAGGCCAGATGGGCACCCAGTTTCTCAAAATGCTTCCAATAGGTCTTTCAATGATTCACGGCCTCAGTTTCCAAGAACTCTAGATGACTAGAAACACTTTGGTGATGTTATGCAGATCAAATCAGGAGTTAGCACAAGGAGAGATGTTTCATGCAAATGTAAAATCCCAGAATCCGAGAGTAAGGTAGGCATGGCCATCAGCAGAAATCAGCAATCCTATCACACTGCCTAGTCAGGTGGCTTTCTCATGTGCTCCTTCAAATGTGCATGTCAAATACCTACAAACATGTAAGTTATACAGTAACTTCAACCCACAAGACGGTTATAGTTTAATGGATGCTAAAGCAAATATATAAGTGCCTACTGTTTCCATTCATGTATTCAATCACCTATTCAACCCTGCATTAATTAGGTCTTTATCAGCTGGGCACAGTGGCTCATGCCTGTAATCCCAGTGCTTTGGGAGGCTGAGGCAGGAGGATCGCTTGAGGTCAGAAGTTTGAGATAAGCCTGGGCAACATGGACTTCAACTCTACAGAAAGTATTTAAAAATTAACTGGGCATGGTGGTGCGCACCTGTAATCCTATCTACTCAGGAAGCTAAAGCAGGAAGGTTGCTTGAGCTGTGGACTGTGAGGCTGCAGTGAGCTATGCTTGCACCATTGCACTCCAGTCTGGGTGACATAGCAAGACCGTGGCTCTTAAAAAGAAAAAAGATATTTATTAAGTGACTCACATTAGAAGCACTGGGCTTGAAGATGGGTGCAAAAATGAGTAAGAAACAATTCTTCCCTCGTGGAGTTCCAATTCCTGGCAGGGTAATAGAGAAGAGAAACAAATTACTAGGATGCAATGAGGAAAGTGCTCTGGTGGAGGAGCATGGCTGCAGGATCAAGGGATAACAGAGGATAGAGGGATTCCTCTCTGATGTATGTGGGTGTTCATTCAATTAGAGTTCTCATGCCAAAGACTCGCTAGTGGCTCATTTCATAAACTTGCAGCCACACAATTTTCTCTCTTCAATGGCAAAAACCTCCAACAACATTAACTCCAAATTTCCCCAGTTGGTACTTAGTACACTTGTAGAATAAAATCTTGCCTCCCCCTCCCTCATCATTCTCCCCTTTAACCCATCAAGGCCCTTAGTTTATCTTGTTAGCTATAAGAAAATGCCCTTGCAAATTAGCAAGATTGCACATTACAGTCCGAACTAAATAGATTTGAAATAAAGTTCAATTCTTCTATAATTAACAAGAGGAGCTTTTAAAAATTGTAATCTGGCTGGGTGCAGTGGCTCACACCTGTGATCCCAGCACTTTGGGAGGCTGAGGAAAGTGGATCACGAGGTCAGGAGTTCAAGACTAGCCTGGCCAAGATGGTGAAACCCTGTCTCTACTAAAAAAAAAAAAAAAAATAGCGAGGTGTGGTGGCATGCACCTTTAGTCCCAGCTACTTGGGATGCTGAGGCAGAAGGATCACCTGAACCCAGGAGGTGGAGACTGCAGTGAGCCAAGATCGCACCGCTGCACTCCAGCCTAGGCAACAGAGTGAGACTCCATCTCAAAAAAAAAAAAATGTAATCTATATATTTCTTCAAGTTAAGGAATTTTAGAACAAAGGGGGAACTTAGAGATACCTTGGACCAACTTCTCTGTTTTTAGACAAAGAAACTGAAACCTATACTAACTGAATGCACTAACCAAGCTCATAAAAATAGTACTAGAAGATAATTACTACCCAAATTACTGTAATCAGTAACAGAAATCACAGTCACTACCTCTTAGTCACTGAAGATTTTAGACCCAACTCACTGTCTCTCTTCAATACTATTCCTGCCATAATTCTTGGGCATTTTGATACCAAAGGTATCAAAACATAGGTGATATGAACATAGGTGGCATGTTCAATGCATTAGCTTACCAATGTTTTACTTTTCACCAGCAAGGATCTTGTACTCCATCTCCCCACAGCCACCTACCTCCATGGTCATACCCTGGTCCCTGTCATTACCAACAAATGCATCCCATCCAAGTCCCAAGTTTCCAGCATCCCACTCTCCTACCACCAGCTCACACCCTCTTCCACCCCAACTCCAACAGTGTTTGACCCTACTGGCTTCTCATTTTTAATTTCTATCCCCATGCTAACATTCTGACCTCTTGGCATACTCAGCTCAAAGTAATGCTTACGAGTAACATCATAAGTGGACACCCTCAATTTCAACTTCACTCTCCTTTACTCAGAACTACCTGACAAAATCCAGCCTCGGGGTCAGGTGCAGTGGCTCAGACTTAAAATTCCAGCAACTTTGAGAGGCTGAGGTGGGAAGATCGCTTGAGACCAAGAGCTCAAAATCAGCCTGGGCAATACAGCAAGACCCTGTCTCTACAAAAACAAATACAAACCTTAGCTGGACATGGCAGTGCACAACTGTGATCCCAGTTACTCAAAAGGATGAGGCAGGAGGCTCACTTGAGCCCAGGAATTTGAGGTTTCAGTGAGCTATAATTCCACCACTGACTCCAGCCTGGGCAAGAGCAAGACTTTCTCTAAATAAATAAATGAATAACTCCAGCCTGAGTCAAATCTGCTTTCTGTACTCACTCATTTCCTGCACCTGTGTATCTAAGTATGGTTACAGAAAAGCACAATGATGCTGACAGGTATCTTTAAAATCATGACCACGGCCGGGCACAGTGGCTCACAACTGTAATCCTAGCATTTTGGGAAGCCGAGGCAGGCAGATCACAAGGTCAAGAGATCGAGACCATCCTTGCCAACATGATGAAACCCCATCTCTACTAAAAATACAAAAATTAGCTGGGCATGGTGGTGTGTGCCTGTAGTCCCAGATACTTGGGTGGCTGAGGCAGGAGAAGCACTTGAACCCAGGAGGCAGAGGTTGCAAGGAGCTGAGATCATGCCACTGCACTCCACCCTGATGACAGAGCAAGTCTCCATCTCAAAAAAAAAAAGAAAAAAAAGAAAAGAATTATGACCACAAACAAAAGGCTGACCCTAAGTAGTCTACCCGCCATTCTTTGAGAACATTCACCAAGTCCATTCTCCTAAAGAACTATTTCACATCTTCTCCTCAAACCTCCCAAATCCTTTCCTTTCTTTAAGATTTGCTAATTGCTCCTTATTTCAATGAGAAATAAGAAAATCCCTATCAATAAATTTACTTTTTGTACCTATAGCCATATACCTTGTTTCCTTTTTATGACAATAAACCTTGTCCTTGTGCATTAGAACCCACTTCTTCTTTCTTCTTGCCTACTCAACAATGTCAGTTCTGAAATACAACCTCTTTCTCCTGCATCAACTTTCTCTCTCCACTGAGTCATTTCTATGAGCATTTACACATCTTAAAATATTACTACTGACCCCACACTCCCTCCCAGAAAGGCCCCATTTATCTGCTCTTGTCAAAGTCACCTATGACCTCCCCACTGCCCAATCCAATGAACGATTTTCATTTCTCCTTTATATATCAGCAGGATTTGACCATCCTTTTTTCTTGTCCTTTGCTTGACTATTCTTTGCTTCTTGAAATATTTATTATCTTAGTTTCTGGACAACACACTCTTGCTCTTCTTCATCTCTGGCTACTCTGCCTTAGCATCTCTGATGGATGCTGTTCTTCTTGTCAATTTTTAAATATAATTCCTAGAGTTTGGTTCTCAGACCTCTTCTCTACCTACCATTCCTTTGATAATCTTGGTCTATTGGCTTTTTGGGAGACTAGAATATGTCACCCCAAAATACGCCTCTTAAAAGACTGTTGATCTGAAGACAATTAAAGAGAAGCAGTTGCAGGAAAGTGCTCTGCCCTCCTTCAATTTGCCTAAAAGCAAGACACAGATTTATAAATACTAAAGATACCCAGTCCCCACATCCCCTTCTACCAGAGAGAACAAAGGCTGACCAGTGGAGACAACTTTAGACCCTTCTGGGCCTGGAGATAGTACAAGCGACATCTACATTAACAAGTGTTACTCACCAGCATTTATCTGATGGTCATTTGCCTTCCTATAAATTGCCATAGAGAGTTAAAGTCCTTTTCCTTTGTCTCTTGTCACATCCCTAAAAATGCACTGTTCTTTGTTCAAAATTCTATATGAAGCTCAAATTCAAAGCCACGTTTTTGAGAATTACTCATTCCTTGGGTATCTCCTGTGAATATATAAAATAAACATGTTAATAAATTTCTGTTCGTATTTCTCTTGTTAATCCATCTCTTGTTACAAGTATCCATTCCAACTGAGAATTTATGAGCTGCTAGGAGTGTTAGTGCTGACAGCTTTTAGCTGAGTCCCTCTGCAGGAATTGCCTGTAACTAAAAAGAGCCACCTTGCCCAGTGTCTTAGCTCAACCCAGTGACTGGTCAATATGAAAACATCAATGCCTGGCCCCTTGGCAACCACTTTGATGGATGACCAAGCTTCAGAGCTTCTCCTAGTATTGCAGGATCTGTGAAGGCCCCATTGCATCTGCTTTCCATTCCCTCCACTACTGGTGATACTGAGAGTACATCCCTGTAAACCACCTACATTCAAATCTTCTCAAAAAACTTTCTGCAACATGGGGATGAGGGGAGGGTGAGGTCAATCTTGAAAATAAATAGGGAGAGAGGGTGACTGTGAGTGGCAGGATGGAGAAGAGCAAGGTCGGGGGTCTTGCCAAGAATCACATGCTCTGAGGTCCCCTTTTCACCCCAGAACACATAGAATTCTGAGGTTGTACTCATTGTACAACTAATACTGTTAATGTGCTTCAAGAAAAGAGAGGGAAAAAGTTAGCCTTTCTGCCCCAAGATCTTGTAGAAGTTTTCATTTTTATGGTGAATCCTTAACAAAAGCTGAACAGGCACTGTAATTACAGTTGACCCTTGAGTAACTTGGGTGTGAACTGAGTAGGTCGACTTATAGGTGAATTGTCTTCCTCCTCTGCACCCCTAAGACAGCAAGACCAACACCTCCTTTTCCTTCCTCCTCCCAGCCTGCTTAACATGAAGACAAGGAGGATGAAGTCTATTACGATGATCTACTTCCACTTAATAAACAGTAAATATATTCTCTCGTTCTTATGATTTTCTGAATAACATTATCTTTTATCTAGTTTACTTTATTGTAAAAAGATAGTATATAATACATGTAACATACAAAATATATGTTAATTGGTTGTTGATGTTATTGCCAAGGCTTCCAGACAATAGTAGAGAAGTAGTAATTAAGTTTTGGAGGAGTCAAAGGTTATAATGAAGACCTCAAACTGTAAGAACGAGAGAATAAAGTCTTGGAAAAACCATTCTGGACATGGACCTTGGGAAATAATTAATAACAAAGCCCTCAAAACCAATTGCAACAAAAACAATCATTGACAAGTAGGACCTAATTAAACTAAAGAGCTTCTACACAGCAAAAGAAACTATCAACAGAGTAAACAGACAACTGACAGAATGGGGGAAAATATTCATAAACTATGCATCTAAAAAACGTCTACTATGTGGAATCTATAAGGAACTTAAGCAATTCAGCAAGCAAAAAATAACTCCATTTTAAAAAAATGGGCAGTGGACATGAACAGACACTTCTCAAAAGATAGCATACAAATGGCCAATAAACATTAAAAAATGTGTATCATCACTAATCATCAGAACCATGCAAATTAAAACCACAGTGAGATACCATCTCATACCAGAATGGCTATTATTAAAAAGTCAAAATACAACAGATGTTTGGTGAGGCTGTGGAGAAGAGGGAATGCTTATAGAGTGTCGGTGGGAATGAACATTAGTTCAGCAACTCAACAATGTCCATTGGAAAAGAGTTGAGAGGTTTCTCAAAGAACTTAGAACTACCATTTGACGCAGTAATTCCATTACTGGGTATACATCCAAAAGAAAATAAATCATTCTACCAAAAAGACACACACTTGCTTATTCATCACAGCACTATTCACGATAGCAAAAAAAAAAAAAAAAAAAAAAAAAACTGAATAAATCCAGGTGTCCATCAACAGTGGATTGGATAAAGAAAGTGCAGTACATATACACCATAGAATTCTATGCAGCTATAAAAAAGAATGAAATTATGTCCATTGCAGCAACACAGATGCAGCTGAAGGCTATTATCCTAAACAAATTAACACAGGGACAGAAAACCAAATAACAAATGTTCTTAGTTACAAGTGAGAACTAAGCATCTGGTATCACAGACATAAGGATGGCAACAATAGACACTGGAGCTCACTAAACATGGGAAGGAAGAAAGATGGCAAGGATTGAAAATCTGTGGGTTGGTTGGGCATGGTGGCTCATGTTTGTAATCCCAGCACTTTGGGAGACCAAGGCAGGCAGATTGCTTGCACTCAGGAGTTCAAAACCAGCCTAATAACACAGTGAAACCCTGTCTCTACAAAAAATACAAAAGTTACTCAGGTATGGTGGCGTACACCTGTAATCCCAGCGGCCCAGGAGCTGAGACAGGAGACTTACTTGAACCTGGGAAGTTGAGGCTGCAGTGAGCTGAAATTATGCCACTACACTCCAGCCTGGGCAACAGAGTGAGATCCTGTCTCAAAAAAAAAGAAAGAAAGAAAGAAAGAAAAAGAAAAGAAAAGAAAAGAAAAAAGTAAATGAAAAAACATAAATAAATAAAAAAAGAAAGGAAGGAAGGAAGAAAGGGAGGGAGGGAGGGAGGAAAAGGGAAGAAGGGAGGGAAGAACTGTTGGGTACTATTCTCAGGTCCTGGGCAACATGATCATTCATACTCCAAACCTCAGCATCACACAATACACCCAGGTAACAAATTTGCACTTCTACCCCTGCACTGAAAATAAAAAATGGAAAAAGAATAAAAAGGTTATACATGGACTTTTCACCATGCAGGTAGTCAGCATCCCAAACCCCAATTTGTTCAAAGATCAACTGTATATTATTGTCAAAGTCTTCTCCAGATTTTCCTAGCAAGGACCTCCCTCCCAGATGTTACAAGAAAAACCTGGGACTATACGATTCCTCTCCCCAAAATTGGGAAGGAAGAGAGAGATTTAAAAAATGACTTCGACAAGTCCAATTTGGTGAGTAGATGAGTTTATTAGTACTTACATACAGAGCACTCCTAGATGACAGCAGGATAGCTCTAGAGATGTGCACCGCCTCACATCTCTCAACTGCTTGTTTTTTTGTTTTGTTTTGTTTTGTTTTTTTTAATTGTGAGAGAGAGTCTCGCTCTATCTCCAGGCTGGAGTGCAGTGGCACGATCTGGCTCACTGCAACCTCTGCCTCCTGGCTTCAGGCAATTCTCCTGCCTCAGCCTCCTGAGTAGCCACACCCAGCTAATTTTTGTATTTTTTTAGTAGAGATGGGGTTTCACCAAGTTGGCCAGGAAGGTCTTGATCTCTTAATCTCATGATCCACCTTTCTCAGTCTCCCAACGTGCTGGGATTACAGGCATGAGCCACCAAACCCAGTCTCAACTGCTTTTAAGATAATCTTCTGGCTGTTTGCCCACTGTGTTTCGGTGATGTGACTGTTTTTCTTGGTAGGTTCTCAGATACCCTCAGTTTGGGTCTCAGCTACACCTGCTTCTCAGCTGGACAGCCTAGCCTTAGCTCACCATTTGGCCTTCAAGGTTCAAGCAGCCAATATAAGTCCTTAAGTAATCTGGTGGGAAACCTAGCATGCTAAACCAGAAGTCCCTACAGGAGAAATACACTTCCTTCCCCAGGTTTGGCCTTGTGACTTTCTTGCCCAATGAAACATGAGTGAAAGTGACATGTGCCACTTAAGAAAAGTTTTAAGGGCTATTGCGGTTCTACTTTCTCTCTTTTAAACACTTTACTAAATTAGTAATATTCCAGATAGGGGCTGCTCCTTTAGCCTGCATTCTGGAGTGACATATTGAAACTGACTCTCAAAGATCATGTCATGTGAATGAGAAATAACCCTTCGTTCTAAGCCACTGAGGTTTTGCAATTATTTGCTGCGTCAGTATACTTTAGCTTCGGCATACTAATACAGTCACCTAGAGCAGAGATCAGCAAATTCTGGAAAGGGCCAGAAAGTAAACATTTAAGGATTTGCAGGCCATACGGGTCTGTCACAACTACTCAGCTCTGCCACTGAAGTGCAAAAGCACTGGGAGATAATATATAGAGGAGTAGGCATGGCTATGTTTCAATAAAACTTTATTTGTGAAGACATACATAAGGCCAACAAACATATGAAAAAATGCTCATCATCGCTGGTCATTAGAGAAATGCAAATCAAAACTACATTGAGATACCATCTCACGCCAGTTAGAATGGCGAACATTAAAAAATCTGAAGACAATAGATGCTGGAGAGGATGTGGAGAAACAGGAACACTTTTACACTGCTGATGGGAGTGTAAATTAGTTCAACCATTGTGGAAGACAGTGTGGCAATTCTTGGAGGATCTAGAACCAGAAATACCATTTGACCCAGCAATCCCATTACTGGGTATATATCCAAAGGTCTGTAAATCGTACTACTATAAGGGCACATGCATATGAATGTTCATTGCAGCACTGTTTACAATAGCAAAGACCTGGAACCAATCCAAATGCCCATCGATGATAGACTGGACTGGGAAAATGTGTCACATATACACCATGGAATATTATGCAGCAATCAAAAACGATGAGTTCGTGTCCTTTGTAGGGACATGGATGAACCTGGAAACCATCATTCTCAGGAAACTGACACAAGAACAGAAAATGAAATACCACATGTTCTCACTCATAGGCAGGTGTTGAACAATGAAAACACATGGACACAGGGAGGGGAGCACCACACACTGGGGTCTGTTGGGGGGAATAGGGGAGGGACAGTGGGGGGTGGGGAGTTGGGGAGAGATAGCATGGGGAGAAATGCCAGATATAGGTGAAGGGGAGGAAGGCAGCAAATTACACTGCCACAAGTGTACTTATGCAACTATCTAGCATGTTCTTCACATGTACCCCAAAACCTAAAATGTAATAAAAAAAAAAAACTTTATTTGCAAAAACAAGCAGCAGACTAGTTTCGAACCACAGGCTGTAGTTAGCCAGTCCCTGATGCGGATACTGGCTGCTTGCAGAAAACTCTACAGGCAATTCCCTAAATCCATATCTTTGCTAATTTTACCCACCCAGTATTATTTCTCTAAGTTTTGTATTTAAGATGACAAAGAAGGAACTGCATTATGTAAGTTTGTAGAGCCTATTTATTTAAGTAAGGCTTAAATGGACAAAAAAGCACAGGATGGCAGATTTAATATTTCTCGATGGAAAGAAGAAAAAAAACTAGAAATGATATCTCCAGTCGCACACTCTTCAAAAGCAATTGAGAAGACATGGAGGAAGAGAATCAGGGAGAAAAGACAAAAGGCTGAATTAGAAAGGGGTAAAAAGAAGAGAAATAGAAACGTGAAGAGAAATAATCCATCTGTGAGAGAAAATTGAATGAATCTGGAATTCCTGTATCTGGCTGTTATCAGCACCAAGGCCAAATAGCATGCTCGTTCCTCTACTGCCACCCTCAGTTCTCTCAGGATCCTGGCTCTACTGTTGGCAATTTGCACTGATGGTTTAAATGGCCCAGGTTGCAACTCCAAGGAGTACTTTTGCCATTTTTTATTTTACCTACATCTTGCTGAAATCCATGGAGGTTTAAGAATGATAGGACTTGAATAAATGATTTGAATGGCAGAGGCAGAGGACAAATCAAAGATTAATAATAAACTGGGGCCAAGGTTAGTGTTGGGAGTGAGGAGATACAGAGCAGAGGTGGGGATTCCGGGAACAAGGAGTCTGGAGACCATCTATTTGTTTCGGCTATGAAGTTGAGTTTGCATGCAGCTGTACAATTTTGCAAAAGTGGTAAAGCCAGTCAACAGATATTAATTATGACTGGGATCTGGAGGTGTACAATGCAAGCAAAATTACAGAACAAACAGCTCTGCAAGACCTGGGCCTGGCTGTGGACTCCTGCATTTTATCACACTTTGTCTTGGAACCAGGGGTAATAAGATCACAGAAATATAATTTTTTTCACCTATTAGTGAAATCCACTCTATCACTGTGTTATTGTTATATGTTCAAGAGTCCATCTACATTGAAAGCAGTTTGAAGCAAAAATAAGTCTTTTTCATCCTTCTAAACTCAGTACTTATTAAAGTAACTTCCTAAGAGTGAACACTCAGTGAATTCAGGTTATGTTGTTCCTTTTCTTTTTTTTTAAATTAATTAATTTATTATTTTTTTTTTTTTGAGACGGAGTTTTGCCCTTGTTACCCAGGCTGGAGTGCAATGGCGCAATCTCAGCTCACCGTAACCTCCACCTCCTGGGTTCAGGCAATTCTCCTCCCTCAGCCTCCTGAGTAGCTGGGACTACAGGCACGCTTTTCAATGGTAAGAATAAAAACTTTCAAAATGTGGGGAAATGTCAATTCACTGGAGTGAAAAGAAAGAACCCTGGAAACTCTCAGAGCTTGCCATCTATTTTCCATGCCTCCACTCTAAAGCTATCCTTTATCTCCATTCATTGCTTGAATTCATGTACTCATCAATATAGTTCAAAGCAAATGGTTGAGGCTTTGCTCTAATCACTGCAGTTATGAGGTACATTGAGTTTGACAGGAACCTCAAGCTGAGATTCAACTGCAGCCACTAAAAGTCTTTTCCAGTTGATGTGTTGCCTGAGAGGAGACAGACTGAATAGGCAATATCCACTGTCACCCTCCTGCGACATCTTTTCTGGGCAAATCAGCCCTGGTCCAACAGTGGAATATAGAGCATGCACTGTCTAGATGTCAATTATGATATACAACATCTAAGCCATTAGAAGGTGAAATACTTTTGCTTCTGAAAATAATTAGTAGGAGCTAAGCTGTCAAGGTAATAAAAAGAAAACAAAAACTAAGATAATCAAGTGGAACAGTTTGGTTCAAGAAACAGCTACACCAGGCCAGTCATGGTGGCTCATGGCTGTAATCCCAGCACTTTGGGAGGCCAGGGTGGGAGGATCACTTGAGTCCAGGAGTTCAAGATCATCCTGGGTAACATAGGGAGACTCCATCACTACAAAGGATTAAAAAATTAGCCAGGCAGAGAAGGAAGAATTGCTTGAGCCGGGGAGGTTGAGGCTGCAGTGAGCCATGATGGTGCCACTGCACTCCAGCCTGGATGACAGAGCGAGGACCACCCTTCTGACCCTCTCTCCCACACTCCCAAGGTTGGCCACATACTCCCTCTCTGTCCACATTGACCTCATCATATTGTATTTAACAGATTTATCGACCCCTCTGACTCCTGCGCCGTCCTGCGAATTCCTTCAGGGCAGGAACCATTTCTGAGTTGCCTCTGTCACTTCAACTCAAGCGCCTACTAGATTCTCATCAAGTGTTCGTAAATGAATTAGTCATCCACTGATTGTTCGTGAGTCAGATAAATCACAAATTCAATTCTAAGACGGCACCCTACTAGTCAACTCAACCATGGGCAAAAGCAAAATAGCCCCACAGGCTTTTCCATTGTTGTGGGCTGTGGGGGTCCTATGCCCATCTCAGGCATTGAGGAAAGAAAGTCAGAAAGGCCACAACAATGCAGCTATGGACACTGATTGTCCTTCTGTCTTCATACTCCTGGGGTGTCCCTTGGAGTTCCTGAGCCACCTCACAAAGTTTGGGACCACAGGAAGAGCCATCTGGAGATTGCTGGTATGCTAGCTTGCTTCAAGGTCACAGTGAGCTTGAAACAGATTTCCTATAATTCTGTTGACTCCAAGAATAATTATTATATGATCTGTATACCTAGAGATCCTTTAGCCAGTGAAAGGCACAGAAACATTCTGGTATAGCCATATGATGCAAATTATTTGGTCAATTCTGATTATTTTTTCTCAAGACAACACTTGCTTCAAATCCCATTTGTGGTGACTTTTCAGAAGGGTCTCAGCATACGGGCATTACTCACAGCACATTAGTCCCCTCTTATCCACAGGGGATATGTCCCAAGACTCCCTGTGGATGCCTCAAACCCTAGATAGAACAGAATCCTATATATACTATGTTTTTTAAATACATACATCCCTATGATAGTTTAATTTATAAACTAGGCACAGTAAGGGATTAGCAACATAGCCAGTACACTATTCATGCTTTGGGTCATTAATAAGTAAAATAAGGGTGACAAATACAAGCAATGTGACAACAGGACAGTTGACATAATAAATAGGACAGCTACTAAGTGACCAAAGGGATCCACTGGACTGAGAGACGAGTCATACCCTGAGCAGGATAAAGCAGGATGACATAAGATTTCATCATGCTACTCAGAACAGCGTGGCATTTTAAAATGATGAGGCTGGGCACAGTGGCTCATGCCTATAATCCCAGCACTTTGGGAGGCCAAAGTGAGCAGATCATAAGTTCAAGAGATCAAAACTATCCTGGCCAACATGGTGAAACCCCGTCTCTATTAAAAATACAAAAATTAGCTGGGTTTTGTGGTGTGTGCCTGCAATCTCAGCTGCTCAGGAGACTGAGGCAGAAGAATCACTTGAACCCAGGAAGTGAAGGTTACAGTGAGCCAAGATTGAGCCACTGCACTCCAGCCTGACAACAGAGCAAGACTCCGTCAAAAAAAAAAAAAAAGATGAATTGCTTAGTTCTGAAGTTTTTCCATTTAATATATTCAGACTGTAGTTGACCAAGGTGACTGAAACCACAGAAAGCAAAACCATAAATATGCCAGAACTACTATATTCTTGCTTTCTCTCTCTACCAAATCAATAGATGTGAACTGGCATCCATGTGCATTCTCTTACTGAGATAACCAGGCTTTCAGAATTCTAGAACATTGGTACAAATAATAGAATATTATTTCAAAGGGAGCAAAATGAATATAAACATGTATAAGGATAGATATAGCCATTGAGTATTCCCTTGGGTCATAATTATTTTTTTTAAAAAAAGATAAAATCAGATTCAGGTTGCAAGGTACCCCATTAAGCTACATGTCCACTTACAAAGAACAAGAGGCATTACTTTCAACGGGTAGAATGTTCATGACAACATTATCAAAATTCCAGCACCATTTACACTTTCTTGTTTTGTTTTAAAGATGTATTTTTCACAGGGAAAACACACACAGCATTGATTATCATTTTCTAATTCAATCATCAATTTGTTTATCTTTTGGCTGAGAGAGAAATAGGTCAGTAGTTAATATGCTGAAATCTGAAGTGTATCACATGCTGTTGTGCAAACAGTTAACAGTAACTACCTGTTGAAACAGTAAAAACATTTTTAGTCAAGAGTAAGTTGCTTTCCTCAAAATTGCAATTTAATGCAGTTAAAAGCACAATATCCATTTTAAAGTGAACATATTATATGTTTATAAAGTAAACATTTATATTCCACTCTGTGATTGTTTGGTTCTATTACTGTTTAAGTCATTTCTAAGCCAAGACTCTCATCAGATAGTCAAGCTTACAGAGTCAAGTAAATGGACTTCTCTTTCTGCCAATGAGGGAGTTACTTAATGTTCTACAGGAAAAACCTAAAAATGCTCCTGCTATAAAACAAAATGTAGTAAAGGCCAGGTGCGGTGCTCATGCCTGTAATTCCAGCACTTGGGAGGCCTAGGCAGGCGGACCACAAAGTCAGGAGTTTGAGACCAGCTTGGCCAACATAGTGAAACCCTGTCTCTACTAAAATAAAACAAAATGTAGTAAGGTAACAGTTCTACAGTGGCCAAAACTGATGAAGAAACTTCAACCAGAAAGGCTGATAATGATAAGAATGAGCTGATAATGCTAGACAGCTCTACGGGGTTCTATTCATCTTTGCAAACAAAAGTCTACAATCTTAGTGACCACATGAGTAACAATTAAGCCCTGGAGTCTTTCAGAGAAAAAGGAGGAGCTGAGGCTCCTGAATCAAGAAAGGTGCCCTAAACATTTTCCTCTCTGCAAAGGGTATACTGAACACTGCTATCCAAAAGAGGGAAAGAGGCCAGGCACGATGACTCATGCCTGTAATCCCAGAGCTTTGGAAGGCCAAGGTGGGTGGATCGCTTGAGGCCAGGAGTTTGAGACTAGCCTGGGCAACATGACTAAACCTCGTCTCTGGCAAAAATACAAAAATTAGCCAGTCTCATAATCCAATCTCAAAAATTTACAAACAAATAAAGAAAAGAGGTATAAACTACTATATTCAATTGTCTGGAGATGTCTAAGCCAAAAACCTAATAACAACAACTAGTGTTGCCAAGCTGGTAATATTCTTGGTAGAAGGAAATTAAAATCTGTTCTGGAGATTGTACAAGATTCCCACCCAAAAACTCACTTAAGTTCACCTTTCAAAATCTACAAATAAACAAGGAAACTGTAATAAAATTGATCTGCACAACACATGATGGGAAGAACTCAGGTAACAGAATTATCAGAGATTTTTTTTTTAAAGTTTGTTTAAATTAAGATAAAAAAAATTGGATACCTGTAAAACTAATGACACTATAAAAAAGGATAAAACTATTTGATTAAAGACTAATAAGGACTAAAAAGACTAAAAAGATTTGAAAAGGAAAAATAGAATTTATGTAAGTGAAAAATGTAGTCATTGAAACTAACACTCAATGGAATTGTTAAAGAGAATATTAGACACAGCTGAAGAAATAATTAATAAGAGGTAACTTAAATCTAAGGAAATTGCACAGAAGGCAAGATAGAGAATCAAAGTAAAAAACAACATGAAAAAGAAGCTAAAAAAAGTGGAAAAGAGAAGGAGAAGGTCTAAAGTAGTTCTAATATGAGTTTTAGAAAGAAAGTGGAAAAAAAAACAGGAAAAAAATTCAAAGAGACAATATCTTAAGTTTTCTCAGAAATGGTAACAACTGACCTCTCTTAGATTCAAGAAGAAAAGCCCAAACAGGATTAGCAAACATTTTCCCATTCCCAGCATAGGAAAGTTGCATTCAGTAAGTTGCTACAATAATTGGTTATTCTTTTGGAAAAATAAAATAAAACGAGATCCCCATTTAAGACAGGTTGGAGTGCGGCAGCACTCCCAGGGTCAAGGGATCTTCCCACCACAGCCTCCCTGTAACTGGGGCTACAGGTGGGTACCACCATGCCTGGTTAATTTTTTTGTATTTTTTATAAAGATGAGGTCTTGCTATGTTGCCCAGACTGGTCTTGAACTATTGGGCTCAAGCAATCCACCCACTTCAGCCTCCCAAAGTTCTGGGATTACAAGCATGAGCCACCGTGGCCAGCCTAAAAGATAGCATTTAAAAATCAAAAGATGTTTCTTCTGGGGTCTCTGTTCTGTTCCATTGGTCTATGTCTCTGTTGAACAACGAGAACATGTGGACTCAGGGAGAGGAGCATCACACACAGGGGACAGTTGGGGGGGTAGGGGAGAGACAATGAGGAGTGAAGAGGGATAACAAGAGGAGAAATGCCAGATATAGAATGCACCTAAAGTAAAATAAATTTAAAATAAAAAAAGGTAAAAAAATCAAAAGATAAGCCACAGATTGGGAGAAAAACGATTCATGACCAAATATTATAAAGAACTTCTATAAATCCTTAATAACATAAGCAATCTAAGAAATAAGTAAAAAAGATAAAATTCTCAGAACACAAAACCTAAATGGCCAGTAAGTATATAAAAAGATGTTCACCCTCAGTTACAACAAGGGAAATTCCTAACAAAACAATAAGATATTCTAGTTATACTCAGCAGATTGGAAAAAATAAAAAATTCTGATGATAAATTTTAGTGAGAGAGGCAGCAAGGGAACACTGCTAGCGGAGCCTATAAATTAGTATTAATACAATCACTTTAGAGAACAATTTGGCCACATCCAATGAGGACAGGTGTACCCTATAACCCAGCAATCCTACTGCTACATATATATTCCTAAAGAAAGTATTGTCCAAGAAGATATGAATAATTGTAAAATAAGATTTAATATGATATTTTTAAAACTAAAAAAATTTGAAATAATCAATCAATATAAGAATGGCTGAAAGATATTCTGATTTACTCACCCAATGAATAACAACTATTGGTGAAAGTGAATACAGCTAGATCTGTCAACACGGATAAATCTAAAAAACATACCGCTAAACAACAATAAAAGTGTTTTTGAACGTTTTAAGAAGGAATATGTATATTATGATACAATTTATATAAAAATTAAAGCTGGAGAGAGGCTTGGCACAGTGGCACATGCCTGTAATCCCAGACTTTGAGAGGCCGAAGAGGGCAAATCACTTGAGATCCGGAGTGATCTAGCCTGCCCAAGGTGGTGAAACATTGTCTCTACTAAAACTACAAAAATTAGCTGGGCATGGTGGAGCATGCTTGTTATCCCAGCTACTCAAAGGCTGAGGCAAGAGAATCAATCACTTGGAACTCAGGAGGCAGAGGTTGCAGTGGGCCAAGATCATGCCATTGCACTTCGGCCTGGCAAAAGAGCAAGACTGTCTCAAAAACAAAACAAAAAAAGGAATGGCTGAAAAGTTTGTGGATTTATTCACCTAATAAATAACAACCATCAGTGAAAGGAAATAAAATAGAACCAGATCTGCCAAAATGGGTATCTAAAAAACATATCGCTAAACAGCAATAAAAGTGTTTTGAACTTTTCAAAAGTAGGGATATGTATAGTATGATACAATTTATATAAAAATTAAAACATGCCAAAGATAGCATAATTTTAAGGCCATATATTTATGTATATATATATACATTATGTGTGTATATACATAGACAGAGTAAAAGTATAAAAGCTTGAGAGGGAAGGAGGGTGGGAAGTAGGTTTCACAAGGGACTTCAATTATGGTTGTAATAATCTTATATCAGATGATCAGTGCAGTAGGTATTCATAATACTATCACCTATACTTTTCAATGTATCTATAATATGTCATAATGTTGAAAACTAAAAAATATGCGAATATCTTTACCTACATTCTTTTTTGTTTTAATGAGATGCATGCTATGGTGAATCATGAGCAGATCCCAATACCCATGTTCTTTAACATGAAACTTTAAAACAGTTTCTAAATTGTGCTGAAGAATAGGCTGGTATATATGTCTGGGCCTGGTGAAGATATTAGAAACAGAGAAGATACATCTGTAACTTCTTGGGTTATTGGTAAATGAACCATTTCTAACTTTAAATCATTTGATATTGAAGAAATAGATGTTATAAAAAAATGAGATCATGTCTTTTGCAAGCACATGGATGGAGCTGGAGGCCATTATCCTTAGCAAACTAATGCAGGTACAGAAAACCAAATACCACATCTTTTCACTTATAAGTGGGAGCTAAATATGAGAACTCATGCACACAAAGAGAGTAACAAAAGACACTGGGCCCTATGTGAGGGTGGAAGATGGGAGGAGAGAAGGGATCAGAGAAAGTAAGTATTGGGTACTAGGCCTAATACCTGGGCAACAAAATAAAGGTACGACAAACCTCTATGACATAAGTTTACCTATATAACAAACCTGCAAATGTACCCTTGTCAGATACAGTGATGCAGTGAGCTCCTCTTCAAAGGTTTAACTTTTAACTTCCTTATTCTTTGTTCTCAAGATAAACTTCCTAGTCCCTTCTCCCAAGTTATCTGCTCTGCTGTGAACTGTCCCTCCCTGAGCCAAAATGGGTTTTCTGTGACAAACCTATCTGCCTTTGTCATGCCCTGAGATGCCCAAATATGCTTTGTAAGTTTGGTTTCTCTTCAAACTCAACTTCCTGGCCATAAGTTGTAATAAATTTACCCAACCCCCACATTACTCATCCTTTTCTCTACTTCAGCCTTCAAAGCTTTCATTTTACTACCTTATTTAGATTTAAGTTTTAGGCAATCAGGATCAGCTTAGAGTGTGCAGCCTGACCCCAGCCAATAGGGAAAGGACACAGAAACAAGAACTGCATTAGGAATGAAAACCCCTTCTCTCCTTTGTTTGGTGTGCTCTCACAGCAGCCAGAGGTGCAAACAGCACCCTTCTGCAGAAGCACATTTGTCTTGCTGAGAAATCCTTTGAGTGCTCATTTTCTTTGCGACTCGAAGCCCTTGTTTCTAACACCCTGAGTCTAAAATAAAATACATTACTTATATTAAGAAAATATCTGGGTTTATGCATTTAGATTACTTAAATTTTCCCAGTCCCCACCCTGCAATGATAAAATAGAAATTGAACCTTTTAAATGAATTTATTCAAGAACCTATGCAGGCTTCTCCCACAGACAAGGGGAACACACTTCCACCTAAAATAGTTATTAATCACACTATGCAATGTATTTATGTATGTAAATATTTTCTCTTTTCATCTTAAAAATCATTTCAAATAGCTGAATCTATACAGTGAATATAACGAATTCAGTTTCTTGGGGTAAGACAAAGAATTTAGAAAATCATCACCCACAAGAACTTTACAAAATGATTTACAAAACCTTTCATCCAAATCTGAATCTATACAGTGAATATAATGAATTCAGTTTCTTGGGGTAAGACAAAGAATTTAGAAAATCATCACCCACAAGAACTTTACAAAATAATTTACAAAACCTTTCATCCAAAGATGACAGTTGCATGTTTTCCAACTACAGAATATCAAGATATTTAAACAGCTCACTGCTAGAAATATATGGGTAGCAAATCACATCAGCATCTGAATCATATCCATGAGCTCATTTATATTTGTCCTAGCATTCTCCAGTCACTAACGGAGTCAGCATTAATCTTTCTTTATGGTCACTTTGTCATTCCCAAAATACATTTAAAAAACCACAATTGTGCAATTTCACAGCAACCTCATAGTCCCATATTAGTAATTTTCTTTGCATGCCCTCTCTCCATAGTTTTTAAGCAATTTGCTTATAAACTTCATGAAGAAGTGTTGCCAAATGTAGCAAATGTTATCAGGATCATGTCTGGAAATGACCCAATTCAAAGTATAATTGGACACTTATTAAACCAGCTTTTGTTAATAACAGAAGTTTTAGATGCTACTTATTTTGAACAGTCTCCCTGTGGTCAGGCCAATCCTGCAAAGACTAGAATTAAACCTTTTATTTCCATGAAGTCTTAGGAGCCCAGGAAGTTTTTTGATGAACTGGCTTGAAGTTTGGGAGTCTTCAGAAAGTAACTAACAGCAAAGCCTGTTTCAAGTTAAGTGGGACAGTAGGGGTCATACCAGAGGGAACAGAGCCCAGGGAGAAGTCAACTGTCATGATGGCTTCAGGGTCACTAGATCCAATCTATTTGAGATCATTACTGAGTAGAAGAGCTTTCTGGTTTTGCTTTTGTAACAGGTATGTAAGAAAGAAGTTAGCAGCCCTAGAATCAGTCAACTTCTTAGTGACTGGGGTCACATCAATCAAATATGACCAGTGCTTGAAGGTGCTCTAGAGGCTTAGCCAGCACTCTCATTTCACAAAGGACAGAATGTCATTCCAGGGAGGTCATGTGACCTGCCCAATTAAAGTAAAATCATAAAGCAATCAGCAAGGGTGCTGATGGCAGTAACAGGTTCTTCTGAGCTTCTCACTCCCCACCCCCACCCTCGCCCAGACATGATGTGATATGACCATGAGAAGCATCTCACCTGCAGGCTGCAACAGCCAAATGACAGACGTCCAAACTGGAAACAGTGACCATGGAAACATTTCTAAATATACACCTGGAGGAGGCATTGCAATTCTTTGATTAGAGAGATTGGTTAAGAAAAGTATCTGTCGACACAGGCTTAGAGAGGTAAACAACATCGGTTTTTTTCCCATTTGGAGATATGAAATGAGAGCCTGGAAAAGAAGTACCATTTATTGGCCAGGCATGGTGGTTCATGCCTGTAATCCCAGCACTTTGGGAGGCCAAGGCAGGTGGATAATTTGAGGGCAGGAGTTCAAAACCAGCTTGGCCAACATGGTGAAACCCCATGTCTACTAAAAACACAAAAATTAGCCAGGTGTACTGGTACACGTCTGTAATCCCAGCTACTCAGGAGGTTGAGGCAGGAGAATCATTTAAACTCAGGAGGCGGAGACTGCAGTGAGCTGAGATCACACAATTGCACTCCAGCCTGGGCAACAACGGAAGAGTCCATCTCACCGAAAAAAAAAAAAGTAGCATCCTTTTTAATGTTAGATGGACCCTGCATCTTGAGTTTAAGAAAGCACCATCCTTCAAAGTCTGGGGCTTGGGCTCAGAGATTACAGTGGGCTGAAGGCAAATATGGATTGACCCTGAGTTCCTCTGACCACACATTGGTAGACACGAAGTCCATGGGAAGTACCCTCCTACACAGACAGGATCGATCTCAGTCATGGCGCACCCCTCCTGGGCGCCTTCCTTTGCCCCAGTGCCATCAAATCTGACTCTGAACTGCCAAATTCACCCAGTTTCAATCCCCTCCACTTTTCTGCCACTCTTCGCTGACAGCTTCTCGGAAGATGGCTTATTCTCTCTTCCCTCTCAGGGAATAAATGTATCACTTCAATTGGCAGACTACTCTATGGTACACATTGTTCTAAGGACTTTACATGTATTAATATTTATGTTACTCTTCATGACAGCTCTAGGCTGGGCATGATTATGCCAGTAATCCCAGCACTTTGGGAGGCCGAGGTAGAAGGATTACTTGAGCCCAGGAGTGCAAGACCAGCCTAGACAACATAAGGAGACCCTGTCTCTATTTCATATTACAAATAATGGCTTTTAAAAATTCTATTAGGGGAATACTATTATCCCCATTTTACAGATGAGAAAACTGAGACCAAAGAGCTTATGGTACCAAATATGTATTTTAGCAGTAGTTTCAAGTGGTCTAGGGGATCATTTACCTGTTTAATATGTAACCCAAAGCAATGGTCTAATATTTTGGATTTCTTTCAGGTGATTTAGATGGAAAGGATGGTGTCACCACTGGCTTGTAAATGGACCAAAGGGGGAAAAAATTAGAAGCTGCTGATAGTCCTGTAATCTTATACAGATAGCTGTTAAAATTTGCCTATGTGTAGGGTTGACTTTGGGGGAAGTCTGAGTGTCTGTCTACTCTTGAGTTCTCATGTTGGTAAAGAATAAAAAGAACACAGCTTAGCTGGGTGCAGTCTCAGACACCTGTAATCCAAGCACTTTGGGAGGCCACAGCAGAAGGATCGCTTGAGCTCAGGAGTTTGAGGCCAGCCTGGGCAACACAGTGAAACCTGTATTGCAGCATTTTTTTAAAGTAGCTGAGTGTTGGAACAACTTGCTCAAGAAAAAAAGAATTAAAAAAAAATAGCTGAGTGTGATGGTACACACCAGCAGTCCCAACTACCTGAGAGGCTGAGGTGGGAGGATTGTGTGAGTCCAGGAAGTCAAAGCTGCAGTGAGCTGTGATTACATCACTGCACTCCAGCCTGGATGTCACAGCAAGACCCAATCTCTCTCTCTCTCTCTCTCTCTCTCTCTCTCTCTCTCTCTCTCTCTCTCTCTCTCTCTCATATATATATGTAAATATATATATATATATTTTCAATTAAATAAAAGCATAGATTCACATACACTTTTATACTAATCCTCAGGGAGAATTTCTAGCAGTTTTGAAAATGTGGCTAGAATATTCTTCAGACAAAAGAAAAATCCATAAATCATTTCTAAAATCTATTTTAATTCTGAGAACTCACATGATAGAAACAATTTCATTTCCCTTAGATACTGATTAGCATCTTGGTAATGTGTTAATTACTTTATAACCTGCCTGGTTCTAAAAAAGAATTTGAGCTACATTAGGTTCAGGTTTAATATATTATTCACTCTCTTAGCTCTACCTGTTAAATATTTGGGAGTTCAGTAATGAATCAACTAAGAATCTTAGTAGTCATACTGCAGGAAAAAAAAATCTATAGTCATTTATAAGTTATCTCCATAGTAACTCCAAAACAAAAAGATAAAATAATGAGTTTATAGGAGGAATGGAATATTTTACACAACCTTTTATGTGAATGGATTAACCCATATGAATCAATCACTTAATATTTCATTTATTTTGGATCACTAGCAAAACACTTCAAGCACTTAAATATAATAGAGTTAATTTTCTCCGTGTTAAGCATTTTAAGAACCTAAGCTCATCGGCTCTAAAGCTTAAACTAAAACTGAAAATCTGTTAAGTAATGCTTTTATCGGCACCTTCTTCCTCACAGATCACATGCACACAAGCAAGAGAGAAGTAGCCCAATCCAGCTTTATAAATGAGAGAAAAACCAGTTCTTATGTAAGAGGCAATGCACACCTCACCCAGTTACATAATTAAACCTATTTGGCAGGAGAAGTCTGACAAGACCGGAATACCCTGCTTGTTTGTAAGTGTTCCAACAAATGTAGGTACGGAAAAAAAAATCTATCAAGAGACATCAGTTCAATGTAGTCCAAAACCTTGAAGCAACATTTTAATGGACTGTGTCTGAATAAACTACCCACCAATTTGCATGGGTGTCTGTGTAAGGGAAGATCTTAATCCTCAAGGTATCATCCTACTGCTTTTTTCTTTTGAAAGTCTCTCTCTTTCTCTCTTTGAGACAGAGCCAGACTGTCGTTCAGGATGGAGTGTAGTAGTGTAATCATAGCTCATTGCAGCCTCGACCTCCCAGGCTCAGGTGATCCTTCCACCTCAGCCCACCAAGTAGCTGGAACCACAGTCATGTACCATACCACAGGGCTAATTTGGGGGGAATTTTGGTAAAGCCAAGGTCTCACTATATTGCCCAGGGTGATCTCAAACTCCTGAGCTCTAGGGGATCCTCCCACCTTGGCCTCCCAAAGTGCTGGGATTACAGGTATGAGCCATGCCCAGCCAAAGTCAACCTTTTCAAAAGTGAGTCTTCACTTACTATATCTCCTACTTTGCCCTCTGCAGTTGGGGGACTTGCATTGGTAACCAAAATGCTAAAGCTTTTCATTTCAGATGGCAAATCTAAGTGTCCCTTTCCCACTTGATATCTTTGCAGTATGTTACACTCTGCCTAACTTCCCTTCTCAAACCCTCATCCACAGATTCAATAGAAAGTTTAGAAACAAACCAGCTGGGGTTTAATTAAAGGCACAGAGAATTATAATTTGGGAGTGTCCTTGAATAAGATACTTAACCTTCTGAATCTCAGTCTCTTTCATCAACTATAAAAACGAGAATACTATTCCCTGCCCTCAGGAGACTGGTATGGATTAAATGAAATGAGTCAGTGAAGGCATCTATCATTAGGCAGTCAACAAGTTGTTAGTTTCTTTTCTCTCTGCAGTCCTGTTCTTGTTCCTGAGTCTTGGTCCCTAATTTTTATTTGCCTTCATTATAGCTCCACCTGAACTCCCAATTCCATTTGTACAAAGCTAAACTAACACACTCTTCCACTCCTGCCTGTACTCTCCCACAGCTGAAGTGGGGCTTATAGCTTTAGCCCTCTTCCCATCAACTGAGCCAGCATTCCATGTGTTATGAAATTAAATGGGGATATATGACCTAAGCACTTAGGATCGGAACATCTGTGAGGGATCCTCTGTCTGTGTCTATTAGTCACAGAAACTTTCCAGCATTCAGGCAAGCCTATCCAGAGCATCCTCCTGAATGTTTAAACTAATGGTTCTCAACTGGTGCGGTGGCTCAAACCTGTAATCCTACCACTTTGGGAGGCTGAGGAGAGCAGATCACTTGAGGTCAGGAGTTTGAGACCAGCCTGGGCAACATGGTAAAACCCCATTTCTACTAAAAATACAAAAATTAGCCAGGTGTAGTGGCAGGCATCTGTAATCCCAGCTATTTGGGAGGCTGAGGCACGAGAATCGCCTGAACCCAGCTGAGGCAGAGGTTGCAATGAGCTGAGATGGCACCACTGCACTCCAGCCCAGGCGATAGAGCGAAACTCTGTCTCCAAAAAACAAAAATAAAATAAAATAAAATAATCATTCTAAAGTGGGGTCTGCTGCCAGAAGCATCAGCATAACCTAAGAACCTTTTACAAAGGCATATTCTCAGCCCCTCCCAAGACCTACTGAGTCAGAAGCTCAGGGTGAGACTCAGCATCTTCCAGGCATTTTGGATGCATGCTAAAATTGGAGATCCACTGGCAAAAACAACCTGTTATCTTGGACCTTAGGAGAAGACAAATACTTAAATATTAGTGTACATGAACAGGAGTAATTTCAATCAGTACAAAACAATTTATGAAACAGAAATTATCTTAGTATACATTATTATTTTGCTGTAAGTTCTTACAAATCTTGATACTATGAAAACTAAAATATTCCCATTTCATATCCATGAATGCAAAATATTTAGAAAAAGACCGAAAAGTCTTTTAGTCTAGTGCTATGAAAAGACTATTCTTAAGAAACAAATGTAACATACATACATAACAGATTCCTACTTATACAACATTTTTTAAAAACTAACTTTAAGAATGGGACGGCTGAACCTGTTTTACATTAATTTGAAGTATCTTCTCTTGGTCTAACCAGCATGTGATACAAATAATCAGTGTCATTTCAAAATCCAGGATATGCAGAGAAAAAACTTAGCAACTTAAATATACTACATTAATTCCCGTCTTCAAAGTTATTAAGTTAAAATAATTGGTACACAGAATGTCTCTTGAGACTCAGGAAATCTCAGATCTAATTTCCACTAGTAAAACAAGGAAACATTAACAAGATAGCCACTGTTTGTTTTGAAGAAGAGTCTCGCTCTGCCACTCAGACTGGAGTGCAGTGACGTGATCTCGGTTCACTGCAACCTCTGCCACCTGTGTCCAAGCAATTCTGGGGCCTCAGCTGACAAGTAGCTGTAATTACAGGTGCACACCACTGTGCCGGCTAATTTTTTTATTTTTAGTAGAGCCAGGGTTTTGCCATGTTGGCCAGGCTGGTCTCAAACCCTTGCGCTCCAGTGATCCACCCACCTCTGCCTCCCAAAGTGCTGGGATTACAGGCGTGAGCCACTGCGCCTGGCCAAGAAGATAGATTTAAATTGCAGAACTGCAAATGCCTCCACAAGATAATAGGTCATATAACAAGAGCCAAAGCAACATCATCACTGAAGGCAACATGGAAATGTTGTGTGGGGCACCACCAACCACAGAAACACCCACAGCTCTGCAAAACCTATGAATGACCATCATCAATGAAGAGCTTCAGAGCAATGAAATGAAACAGATATTCATACCCACCTATTGTTTAGGAAGGCTTGGTTTTTTTCAAAGGATTATTATCTACGTAAAAAACAAATACCTTAAGAAGACTTTACCTTTTAAAGGTCATTTGGATAAGTTATTGCTGCACACAGAATTTTAAGATGCAAATAAATTAAGTACCATAGATGCTGAAAAGGTGACAATTGTCTGCTACATTGACACTACAAATTTTTATTACTATAGAATGACCATTACTACTGAATTTAAGTTACTGACAAGACACCTAATACATTTCAACTATGATTACTCATTGGTTATCCTGGCTGTATTCTAATGCCCTAGTTGCATTTCTCAGTCATTTAATTTTGTCTCAAGTATCAACCAGACTTCTTCCCTTACTTCCTTGGTTCAGCAGGAAGCAGATTGTCACTTCCACTGAGTCTTGCCATGGTTTTGAGAATACTGAGAAGGGAGCGCTACACGCAGAGTAACTCAGAATTTCTACCGCGCATGCCCAGGTATATCCTTGGTCCCTAACAAGGCTGGTTTGCAAGGTCGACTTTGGTGACCCACACCTGTCATCTCAGTAGTTTGAGAGGCTGTGGTGGGAGGGTTGCTCGAGCCTAGGAGTTTAAGACCAGCCTTGGCAATGTAATGAGAACTTGTCTCTACAAAAAACAAAAATGGAAAAATTATCCAGGTGTGGTGGTGCGTGCCTGAGGTTCTAGCTACTTGGGAGGCAGAGGAAGGATGATGACTTGAGCCCACGAGTTTGGGCCTCTAATAAGACATGATTGCACCACTGCACTCCAGCCTGGGAGACAAAGGGAGACCCCATCTCTGAAAAAAAAAAAGGATGTGGGAAGAGCTGGTTTGCACCCAGCCTCCTTCATGTAGCCCTTATCTGTTCCTCCCCTGGAAATGCTCCTTGAATCTCTTCCTCAGAGTTTACTAAAAAGTACTTCCGGTGTGAGAGAATAGCCTTCAGCCTCATCAGGGCTTGTTTTCCAACTTCATGCTCCAAGGATTAAATGCTCCCTAGGATGACTGACAGCAGGTACATCTATTTCCTTTAGGAGAAACCTTTTTAGCCCCAAGAAAGGTAGGTGATTTGGCCTGATGGTCTCTCAAATACAATCAACCAAAAATCAGTCAGCAAGCAACCAATGATTTATCTTGAATTCATTAGCACAAATGCTATCAATTGCCCAGTGGAGTTCAGACTTCACATCCTAGTTTATTTTAAATCTCATCACAAGAAGGATTCAAAATTGAGTAGAGTTCAACCTTACACAGCATTATATTATGCATATGTTTAAAATAATCTGAAAAATGTGTACCAAATTTTTAGTATGGTGGATTTTAGGTAGTTTTTATTTTTATTTACCTGTAACTTTTTTCACCTTTTTACAATGAATAGTCATTTTTAGCTAGCCAAATTTTTAAAAGTTACTTGAGCCCAGGAGTGTGAGGCTGCAGTGAGCTACAATTGCTACTGCACTCCAGCCTGGTGGCAGAGTGAGACCCTGCCACCAAAAAAGAAAATAAAATAATATGAGAAAGAAAAGAATTATTCTCTAGGCCTTTTGTTATTTTTTGACAGTCTTGTTCTGTCACACAGGCTAGAGTGAACTGATACAATCTCAGCTCACCACAACCTCTGCCTCCCGGATTCAAGCTATTCTCATTCCTCAGCCTCCCTAATAGCTGGGACTACCCCTATACACCACCACACGTGGCTAATTTTTGTATTTTTAGTAGAGAAAGGGTTTTGCCATGTTGGCCAGACTGATCTCCAACTCCTGATCTCAAGTGATCCCCCTGCCTCCACCTCCCAAAATGCTGGGATTACAGGCATGAGTCACTGCGCCCAGCCTCTTCTAGGCTTTTTATAGGATACTCTGAAGGGGGTTGATGCTACAAGCAATAAGGTTAAGTTAATAGTGGAGAAAGACTGGAGAGTAAGACAATATGGATAAAAAGATATTTAACAGGCAAAATTAACAGGAAGAGATGACATTATTTGGATGTAGAAATGGTAATTGGCAGGACATAGTGACTCATGCCTATAATCCCAGCACTCTGGGAAGTCGACGCAGGTGGATCACTTGAGCCCAGGAGTTCAAGACCAGCCTGGGCAACAGCATCTCTACTAAAAATGCAAAAATTATCTGGGTGCAGTGGTATATACCTGTAGTCCCAGCTACTCAGAAAACTGAAGTGGGAGGATTGCTTGGGCCCAGGAAGTCGAGGCTGCATTGAGCTGAGATCAAACCACTGCACTCCAGCCTGAGCAACACAGCAAGATCTGGAAGGAAGGAAGGAAGGAAGGGAGGGAGGGAGGGAGGGAGGGAGGGAGGGAGGAAAAAGAGACAGAGAAAGAAGGGAGGGAGAAAGGAAAAGGAAGGAGAGGAGAGGAGAAAGAGGAAAAAGGAAAGGGATAATTAATGTTAATAGATAACCCCCAGGTTCCCAGCTTAAGAACATATATGAATAGTGCTACCTTCAACTAAGGTAGCAGAGGCAGGAAGAGTGTGGTGCTAGGGAAATGATAAGTTCAATTCCAGACACGTGGAGTCTGGGTGTGCTGAACGATAGTCAAGCAGAGAACACTAGTAAGCCGGATTTGGAGCTCAGGAGAAATGTCTGAACAATGATTCAGATTAGGAAGTCATGCCTAAAGTTATAGCAGAAGTCGTGGTTGTGGATGAGGCTGCTGGAGAGAATAAAGAGAGAAAAAGAACAAGACACTTGCAGAAAGGAATTCCAAGGATCACCCACATTTAAGGCAAGAGCAGAAAACAAAGAGCTCAAGAAAAGTTTTTCCAAGAAGAACAACTCTTAGAGAATGAACTCACAGAAACAAGGGAATGATGGCAGCTGCTCTTAGCCCCTCCTCCCTATGCCTCAGTGCTACTCCCGGAGCTTCACCCATATCACCTGTAGCCATTCAGCAACCCTACAGGGAGGGTATTCCTGTCTCCTCTTGTAGAGGAGGAAACTGACATTTGTAGAGCACAAGAAATTTTCCCAGGATCACGCAGATATTAAGGAATAAAGAAAGGTTCCAAATTCAGCCTTGCTGACTCCAAAGTCTGTGCTCTTTTCTTTCATCATCATGTGGCTTTATTAGAATGTAGTGGAAATTGCTGTATCTGTTAACAGGGCTACATCCAGGTGAAATCTATACTCTTGGCTTCCTTGACACAGTTCTTCAAACAACAGAACTTACGGGTGGTGGGGTCTTTTTAGCACAGCCATGCTATTGTTAAAATAGTGAAACAGCACAGCTTTCTGAATATTTTACTTCCATCCCTCCCCAACTACCCTGGCCCCCCTTCCCAGGAGCCCCCTCCTCATGATCCAGCAATCTTCTCTAGCACTAAGGCCAATGCCTTGTTCTGTTTGGTTGGCACCCATGCCCTTCAGGTTGTTAAATATATTGTATATTACCACCACAAATAACTGAGTGAGCTAGTTACACCTTTTACATCATCGTAATATATACAGTAAGCACTCATAGGAAACACTTATGATCTCCTTAATACTTGATGAAATTCTGTATTTTGAAGAGACAGCTTTTCTTTCTTACTTAAAAAGACTAGTGAAAAAATTAAATTATAAACAGTCATTTTAGAGATCAGTATTCATCACTTAAACAGCCAAAAGAAGAAGAGGCCTTTTGATGGGTCAAATAATCCAAGGACATTCCATCTGAACTAAATGGTGATGAATGTTTGCAAATGGATTAAGAGAGCACCAACCAGAAATCACACAATTATGAAGCTTTAAAAAGGTAAGATTTTTAGGCATAGTCATCACAGATATTTTATAGACAGTGAAAAAAATCAGTAAAATATTATGCTGAAAATAAATATAGATCATGGTTTCTTTTTTTTTTGAGACGGAGTTTCGCTGTTGTTACCCAGACTGGAGTGCAATGACACGATCTCGGCTCACCACAACCTCCGCCTCCTGGGTTCAAGCAATTCTCCTGCCTCAGCCTCCCGAGTAGCTGGGACTACAGGTGCACACCACCATGCCCAGCTAATTTTTGTATTTTAAGTAGAGACGGGGTTTCACCTTGTTGACCAGGATGGTCTCAATCTCTTGACCTCGTGATCCACCTGCCTCGGCCTCCCAAAGTGCTGGGATTATAGGCATGAGCCACTGCACCCGGCTATAGTTTCTTAAGCAGTCACTTAATTTCTCTGTGGTTGGCAGATTGTGATGCAAGAAAAAATTCGGAAACCATCTCTTCTCTCAACAGACAGTAAATTTCAAGATAAAAAGATTATGTAGAAAAGGATTTCCAAGTCTTTTTGTTTGGGTTTTTTAAGAAAATAAAGCATTCTACAAGTAAATATTGTTATTTCTGCTAAAAGTATAACAGCTGAATTGAAGGTATCTAATTATTTTATCTCTTTCAAACAAATACATACCAATTTTCTTCCTTATTTTTCGATAAGATTGATACGAATTGTTCCAGATTTACACTAAGAATTACACAAGGAAGACTAGGTACAATGGCTCACTCTGTGATCCCAGCATTTTGGGAGGCTCAGGCAGGAGAATTACTTGAGGTCAGGAGTTCCAGACCAGCCTGTGCAACATAGCAAGATCCTATCACAACAAAAAAAAAAGTTTTTATTTAGCCAGGCATGATGGCACATGCCTGTAGTCCTAGCTACTAAGGAGGTTGATATGTGTATTAATTCATTTTTATGCTACTGTTAGACATACCCGAAACTGGGAACAAAAAGAGGTTTAATTGGAGGTTTCACATGGCTTGGGAGGCCTCAGAATCATGGTGGGAGGTGAAAGGCACTTCTTACACGGTAGTTGCAAGAGAAAGTAAGGAAGAGACTAAAGCAGAAAACCCTGATAAACCCATCAGATCTCCTGAGACTTATTCACTGACCTGAGACTAGCACGGGAAAAACCAGCCCCCACGATTCAATTACCTACCCCTGGGTCGCTCCTATAAAAAAAAGGTGGGAATGTTCCAAGAAAAAATTTAAGTTGAGACAGGTGTGGACACGGCCAAACCATATCAATAAGGGAGGATCTCTTGGGCCTGGGAAGTCAAGGGTACAGTGAACCATGATCACACCACTGTACTCCAGCCCGGGTGACAAACAGAGAGAGGCCCTGTCACTATTAAGAAAAAAAAAATTATTCGGGAAGGACTTAATTGATTTCACTTTAGGCCATAGTAAGTGACTAAATGATTGACTGGGGATCCTCATTTCCTGGCTTGATCAGTCCCTTTCTATAATCGCATGTCATCTAAACAATTTATGTTGTTCTTTAAAGTGAGATTATTAGCCCAAGAACCATTAACAAATGTAAATGTGTCTGTGGCCAATGAAGGCCAGCAAGAAATCAATCATATAAAAATATCAAAGAGGCTGAGCATGGTGGCTCACGCCTGTAATCCCAGCAATCTGGGAGGCTGAGGTGGGCAGATCACCTGAAGTCAGAAGTTCAAGATCAGCCTGGCCAACAACACAGTAAAACCCCATCTCTACAAAAATAACAAAAATTGGCCCAGCATAATGGCAGGTGCCTGTAATCCCAGCGACTCAGGAGGCTGAGGTGGGAGAATCACTTGAAACCTGGAGGCGTAGGTTGCAGTGAGCTGAGATCATGCCATTGCATTCCATCCAGCCTGGGTGACAGAGCAAGACTCCATCTCAAAAAAAAAAAAGAAAATCAAAGAAATCTTGACCTAAGTTTTAATATGTTGTTTTTGTTTTTCTGGACTTTTTTTATGATGCAGCTGATAATACTAGACCTAAAAGAGAGTTCTCAATGAAAATAGAGGCCAGGCACAGTGGCTCACTCCTGTTATTATTCTAGCACTTTTGGAGGCCAAGGAGGAAGATCACTTGAAGCTAAGAATTTGAGACCAGCCTGGGCAACATAGCAAGATCCTGTCTCTGCAAAACATTTTTTTTTTAATTAGCCAGGTGTGATGGTGATTGCCTATAGTCCCAGCTACTCAGGAGGCTGAGGCAGGAGGATGACTTGAGCCTAGGAGTTCAAGGCTGTGGTAAGACATGATCACTGCACTGCACTGCACTTCACCCTGGAAGACGGAGCAAGATGCCATCTCAAAAATAAAAATAAATAAAAAGTGAAAATACAATAGCAAACTTAAATGAGTTTGGAGGTGGAAGAATAAGTGATGGCAGAGAATATTTAAGTCAAAGATGCCTATGAAAACAAAAGGATGTGGTAGGTGCCAGGGATATGTAATTTACTGCCACAAATTTCTAACAAAAAATTTAAAGAGAGGAAGAGACTTGGCAGTATATACAGAGCTATCCCTAGATTCGACAGATTAATTATGCATGCTTTTCTTTGTGTCTTAAGCTTTAAAGTACAAAAGAAAAATGCTGAGAGCCAATTTTCATTATAAAATCAAGATGCATTCTTAAGAGAAGATAGCACTAAAAGACTTTTTGGAAATCGAGGCATACAAAGAATGGCTGGGCCTGCCTTAACACAGGAAAGTAGAGGACAATGAATGCTGCACTCCTAGAATTCTATGACTTTGTTCTGACTCCAAGATCCTCCCACAGTTGTGTTCTCATTGGCTGACTCAGACCACAAGAAGATGTATTATTTCTTTTCTTTTCTTTTTTTTAAGAAACAGGGACTCCCTCTGTTGCCCAGGCTGGAGTGCCACAGTGTGATCACAGCCCACTGCAGCCTCAAACTCCTGGGCTCAAGCAATCCTCTCACCTCAGCCTCCAGAGTAGCTGGGACTACAGATACTTTTGTAGAGACAAGGTCTTGCTCAGTCTGGTCTCAAAAATCAGAGATTTGTGATTTGTGCTCACGTTTATTTATTTAATACTTTTTATTTTATTTTTTATTTAGCTTTTTAAGGTCATGACCTCTCCAAGACACTCACATCACTCAGGATCTATTGGTGTTGCACTGATAAGCAGATCCTTTGTAGAAATCACACATCTGCCCTTGTGTTTGTCTCCAATGTATTTTCCTCATTCAACATACACATGACAATACATATCCAGCCACTCAGCATCTTTCCTTACAAAGTAGAAGCCTTAAAATATGCCTTTTACCTTTCCATTCACTATTCCATGACGATGCACTGGGATGTTTCTCTGCTTCCTGGACCCGGGTGTTTTCAGTGCCATGCCACAGCTATTCCCCACACCTGGGGTGCCCAACTTGCCAGCTATGCAAATCCTCCCTAGCCCTCAGGCCTATTCAATTGCCACCTCCTGCCTGAGCCTCAACTTCATCATTGATAACTGGGGTTAATATTCATCTTTTAAGGTGGGTATTGAAGCACTAAAATAACACAATTATGAGCTCAAAACATCTAATAGAAGTCATTCACAAATGGTAGATACTTGAATTCTCTTCCAAACCTAGCTATACATGACCTTGGTATGTATCACATTATTTATATTAGGAATATTTATGTACATATTTTATCCCTACCATTAGATTTTAAGTTTATTTTGCTTACTATTTTAAAATATTTTTTGTAGGGTCAGGTACTTACTATGTTGCCCAGCAAATCTCAAACTCCTGGCCTCAAGTGATCCTCCCACCTTGGCCTTCCAAAATAAGATTTTAAGTTTCTTGAGAACAGAATTTGCTTAATGCATCTTGGTTTCCACTTAAAGCACAGCAAATTTAAGCACAAAAGTAAATGTATAAATACAGCATTCAGGAAATAAGTCACAGGATCAATTCTATCTGCAGCACTATAGAAGTGAATTAGGTCTGGCGCAGGGGCTCACACCTGTAATCCCAACAATTTGGGAGGCCAAGGCAGGCGAATCACTTGAGGTCAGGAGTTCAAGACCAGCCTGGCCAGTATGATGAAACCCAGTCTTTACTAAAAATACAAAAATTAGCCAGGCATGGTGATGGGTGTCTGTAGGCCCAGCTACTTGAGAGGCTTAGACAGGAGAACCAGTTGAACCGAGAGGGAGAGGTTGCAGTGAGCTGAGATCACACCACCACACTCCAGCCTGGGTGACAGAGTGGGACTCTGTTTCAAAAAAATTAAGTGGATCAATGACAGGGCTCAGTGGCTCACAAATGTAATCCCAGCACTTTGAGAGGCCAAGGTGAAAGGATAACTAAAGTTCAGGAGTTTGAGACCAGCCTGGGTAACATAATAAGACCTTGCTTCTATTAAAAAAAAAAAAAATAGCTGGGGGTGGTGGCAGGTGTCTGTAGTCCCAGCAGCGACTCAGAAGGCTCAGGTGGGAGGATCACTTGAGGCTACAAGTGAGCCGTGTTAATGCCAATGCCCTTCAGCCTGGGCAACAGAGTAAGATCCTGACTCAAAGAACAAAATCACTTTAATGAAATAATGTGATGTCTGGGGCTTGCTTTACAATAGTTATGGGGCAGAAGACAGAGGATACAGAGATTCATCTACATATGCAAGATTGGACATGTGTACATGAGGGTACACAGGATAATTATTTCTTTCAGTATAATTCTTTAACTCTTGAAATTTTCTATAACAAAAAACCTTTATTCCCTATTTTATTTATTAACTCTTTAATTTTACTTAAAATAAATTTAACATAGTGGATAAGACTGCAAGTTCTTGAATTACAGGATTTGGATTCCACTCCTGTGTTTTAATATACAAAACAGAGATGATAGTCCTAATTCCTATTCCATGAAGCTGTTGAAGGATTCAGTAAGAAAATCCTCATAAAGCATGCAGCAAACACAAGGCCTGGAATCTAATAAGTGCATGATTTTGTGTGGTTCCATTATTACTATGGAGCCACACAAAAATAAACCAATGCGCTTAACGATAGGAATAATTTCCATCAAGCTGAAGTGAATAAATGCTTCTAACTAAAATGAAATGACAAGTTAAAACCTAAGTAAGGCCTAGTGCGGTGTCTCATGCCTGTAATCCCAGCACTTTGCACGGCCAAGGCAGGAAGATCACTTGAGGTCAGAAGTAAAGGCTACAGTGAGCTATGTAGTAGTTGCACCACTACACTCTAGCCTGAATAACAAAGTGAGAACCTATCTACTAATAAATAAATAAAATAATTTTTAAAACGTAAACAAAAAGAATTTAAGAGGTACAGGTACACTAACAAAAAAGATTAGCTAGCAAACTTTCATTAAACTGACATGTTTAGTTTCCATTTTCTCAAGTTTTATACAATTACTATTCAAATTACTATTTGAATAGTCTTTCAGAATCATTCTCCTTACTACTTGTGGTCAAATTGTTGCTATTAATGATGTTATAATTTATTAACAGTATCTAAAGCAGGGCTTCCCTGACAGGAATCATGATGTAGTCTTTTTTGGAAAAAAAAAATCTAAGCACTATAGAAAAATCTCAATTAAAATAAAGTAAAAATGGGCCAGGCAAGGTGTTCTGTAACTACTCCCAATGATTTGGGAGCCTAAGGCAGGAGGATGGCTGGAGTCCAGGAGTTTGAGATCAGCCTGGGCAACATAGTAAGACCCATCTCTACAAAATAAGTTAAAAATAAGTCAGGTGTGGTGATGTGTACTTGTAGTTTCAGCTATTCAAGGAGGCTGAGGAAGGAGGATCGCTGGAGCCTAGGAGGTCGAGGCTGCAGTGAGCTACAATTACACCACTGCCCTCTGCCTGGGCAACAGAGCAAGACTATGTCTCAAAAAAAAAAAGTAAAAATGAGCTCAATTTATCTGCCCACACAAAAATCCTCTTCAAATGTAAAAACTCTGTCACTTAAAATATTTCTTTCATATAACCAGACATTGTAAGTAACTTTTATTGTATTTGACAAGCCAAAGACTTCAGCCAGCACATTACCATACATTTATTCAAACAAAGTAGATATCTTTCTCTTTCAATTAAGGGCATTTCAATATGCTCAAGTGCAAAGCCTTTGAAATCAATATAATTCCACTAAATTAAAAACAAGAAAAAGCTGGGCAAGCCTCCGCCATATTCTAGTACAGATGCTCTTCAATTTCTGATGGGGTTCCATCCCGATGAACCCATCATAAATGAAAAATGTTGTAAGTCAGAAAAGCATTAAATACACCTAACCTCTTGAACATCATAGCTTAGCCTACCCTACCTTAAATGTGCTCAGAATGCTTATATTAACCTACAGTTGGACAAAATCATCTAACACAATGCCTATTTTATAATAAAGTATTGAATATCTCATGTAATTTACTGAATACCAAACTGTGAAAAATAGAGCAGTTGTATAGGTCCTCACCATTAATGTAGACAACTGAAAGTACACTGGACCCAAATTTGAAGCACTGAACTGAAATTAATTGCTGAATGAAGGGAATGTCACAGCCACAAAGTTGTCAATTTCTCACTCTTCTAATGAGGCTCCAGAGAGAATAGCTGGTATAGGTTGAGTATTCCTTATCTGAAATGCTTGGGACCAGAAGTATTTCAGATTTTTTTTTTTTTTTTTTTTTTTGGATTTTTGGAATATTTGCATATACATAATGAGAGATCTTGGAGATGGGACCCAAGTCCAGACACAAAATTTATTTGTTTTATAGGCACATAATACACATAAACTGAAGGTAATTATATACCATATTTTTATGATTTTGTGAAATTATTAAAGGAAGTCAAGTGTGGGATTTTCCAGAGTGGCATCATGTCAGCACTCAAAGGTTTTCATTTTGGACTTTCGGGTTAGGAATGCTCAACCTGTAGAAGGCACTGGGACATCAACACTTGATGATTTAGCAGTCATAATGTTCAGGAAGATATTGAATTTGACTGTAGAGTTTGTTTCTTCTTTTCATTACACATTTCCCTACAGCAAGCAAGAGCATACTGCATCTGCCTGTGAAACTCTTGCAAATCTCTCATATTTGGCATCCATTTCTCTTTTTTTGTTTTTGTTTTATAATTTCAACTTCTATTATAGACTAAAGGGTACTGGCCAGGCACAGTGGCTCATGCCTGTAATCCCAGCACTTTGGGAGGCCAAGGTGGGTGGTTCACTTGAGGCCAGGAGTTCGAGACCATCCTGGCCAACATGGTGAAACCCCATCTCTATTAAAAATACAAAAAATTAGTTAGGCATGTGGTGCACACCTGTAGTCCCAGATACTCAGAGACTAAGGCAGGAGAATTGCTTGAACCTGGAAGGTAGAGGTTGCAGTGAGCCAAGATCATGCCAGTGCACTCCAGCCTGGGTGACAGAGTGAGACCCTGTCTCAAAAAAAAAAAACTTAAAGGTTACATGTGCAGGTTTGTTACATGGATATATTGCATGATGCTTAGGCTTGGGATTCCAACAATTCTGTCACCCAGGCAGTAAGGATAGTATCTAACAGGGAGTTTCAGCCTCCACTCCCCTCCCTCCCTCCCCTGTCTAGCAGTCCCCAGTGTCTATTGTTCCCATTTTCACATTCATGTGTATTCAATATTTAGCTCTCACTTACAAGTGAGAACATCTGGTATTTGGTTTTCTATTATTGAATTAGTTCACTCAGGATAATGGTCTCCAGCTCCACCCATGTTGCCGCAAAGGACATAATTTCATTCTTTTTAAGGCTGCACGGTATTCTATGGTGTATATGTACCACATTTTCTTTATCCAAACCACTATTGATGAGTACCAAGGTTGATTCCATGTCTTTGCTACTGTGAAGAACATAAGAATGCATGTGTCTTTTTGATACACCCATTTCTCTTCCTTTTTGTTCATTTATTTTATTTTTTTTATTATACTTTAAGTTCTGGGGTACATGTGTAGAACGTGCAGGTTTGTTACATAGGTATACACATGCCATGGTGGTTTGCTGCAGCTATCCCCCGTCATCTACATTAGGTATTTCTCCTAATGTTAGCCCTCTCCAATCCTCCCACCCCCTGATATCCCTCCCCTAGTCCCCACCATTAACTGACAGGGTTCAGCATGTGATGTTCCTCTCCCTATGTCTATGTGTTCTCATTGTTCAACACCCACTTATGAGTGAGAACATGCGGTGTTTTCTTATAACATCTATACACCACTGCTAATCATAGCAAACACCTCTGCAGTTTCATTGCTGTGCACTTTCTTGATGCCCTGGGTAAAACTTCTTCCTCTGCCTCAAGTTCTTTACTTCTTTCTTACTCCAGTTTGATCAGCTCCTCATTGATACCTTCTCCAGCTCAAGGCCTGCAAGCTCAACCTTCCCGTCAATGTCCAATTCTAGCTGTTTCCCAAGCAATAATACACTGTTACTTACCATTCCATCAAGAGCAGAGTCTTCGTTAAAGCCTTTGAATGTGTTCACGTATGTCTTCCAAGCTTTCTTCCAAATTCAAATTATCCATTGCTGCAGCCATGTTCTAGATAGCACTTAGAATGCTCTTGTGCTCTGGTCCATTGGTTGAATTAGTACATTTTTGTTTGGTGGGAAATACACAACATTTACATCAGGATATTATGTTACCCATATGCTGTGCAGGCTCCAGAGCATTAGCTAGTATCAGAAGAATCTGAAAGCAATGTTGTTTTGCCTACAATATTCTCTTGCCTGTGGACTAAAACCAGTTCAAAAACCAGTCTTCACACAATGTTGATGTCATCCAGGCTTTCTTGTTACAGAAATAAAAAATGGGAAACGTATACTCGCCCACATTCTTGAATGCTCTAGGTTCTTTAAATGGTAGATTAGGAAAGCTTTATTTGAATCTTGCACATTTCTACCCAAAAGTGGTGTGAGATAATCTTTGAACACCTTGAATCCTAGTATTGTCTTGAACTCTTAATGAATGTATGTATGCTCAGCACACACTTCCAAAACAAGCTCATTTCATTGACGTTAAATATTTGTTCTGGCAAATATTTATCATTTGCAATTATCCTATGAGGCTTGCCATGGTTTGAATGTTTGTTCCCTCTAAAACTCTTGTCAATACTTAACGCTCAATGCAGCAATACTGAAAGGTGGGGCCTTTGTATTAGTCCATTTTCATGCTGCTGATAAAGACATACCTGAGACTGGGCAATTTATGAAAGAGATTTAATGGATTTACAATTCCACATGGCTGTGGAGGCCTCACAATCATGGTGGAAGGTGGAAGGCATGTCTCACATGATGGCAGACAAGAGAAGAGAGCTTATGCAGGGAAACTCCCCTTTTTAAAGACATCGGATCTCATGAGGCTTATTTGCTCTCATGAGAACAGCATGGGAAAGACCTGCCCCCATGATTTAATCACCTCCTACTGGGTCTCTCCCACAGCATGTGAGAACTCAAGATGAGATCTGGATGGGGACACAGCCAAACCACATCAACCTTTAAGAGGTGATTAGGTCATGAGAGCTCCTTGTAAGTGGATTAATTCATTCACAGGTTAATGGATTAATGGGCTATCATAGGAGTGGGACTGGTGGCTTTATAAGAAAAGGAAGAGAAATCTAAGCGTGTTCAGCCTCCTTGCGACAGGATGCCTTGCACCACCTTGGAACTCTACAGAGAGTCCCCACCAGCAAGAAGGCCCTTACAAGATGCAGCCCATCAGACTTGGACTTTGCAGACTCCAGACTGTAAGAATAAATTTCATTTCTTATAAATTTCCAAGTTTCATGTATTCATTTATAAGCAACAGAAGATGGACTAAGACATAGTTCTTCCATTAAAAATTTGACATCTTCAGTCAGCACTTGCTGCCTCGCTGATGACCTTCACATTATTATAAAAATTATGATGTCTTTTGAAGCCTTAGAACTATCCATGACTTGCTGTAAACATTTTCAATTACTCATTCCCTTCTTATCCTTTAAGATGATTGAGATTGGCCAAGTATGGTGGTTCACGCCTGTAATCCCAGCACTTCGGGAGGCCAAGGTAAGTGGATCACAAGGTCAAGAGTTTGAGAGCAGCCTGGCCAACATAATGAAACCCTGTCTCTACTAAAAATACAAAAAAATAGCTGGGCATGGTGATGCACACCTGTAATCTCAGCTACTCTGGAGGCTGAGGCAGGAGAATCACTTGAATCCAGGAGGCGGAGGTTGTGGTAAGTGGAGATGAAGTCGTGGCACTCCAGCCTGGGCAACAGAGCAAGGCTCTGTCTAAAAAAGATCTCAGATCACCTGAGGTCGGGAGTTTGAGACCAGCCTGACCAACATGGAGAAACCCCATCTCTATTAAAAAAAAAAAAAAAAAAGATGATGAGATTGTTGATTGCAACAGTCCTAATTCACATGCAATGGACATTACTAGCTTGCTAACACTGTTCTTCATGATGGGCAATTACCTTGAGGTTTTTTTTGTTTGTTTTTGTTTTGTGGGTTTTGAGAGACAGGCTCTTGCTGTCTCTCCCAGGCTGGTCTGGTCTCAATCTCCAGGCTTCAAGTGATCCTTCCATTTCAGCTTCCGTAGTAGCTGGGATTACAAGCATGAGCCACCGTGTCCCACCTTATCTTGAGTTTTTTTCCAAGGGTAATTGCCTTCCTCTTTTCACCTGAAGCAGGAGATAAGGTGGGCATTTTGTAGACATAAGCAGATGTAAAAACACAAAACACAATATCTTAAAAAGGCCACATAGTACACTGTAGAGTATCAGTTGTTTACTGTCCTCATTACTTGGCTGATTGGGAGCGACAGTTCAACGCTGCTGTCCAGCATTGAAAAAGAATATCACATTACTTATTGCTAGTATCACTAACCTAGGGAAAGACCGTTTTAAAAGAAAATTTTGAGACCCAGTCTCATTCTGTCGCTCAGGCTGAAGTGCAGTGGTACAATCACAGTTCACTGCAGCCTCAACCATCTCAGCTTCAAGCGATCCTCCTACCTTAGCCTCCTGAGTAGCTAGGACCACAGATCAGCATCACCACATTTGACTAATTTTTTAATTTTTTATGGAAATGGGGGTCTCACTATGTTTGCCCAGGCCTGTCTCAAACTCCTGAGCTCAAGCATTCCTACAGCCTCAGCCTCCCAAAGTACTGGGATTAAAAGCATGAGAAACCGCACTTGGCCCAAAATTTTTAAAAGAAAAGTTTCTATCAAATGCATATTGCTTTTGCACCATCCTAAAGTCAGAAAGTTGTAAGGTGAACACTGAAAGTTGGACCATCTGTACTGCTCTTGTGTCCTTGGTGTTTATCTGTTTTATTTAAAATTCTGAAAAATGAAAGTGGAAAATGGCATATAAATTTCACATAAGAATTAAGAACTACTTTTAATATAATTTGCAGAGCAAGCCTTAGCTTCTGGAATGCTGCAAAAGAATTTCTAAAAATGATTTCAGAAGTCAGAGAAGCATTTTAAAAAATGATAAAATGTGCATACAAGAAAAGTCTGTGCTAGGTCAGGCACAGTGGTTCATGCTTGTAATCCCAGCACTTTGGGAGGATCAAAGTCAGGAGTTTGAGACCAATCTGGCCAACATGGTGAAACCCTGTCTCTACTAAAAATACAAAAGAAAAAAAAAAAAAATAGCTGGGCATAATGGTGCGTGCCTGCAGTCCCAGGTAATCAGGAGGCTTAGGCAAGAGAATCACTTGAACCCGGGAGACGGAGGTTGCAGTGAGCCTACATCATGTCACTGCATTCCAGCCTGGGCAACAGACCGGGACTCTGTCAAAAAAAAAAAAAAGACTGCTGCCCCTTTTAAGGGAATAAGGAACCCAGCCAAGGACTTCCCTAATAATCATGGACTCCCCTCAAAATCCCTTCCCTCGACAGCCAATTTTTGATTCCAGAATAAAACATTGTTGTCCTGGTAGACCTTTCATCTAATTTCCCCATATAAGCCTAGGGACCCTGAGATTCACCAGTCAGTTATTTTGTCCCCTCTCTCTTAGAGGGGAAAAATGAGACTGACAGACCATAACCACTATTAAGCAACTTGCCACAAGGCTCTGAAAGTCCTTTCCCAGAAGACAAATATTGCAACAAGGGGAGAACGTGTTGTTTGCCTGTAGGAATCTTCTCTGAATTTAAAACGTGTGCATGCACCCTCTCCAGTTAGGAAAGTTATTGGAGAAAATAGGCCCAGTGAGCATGCCTCCAGGGAGGATGAAGTGATGACTAGTGTCTTCTCACCTATACTTTTTATTCCAGGGGTGATAGTAGAGGTCAGAACACCCCCACCTTATACAGTAGATACTCACTCAAGGCCACTGAGTTCAGCTATGTGCTGCAGGCCAATTCCTTTGTATATACCACTGACCAAGTAAACATGAGTCTAGGGCTATTCAGAGGTTTTATTAAGAACTATCTCACCTGTAGATGACTGAAAACCAATGAGAGTAATATCTAGATATTGCTTAATATGTTTTGGGTAGAAAACAAAGGGGAACGTAGCAAAACTCTTTAACTTATCATTGACCTTGGGGTTCTGAAAGCTCTTCTCTTTGTTAACCCTAGAGAATCAAAAGTATACTGCCTAAGAGAAATCCTTCATCCCTGATTTTTTCAAGGTCCTAAAGCAATTACCTTTTAAGGTCAGATTTATTTGCAAAAAAAAAAAAAAAATGCACATAACAAACTCCCAACCGTGTAGCATGCATTTATCTTAATCCCACATTCTGTATTCCTCAGATTATTTTAATCTGTTTTAATGCAAGTGAAATGAAGACAGAAGCCAAAACACCATGACTTGCCAAATACTGTGGAGCTGGATGATACACAAATTAATTTCTCAAATGTAACTCAAGGGAATTTAACTGTAAGCTTTTGGCATGAAAGTAAAACCAGGAAGAGATAGACAAAAATGCAGAGGGGTGAGGAAAGGAAAGAGAAGAGGGAGAGGGAAGAGGAGAAGAGGAAACTATTTAAATCGTGCAGGTGATCCCTGCCAACGACTGCAAGAGCATGTGCCCCAGAGGTCAAGCTGCACCTAGGGAATGAGAACCTGACCAACCTGAGACAGCACCCTTGGTCTCTGGAAGATCCAATAAATCACAAGTAACTTACTGAACAAATTTTGAAAAGCACTTTCACTATGGCAATTTTCATTAAGTGCTGCCATGCATACATACCCCCAAAACATTTGACTGTTTAAATTAAACCTGATGACAGTATCTAAGGCTACTTCCTAATTTACAACACTAAATGCAAAACATTGTTTCCTTATTTTAAAAATTATTAGGAACCTTTTTGTCACAAGATGATAGATAATAAATTTTAAATACCCATGAACATGTTTACCATGTTTAAAAGACAATTTGTCTAGGCCAAGCTCATGCCTATAATCCCAGCACTTTGGGACCCCAAGGTGGGAGGATTGCTTGAAAGCCAGCAGTTTGAGATCAGCCTGGGTCCAAAGTGAGACCCACTCCCATCTGTACAAAAAATAAAAAATAAATTTAAAACATTAGCTGGCCACACCTGAAGTCCCAGTTATTCAGGAGGCTGAGGCAGGAGGATCCCTTGAGCCCAGGAGGTCAAGGCTGCAGTGAGCTGTGATTGTACCACCACACTCCAGCCTGGGCAACAGAAAGAGACTCTGTGTCAAAAAAAATTTTTTTAATAAAAATTAAAGACAACTTTTCCTCAAATTGCCATTGAACAGATATAAATTTTGAAATGTGAGACATTCAAGGAACAAACCCCTCTGTTCCTTGAAGTTCCCTCATAGGGAATAAAACATATTCAGAGATTTTAATAAGTTACTCAATTTTTCCTGAATTATTCTGGGAGTGGAGGGAGATGAAAAGTTGGTTATAAAATCTATTTTCTATCTTAATTAATGTGTTCCCTTTTAATTGAAGCCAATGGTGATCTTTTAAGGAATCAGCAGTGCACCTAATATTCCTAGCATATTTGACAATCAGAGTGCATCATTTTTAACACCTCATTCATCTATACTCCAAAAAGCAATAGTCATGAAATAATTTACAATAATAATTATTTCATTTGTTCTTTAATTTCAAAGCAATTTATTAAAATTAAAGAATAAATTTCAATTTAAAATATACTATTCAAATCCAATAAAATATTTCATGTATGAAATAAAATCTGCACTTACCAAACAAAAATATTATGTCTTTTTTTTTTCACTCTTTTGGATTTTAAACACAAATAGAAACTCCAAGGGGCCACTTCGAATGACAGATTAAAGTAATTCAGGGGTTCAGGAGCCATGGCTCACGCCTATAATCCCAGCACATTGGGAAGCCAAGACAGACAGATCACCTGAGGTCAGGAGTTCAAGACCATCCTGGCCAAACCCATCTCTACAAAAAATTAGCCAGGAATGGTGGTGCCTGTCATCGCAGCTACTCTGGAGGCTGAGGCAGGAGAATCACTTGAACAAGGGAAGTGGAGGTTGCAGTGAGCCGATATGGCACCACTGCACTACAGCCTGGGTGACAAGAGTGAAACTTCATCTCTAAATAAATAAATAATTTTTTATTCTTTTTATTTCTTTTTCTTTCTTTATATGACTATTAAAGGCCAATAAATAAATAAATAAAGTAATTCAGGCTGTTTCTTATCTTTGCAATCCAACACTGTCATTATTAATTCCAAGACTACTGTGAAATGCAAGAATATGCAGTGCCACAGCGCTTGGAAAAGGCCTCCAAAAATGCTGCACCTTCATAAGCATCTTCTGTGAATGAATACACATAGAAGAGTCTGCTGTGTGACTGACTGTATACCCACAAGTGTACCAGGTTAATTTCCAGCTAGGATGCAATGTTTATTAAAGGATAAGTAATTAGGTTGAACACAGTGCCTCATGCCTGTAATCCCAACATGTTGCTTGAGGCAAGGAGTTCCAGTCCAGCCTGGATAACATATCAAAACCCTATCTCTACCAAAAAAAAAACAAATGTAATTAGCCAGTTGCAGTGACTCAGACCTGTAGTCCCAGCTACTTGGGAGGTTGACATGGGAGGATCACTTGAACCCAGGAGTTTAAGGCTGTAGGCCATCCTGGACCACAGAGCAAGACCTTGTCTCTAAAAACAAATAAGTAAAAATGAAAATAAAGAATAATAAATTAAAATGTGCTCATTTGAAGCTTATTCAACAGTAAACCCAGTTATCACAGCAATTGTTAAGAACTGGGGTTTTTAGGGAGGCATATTTTATCAAGATTATTTAGAAGTGCTAGCATATGATGATTTTTAAAAGAAACACATGAATTAGTTGTGAGTTTGATTACTGCTTTTAAATTCACTACATCAGTGTATCTTCTTACTGCTTACGTCTAGGGCCAACCATCCCTACCACCATGTCCTCCCTGTTGTGATGGCACTTTGAGAATTGTTCTACATCTATAAATGTAACTTCTTTCATGACACGATGTGTATATTTTATGTCATGTCAGAAGCTGTATATGAAGCTGTATATGAGGTATTAATGCTTGCTTTTCTTTTTTTTTTTTTTTTTTTTTTGGAAACATATTCTCACTTTGTTGCCCAGACTGGAGTGCAATGATATGATAATTTACTGCAGCCTCCAACTTCTGGAACCAAGGGATATCCTCCTGCCTCAGCCTCCCAAGTAACTGGAATTGGAACAGATACACCACCACATCTGGCTAAACTTCCATTTTTTTGTAGAGATGGGGTCTCACTATGCTTCTCAGGCTTGTCTCAAACTCCAGCCTTAAGCAATCCTCCCAACTCAGCCTCCCAAGGTGCTGGGATTACAGGCATGAGCCATAGCACCAGCCAGCTGATTTCTTGATACAACAAATAGCCCCCAAGAAATGTTTTGGGGCCAAGCATGGTGGCTCTCACCTGTAATCCCAACACTTTGGGAAATCGAGCGGGGCGGATCACTTGAACCCAGGAGTTTGAGACCAGCCTTGGCAACATTGTGAGACCCTTTCTCTACAAGAATTTTAAAAATTAAAAAATTAGTTGGAGCTGGGCATGGTGGCTCACGCCTGTAATCCCAGCACTTTGGGAGGCCACGGCAGGAGGATTGCCTGAGGTCAGGAGTTCGAGATCAGTCTGACCAATGTGGTGAAAACCCATCTCTACTAAAAATACAAAAATTAGCCGGGTGTGGTGGCAGGCACCTGTAACCCCAGCTACTTGGGAGGCTGAGGCAAGAGAATCACTTGAACCCTGGAGGTGGAGGATGCAGTAACCCAAGACTGCCTGGGTGGGGGGTCTTTTATGGACTCAGAATGGAAAGAGCTGATTGGTTTGTACATATGCAAAAAAGGTTAAAGCAAAGACACCATGCAAAGGTGGACACAACAGTATAGAAAATCAGCTAGGAAAGGGTAGGTATGCATAACATAGGTGAAAGGTAGGGTCAATCAGAGGAAAGCACATCAAACAGGAAGAAAAGTTGTCCATCCCAGTTTGAGGATTTAACTTATAGCTTGGCTTTTGGGCTTCAAACTGTCTTCGGCTTAGAAGTGGTGTTTTGCCAGGACCCACCTCTCTCTGCTTAGGCATTTGGCTGCCTCCTGCCACTCTCAATTATCCCTCTATATTTCTCCAGGGACCAATCCTGTTCTGAATGGACACAATCTTTCCCAAGGTATCTTAAGACAACTCAGCTGTCTTCCTCGAGGTACAGTCTAAGGGTTTTCAAAGCAGGATGTTCAACAGAATATCCTGAGAAATTTAAACTATGTAGATGCTCAGGTCCCACCCCAAACTACTGATTAAAGATCTCAGCAGGACAAGCCTGGGAATCTGAATTTGAAGATACCTACCTGTCTCCTTTTCCATCCAAAATTTTGATATTTGGACCAAAAACCAAAGTTTGGAAATAGTGTATAAAAAGGCAGTGGAGGCTGGGTGTGGTGGCTCATGCCGGTAATCCCAGCACTTTGGGAGGCCAAGGCAGGTGCATCATAAGGTCAGAAGTTCAAGACCAGCTTGGGCAACATGGCAAAACCCTTTCTCTACTAATAATACAAAAATTACCTGGGCTTGGTGGTGCATGCCTATAATTCCACCTACTTGGGAGGCTGAGGCAGGAGAATTGCTTGAACCCAGGAGGTGGAGGTTGGAATGAGCCAGGATCGCATCACTGTGCTCCAGCCTGGGCGACAGAGCAAGACTCTGTCTTGAAAACAAAACAATCCTTAAAGAAAAGAACTTTCAACCCAGAATTTCATATCCAGCCAAACTAAGCTTCACAAGCAAAGGAAAAAGAAAATCTTTTGTGAACAAGCAAGTACTCAGAGATTTCATTACCACCAGGCCTGCTTTACAAGAGCTTCTGAAAGAAGCATTACACATAGAAAGGAACAACCAGTATCAGCCTTTCCAAAAATATACCAAAAAGTAAAGAGCATCAACATAATTAAGAATCACATCAACTAATGGACAAAACAGCCAGTTAACATCCAATGGCAGTAATCCTAAATTTAAATCGACTAAATCCCCCAATCAAAAGATACAGCCAAAACCCATCAGTATGCTACATCCAGACCCATCTTACATGCAAGGATACATAATGACTCAAAACAAAGGGATGGAGAAAGATTTATCAACCAAATGGAGAGCAAACGTAAATAAATAAATAAAAAGCAGGAGTTGCAATTTTTGCCTCTGATAAAATAGATTTTAAAGCAACAAAGATCAAAAGAGGACATAATGGTAAAAGGATCAATGCAACAAGAAGAGCTAACGATCCTAAATATATACAACACCCAATACAGGATACATAAGACTTACAAAGAGACTTAGACTCCCGCACAGTAAGAGTGGGAGACTTCAACATCAATATTAGATAGATCAATGAGACAGAAAATTAATAAGGATATCCAGGACTTGAACTCAGATCCGGAACAAGTAAACTTAATAAACATTTATAGAACTCTCCACTTCAAATACACAAAATATACACTCTTATCAGTACCACATCACACCTACTCACAGGTTTAAATGAAATATTGTTTGGCCAGTATTAAGCACAATCATTGGCATAAAAGAGGTTTTCAATACCCATTTTTAGACTGCATTCTAGCCTGGGCAATAAAGCAACACTCCCGTTCTCTCTCCCTCTTCTTCTTCCTCTTTCTTCCACTTCTTCATTCCTGTTTCTTTCTTTCTTTTTTTCTTTCAAAAAAAAAGAGAGCAGGCAGAGTCTACCTGCAGTTGCTGTGAAGATGGAGCTGATGGAAAAAAAAAAAAAAAGAAAGAAAACAAAACAAAACAAGAAGCCAGTGGATCTCTTTAAGGGGCCTTTTAAAGAAATGGAATAAAGCCCCTTTGCAACTCTCCCGGCTTCAGAAGTATCTTGAAATTTTGTTAATATGTAGATAATTCACTATTTTCCAGACCCCTATCAGCAGGACACTCAGATGTCTCTGAAATACCGAAAATCTGAGAACCATTGCTTTCAGGTGGTATTTTCTAAACTAGAGAAATTTGAAGAATTCCGGGATACTTGCTGAACATAAACATTCCATCTCCCCCACACTTTTTTAGGCCAACCCAAATAGAATCTTCAGAGAGGGTCTGGAAACCTTCAAATTCAACAAGCCCTCCCAGGTGATTTTTATCACTAGGCAGATTAGGAAGCACTGCTTGAAGCCAATAATTGCTCACATTTCCTGAACACACCTGTGTGCAGGGCAGTGTTCTAAGTGCTTTTGTGTACATTTATTCATTGACTCTTAACAAGCCCACCCACTACTGTCTCAGCTTCATCTCACAGAGTAACTGCTTTCTCCTCACCAATCCTTAAAGGATAAATTTTGAAATATGATGCTCAAGGCCATCCCCTTTTACATATACACAGTCCCTTAAATTATTAGATTCTGAGCCTTTTTTACCTTGAGATTAAGCACTGACTTAGAGTTCTCTGCATTTTATAAAGCACACCACAAACTTCTTTGCACACATGGAAGCTACATACATACTGTTTCTTCTAAGAAATCAAAGGGGGCTGGGCATGGTGGCTCACATCTGTCATCCCAACATGTTGGGAGGTTAAGAAGGGAGGATTGCTTGAGCTCAAGAGTTTGAGACAAGCCTGAGCAATATGGAAAGACCTCGTTTCCAAATAAATTAAAATTTAGCCAGGCATGGTAGCATATGCCTGCAGTCCCAGCTACTTGGGAGGCTGAGGTGGGAGGATTGCTTGAGCCAAGGAGGTTGAGGCTGCAGTGAGCCATGATCATGCCACTGTATTCAAGCCTGGGCAGCAGAATGAGATACTGTCTTAAAGAAAAAAAAAAAAGAAAGAAAGAAATCAAAGAGTCATTCTGCTTTTTGTCTGGTGCACTTGGCAGTGTAAAATTCTACCTTGATTTTGAAGATGTGGAGACAGAAGTTGGCAGCCAAACCTGCTACTGAACGCAGAGACCTTTTGAATTACATTGGCTGAGAGTCAGAGTCCAGCAGAAATTGAACCAGGAAAAGGAAAACAGAAAGATCATATGGTTTGGCTGGCTCTGATCCTGGCTGGGTAAGAGGATTTCAGTTCACAAGAGAAAGGTAATGGATATTTCCAGTTTCCTATCACACTTGCTTATCCACATTTTAATCAGCCTTCTGAGACTAATAGTTTCCAGTTTACTAAAAGCCCATACTCATCTTTCCCTTTCTAATGCCTTTTCTGCTCACCTGGACTTTACAATTTGCACATTTTATACTCTTCTCATCTCTGACTATTCAATAACACAAAAGCTAACACTTCCAAGCTTCGTTTCATTCATTTTCACTCAAGGGACACTCAGAACAAATGGGCATGCTAACTATTTTCTTATCAGCAGTCATCCTAAATCCTTCAACATAGGGAAGCTCTTCCTTGCTCTGTAATTCAAAATCACTCTATTGAAACTTAAAACACACATTAAGTATCTATAATAGTTCAGGTTTTTCTGCTGGATACTAACACCCCGGGGGAAAAAAGGTACCAGTATCTCCATTTGTTTTTTCTCAAGATTCAGTGAGGTTAGCAATTTGCCTAAAGTCATGAATCTGGTTGGGGAAAAATAAAATGTGAAGCTCTGTCTGACTTCAAAGTCTATGCTCTTTGCATCATATTGTAATACTCAATGTTCAAGCTGTTTCACCTCAATAAATAAAAAACATGTATGCCGGAGATAGTGCTTCCTTGTACTGGCTATGCTAAGCCCTTGCTAGAAATGACATGAAAACACATGAGGGCTTCTCCCCCTGGCCAAACCACCCTCATTAAATCATTTCTTGATGATTCCAAATCAAAAACCTTCTCAACCAAATTGACTTTCCAGAATTTTTTTCTTTTACATAAATATATAACAGAGGATTTGGATCTATAGAATTCTTATATCAGAATCATCAATCATTTGGTGGTGTCTCTGGAATCCAGGACTGCTGCTTAGGTGATCTCAGTTTTATTTGTTCTGGAGATTTCAAACCCTGTGCAACCTCCTTGAACGGTGCATGTCTGAGCAGTAGATAACTGACAACAGGGACAGAGGAGCTGTATTCTTACCAACAATTGGATCACTCAACACGGAAAGCTTTTTCTTGTGCTATACAATGAAAATTACTTGCTTGGAACTTAATAAAGTTATGTCAGGGCACCTTTGCTTAATATTTAATGGGTCTATGTGGGAAGTTAAAAAAAAGTTCCTCTTTAAAGTTTCCTTTCTTCTTAAAGAATTCTAAGTGTGCTAATAACTCTTAGCCCTATCCTACATAGCTGTCAGACATGCCATGCATACAGGCACATAGTACATGCTATGTCCTTGTACTTTAACCAAGATATCCACGCTGGACGTGCTCACAAGCATGTCCCAGCTCTCCATTGCTTTTACCTGTTTAGAAAAGTTTTAAGTTGTTAGCCAATCTGGTTTTAGTTTAGATCGTAAAGTCTGGCTCCAGCCAACAGAGATCAAGCACAGCAGTAAGGACAACACAAATGCATAAGGGATAAATATGTCTGTTTTTCTTTGTTCATTGTACTCTCTGGCAAGATGGCTAGCGAGAGTACCCTTCTTGCAGTCAGGAAGTAAAAACTGTGTTGCTGAAAGATCCTTTATCTCAATGCTGATTTTTCTTTGTAGCAACGAGCATGTTTCCAACAGTCTGTATGTTCTCTTGTCTGTCTTGCATATCCAATAGTATTCCTCTGCTCAGTAATTTCACTGTAAAATGGATGAAATGGCACTAATTTGCAGACCATTTCCAAAACTTCAGGTAAAAATTTTTAAAAAGGTGGCTAGGTGAGGTGGCTCACGCCTATAATCCCAGCACTTTGGGAGGCCGAGGCAGGTGGATCACAAGGTCAGAAGTTTGAGATCAGCCTGGCCAATATGGTGAAACCCCATCTCTACTAAAAATACAAAAAATTAGCTGGGCATGGTGGCATGTGCCTGTAATCCCAGCTGCTCAGGAAGCTGAGGCAGGAGAATTGCTTGAATCCGGGAGGCAGAGGTTGTAGTGAGCTGAGATTGTGCCACTGCACTCCAGCCTGGGCAACAGAGCAAGACTACATCTCAAAATATATATATATATATATATATATATATATATATATATATATATATATATATATTTATTTATTTATTTATTTTAAAAGGCATATGCAGTTAGGTGGAAGAAATAAGCTCTAGTGTTCAGCAGCAAAGGAGGGTGACTATAGTTAAGAATAATCTATTATATATTTCACAATAGCTAGAAGAGAGGACTTGAAATGTTCCCAACACAGAGAAATAATAAATACTCAAGGTATTTATCATTGATGAACACCCCAAATACCCTGACCTATTCATTACACATTCTATGCATGTAACAAAATATCACATGCACCCATAAATATGTACAAATGTTATGTATCCGTTTTTAAAAGGAGTATACAAATTTGTGTATCTACCTTAGCAATCATTATAAGATCTTCTTTCATCTAAGAAAAAATGTGTAGGTATCAGATGGAGTTCAGGTTCTCTGTTCACTCAACTGCTAATTTCTCAACCTACACAACCTGAACCTGCCGACTCTTCTCCCTTGCCACCACCTTTACCTTGATTCTTGCCCTGACTATTGCAATAAGCTGTTAAATCTTGCCTTACTGCAGCATATTCTCAGCACAGCACAGTGATATTTCTAGACAACAAATCAAATGTTTTATTTGTTTATTCTACTGTTTAAGATACTTCACCAAGTTTGTGACAAGAATGTCCAAACTTCTTGTTTGGACAACAAATAAAATCCATGTCCTACAGGATTCTACAGGGCCTGACCCCTGCCCACATCTCCAACTTCACCTAATACCTCATTGCATAAATATCTGTTGAATACATGGATATGTCTGTTCTCATGCTAATAAAGACAGACCTGAGACTGGGTAATTTACGAAGGAAGGAGATTTCATGGACTCATTTTCCACATGGCTGAGGAGGCCTCACAATCATGGCAGAAGGTGAATGAAGAGCAAGGACATGTTTACATGACTGCAGGCAAGAGGGCATAAGCAGGGGAACTGCCCTTTATTAAACCACCAGATTTCATGAGACTTACTCACTATCATGAAAACAGCATGGGGAAAAACTTGCCCCCATGATTCAATTACCTCCCACCAGAACCCCCCATGACACATTGGGTTTATGGGAGCTACAATTCAAGATGAGATTTGTGGGGGACACAGCCAAACCATATCAATGAATAAGTGAATAATGCCTTTCTGAATTTTTAAGATACACACTGGCTTCACAAAAACCATATTGCTAAAATGTAACAAATGTGTCATTGTGTATTCATCTGGATGACAAGTAATTGGTAATTGATACTGGTAAACATGTGTCATAGATCCTTATATCTGCTGTGTTCAAAAACAGAAAGTTCAGCTTCATCCTACCCACCCCCACAGGCTTTTTATAAAAGACTCTCACTTTTTCTTTGTTGGTTGACTGACATTTAATAAGGCAAAATCCTACAATTATATCTATAATAATTAGCCAACTAGTATATGCTAAATGATGGCATTGTATTTGTACTAAGAATTATCAGTTGGCTGATTCCTATTAGTTAAACTCAATTAAGTAATAGTAGCTTTTCTGGTAATAACAGATTTGATGGTTAGTTAATAATTATTTAAATTAGAGATTCTTTTAAATTCATACAAAAGGTATTTTTTAAAGAATCTCCTTTTGGTCAGAGTGCAAATGGGTAGATTTTTAAAAATCTGCTTTTAGGCCAAGTGCAGTGGCTTATGTCTATAATCCCAGCACTTTGGGAGGAGGCAGGAGGATCCCTTGAGCCTAGGAATCAAGACCAACCTGGGCAACACAGCAAGAACTCATCTGTACAAAAAAATAAAAATAAAAAATTAGCTGGGCATGGTGGCATGAACGGTAGTCTCAGCTACTCAAGAGGCTGAGGTGGGAAGATTGCTTGAGACCAGGAGCTCAAGCTTACAGTGAGTTATGATTGCACCACTGCACTCCAGCCTGGGCAACAGAGCAAGACTTTGTCTCAATCAATCAATCAATAGATAAAATCTGCTTTTGGGATTTAAGTAACCAACCATTGCTTATTATTTTGTTAGGCTTACTACCCCTTTGATCTACTAACAATGCCTAATGAAGTCAATAGTCAGCAATTAATCAGGCATGATCTATGAATAGTTGACAAACACTAAGCAGTTAATGGATTTCAGGTAAATGACAGGCAGGCTTATTAATATGCTGATTCTATTCTGGGAACCCTCATTAGAAGATACTGCTTCATCTTCACAATGTCAAACTTGCTTCCAATGGATACATTATCATGATACAAAAATAGACTGCAGATAAAGCCTTCAATTCTACTTGGGCAAATCCAAGAATAATGTGAGAGTGTTACTTAAACATACATTTAGAAAAGTCAAAGATTTTAAGGAAAAATATATAGTTTGAAAACATACACTATTTTTCTAGATTTTTTTTTTACCTAGCACTTACTTAACAAATACTTATTTATACTGATCAGGCATGTGAAAGAGTATTCTAGATTCTAGAAGCAGACTCTTCAAATCATGCTAAAGGCTCACACTGAGCTCTTAATCAAACCACGGCATAGTCTCATGGTCCAGTAAGAGGTGTCATTCACAATCTCCTTTATTCTCATTTTGTTTATAAGGCTAGCCGAAATCTTACTGTATCTCAGTCAGTCCGAAACACCAACTTCACATGTATTTCCAGTCAGCTAGATTATCTCTCAAAGACAAATAGAAAAAAAAATAGTCCTGTTTCCCAGAGATTTTTTTTTTTTTTTGAGACAGGGTCTCACTCTGTTGCCCACGCTGGAGTACAGTGATGCAATCATAGTTCACTGCAACCTTGAACTCCTGCGCTCAAGCAACCCTCCCACTTCAGCCTCCCAAGTAGCTGGGACTACAGGCAGGTGCCACGGCACCTGGCTATTTATTTTTATTTTTTGTGGAAACAAGGTCTCACTATCTTGGCCAGGCTTGTCCCAAACTACTGGCCTCAAACAATCTCCCCACCTTGGCCTCCCAAAGTGCTGGGATTACAGGCATGGGCCACCAGGTTCAACCTCAGAGATTTTTAATGTAGACTGAAAGTAAATCCAAATGCTTAAATATTTTGACATAATTAGAAAGGATCAATTAATTCCCTACCTTCAAAAATATAATATTCTTATCAATATAATCTGAATGGTTCAAGTGCACAGAATCAGCAAACACATACAGAAAGAGGCAAATTTATATTAATGTGTTTTATTATATCAACTGAGAGTCAGAGAGCTTCACATACTCTGATCAGCCAAGGAAATACATCAATAAAAGGAAATATTATTCATTCTGATGACTTTAAGATAGCAAAAAGCAAAACAAAAACAAAAATAAAAGTTTAAATATTAGATTCAGCTCATTGACACCTTTGGAACTGGCTTATTTTCATGTTGAAAATCTTCTGATTTGAAAATAAATCTTGGGTAGCCATGGTGGCTCATACCTGTAATCCCGGCACTTTGGAAGGCTGAGGCAACCAGCCTGGCCAACATGGCAAAATCCTGTCTCTACTAAAATACAAAAATTAGCCAGTTATGGTGGCACACACCTGTAATCCTAGCTACTTAGGAGGCTGAGGCATGAAAATTGCTTGAACCCAGGAGACGCAAGTTGTAGTGAGTTGATACTGCGCCACTACACTCCAGCCTGGGGGACAGTGAGTGTCAAAAAAAAAAAAAAAAAAACCCACAAAGAAAAAGAAAATAAATCTTAACATTATGTCAGGGGATTTTAAAAAAATAGTTACTGTGTAAGGGAAGGTCTTCACTGAAAAAAAAAACTAAAGCCTAAACTGGCTCTTAAAAAAAAAAAAAAAAAAAAGGCAAACAAATCATAGAATAGAATATATTCTGTAGGCCACAAGAAACTTGGGTATAAATTAAGTAGTTCATAAAAACTGAGGCAAAGACTTCAAGAATAGTTCTATTTTTTTTTTTATTTCAAAGGGCAGAACAGTTTAGGCATAAAGGAGTCATGTGTAAAACTGTGTATAAATTAACTTTCATAGTGTTGTAATTTCTCTTTCTCCAAAATCCATTCTCTATTATGTTTAAATTTTGATATGCTGAACTGAAAGAAAACCATGAAGTATACAGAGTAGATTAAGAGAAGCTTTTCTTTCCTCCCAAATTCAATTTAGTGAATTGAAACTATTGGTACATAAAGGAATTGTGTGCTGATTCAAAATTTTTACTCAAGTCAATTTTTTTTTTTTAATTTTTAGAGACAGGATCTTGCTTTGTTGCCCAGACTAGAGTGCATTGGTATGATCATAGTTCACCACAGCCTCAAATTCCTGGGCTCAAGCGACCCTCCTACCTCAGCCTCTCAAGTAGCTAAGATTACAGGCACATGCCACCACACCTGACTAATTGTTTACTTTATATTTTTTGTATATGGAGTCTTGTGGTTGCCCAGCCTGGTTTCAAACTCCTAACTTCAAGCGATCCTCCTACCTCAGCTTCCAAAATGCTGAGATTACAGGTGTGAGCCACAGCACCCAGCTTCAAGCCAACATTTTTAACATAATTTTTTACAAAGCCTACACTTTAAAATGTACTTATCACAAATTACTATATGAAATTTTGTTACTAACAACTATTTCTAATTAAAAGAAAATAACCCCCAAGGTGAATGAGGGCTTTATTCATTTTTGCTGTTCATTATTTTTTGACTATTACTCACCAACCTAATTAAATTTTTCTTAGACTTTAGAAAAAAAAATGTCACAGCACGGTGGCTCAAGCCTGTAATCCCAGCACTTTGGAAGGCCAAGGTGGGAGAATCACCTGAGGTCGGGAGTTCAAGACCAGCATGACTAACATGGAGAAACCCCTTCTTTACTAAAAACACAAAATTAGCCAGGTGTGGTGGCGCATGCCTGTAATCCCAGCTACTCGGGAGGAATAAGGTAAGAGACTCCCTTGAATCTGGGAGGCAGAGGTTGCAGTGAGCTGAGATCTTGCCAATACATTTCAGCATGGGCAAGAAGAGTGAAACTCCATCTCAAAAAAAAAAAAAAACTAATTTTGTTTGACTAAAGTCCGTATGTATACAATAGATTTTCCTTTATTTCTAGATTTTGAGGTGTCAAAAGCACCCAGACTGCTAGCTAGAAAGATTCTCTGGAGTCTAGTCATTACTTACTCCCATTCTAGGGGACTGCCTGGGGATGTAGCTCATTCCTGACTATTAAGGTGCATCTTGCATTAATTAGAATTTATTTAATGGCAAAAATCCCAACCAAAGAAGTATATTCCTGCAATTCAGGGCATTCAAAAACACTAAATGAATATGAACTTTTAAAGAATCTTAATGCCTTATGTTTGTTTTTATTCTAATCTCAAGGTGGAAAATTCAAATTTCTTAAAAAAGAATATTTACAGGTAGTCAGCGGTATGCTAGAAAACGTTTAAAAGCAGCTCTGTGTAACAGGAGGAGGGGAAGAAAGAGAGAGCAGAGGCTCTGATATGCAGCATTGCCAAATACCATGGTGTAAATATTTCCTCTGCGGCTGGTTTCAAGCTACCAATGTAATAGTAAATGCAGTAATGAAAACAAATGCTCAATAGGCCGTCATTATAGAGTATTATCACCACACAAATGCAATAGACATAAATCAACACAAGAACATTTATGATAGTAAAATGAAGTAAATAAGTAGGAAGTGATGACTATAGTATTTATTGCTTTTGTTTTTACCAGTTTATATTATGTAATTTTTAATAACCGTGTTTAGCAAACACGTCACTAAATTTCTGAAAATTCATCAAGTAGCACTCATGAGCCAGTAAGAGCAGACTTCAGAACATTGTTGCTGTGTTAGTAGTTTCTTTTCTTTGATGTGTTTTATTTTTTTATTTTTAAAAAATTTTCCCAAAACTTAGGATACTTTCTTTATGATTTTTTTTGTTTTCTTTTCTTTCTTTCTTTCTTTCTTTTTTTTTTTTTTTTTTTTGAGACAGTCTGACTCCATCACCCAGGCAGGAGTGCAGTGGCATGTTCTCGGCTCACTACAACCTCCACTTCCTGGGTTCGAGAGACTCTCATGCCTCAGCCTCTGGAGTAGCTGGGATTACAGGCCCATGCCACCATACCTGGCTAATTTTCTGTATTTTTGGTAGAGATGGGGTCTCACTATGTTGCTTAGGCTGGTCTCGATCTCCTGCCCTCTAGGGATCCATCCACCTCAGTCTCCCAAAGAGCTGAGCCACCATGCTAGCCTCCTTTTTGTTTTCTGTCTTATCAATACCATTAAGAAATTTTGCCATGTGAACAACTTTTGCATACCATGGATTTTTTTAAGTTTTTAATATTGATTTTATAATAGTCTGCATTATTGACCAAATGCTATTTGGGAACATTTATGAGTTTTTGTTTTTTATTTATTTCTAGATTACACCATTTTCTTTAAACATATTAATTCCTAGATTTACTGCTGTGTGATTTGAGAATATAGCCTACGTAATTTTTACTTACTCTTTGTCAATATTTTATTACGCTATGCTTTTGTTAGTAATACGAATAACAAAAGTTGCAGCTTACAGAGTCTATCTGAGAAGCATTCTATCCTGTTTAATGCTCTCAAGAATCTGATATGATCCTGTCTTAGTTCAGAATATGTAGGAACAAAACCTGAAGCTAAGCCTCTTTGCAATCCTTTGTTGGAGGCGGATACAATCTCAGGGCAGCAAGAGTAGGGAAAGGAAGGAAAGCTTCCAAGACAGTTGCTGGTTCACACAGGCCTCCTCCAGGGAGAGCATGTAGAACCAGTAAACCTCAGATACAGCGCTCCCCGCTTATCCATGGGAGATGCATTCCAAGACCTCAGTGAATGTCTGAAACCTCAAATACTGCCAAACCCTACATTCACTGCTTTTTCCTATATGTCCCTATGAGTTTAATTTATACATTTGGCACAGAAAGACAGCAGTTCCCAAACTTTTTTGGCACTAGGCACCAGTTTTGTGGAAGATAATTTTTCCATGGACCACAGGGGGAGATGGGGATGGTTTCAGGATGATTCAAATGCATTGTGGTTTTTGTATACTTTATTTCTATTATTATTACACTGTAATATAAAATGAAGTAATTATACAACTCACCATAACGTAGAATCAGTGGGAGCCCCGAGCTTGGTTTCCTGCAACTAGATGGTCCCATTTGAGGGTGATGGGAGACAGTGACAGATCAACAGGCATTAGATTCTCATAAGGAGCGCTCAACCTACATCCCTCAGATGCGCAGTTCACAGTAGGGTTTGTGCTCCTGTGAGAACTTAATGCCACTGCTGATCTGACAGGAGGCGGAGCTCAGGTGGGGAATGCAAGTGATGGGGCGTGGCTGTAAATACAGATGAGTCTTCACTCACTCACCTGCCACTCACCTCCTGCTGTGTGACCCAGTTTCTAACAGGCCAAGAACCAGTACTGGTTCATGGCCTGGGGACTGGGGATCCCTTCAGTAAAAGATTAACAGCAATAACTATTAATAAAATAGAACAGTTATAAAAATATACTGTAGTAAAAGTTATGTGAATGTGGCCTCTCTCAACATATCTTATTATAATGTATTCACCCAGCTTTGAACTGTGGTTGATCTTGGGTAACTGAAACCAATGAGGGTAGAACCACAGATAAAGGGGGACTACTGTGGCCCACTAGAAGGAAAAAAGGAAAGGTTTGCTTGTTGGATATTTCTGTTCTATCTTCTAATCCCAAAATTCACCCCAGTAGGTATTAACACCCTATGGCAGATTGTTTGCAGATATGGTCACCATAATTTCTGCCATCCTTGAGCCCAGGCTGGTCTCGAACTCCTGACCTCAGGTGATCTGCCTACCCTGGCCTCCCTAAGGGCTGGGATTATAAGTATGCCACCATGCTCAGCCCAGAATCCATCTTTTTGGTGAGTAAGAGAGGGATGGTTGCAGTCGAGGAGCTTTTTCATCACTGCTGCCAAGTATGGTGTCTGTGCCAGATGTGGTAGTGGAGATGTTTTCACCAGTGTAGTCTCTGCAGTAGTCTTTGGGTGTAGATCCTGGCAATGTGGTATACAAGCCTGCATTCTCTGGCTCACCAGAAAAGTTCATGAACAACCTAAGAAATCTGAGATCAGTAAATATCTGCTTAAGCTAACTGCATGGATTCTGCTGTTTATAATTAAGAGTACTAAGGGAGATAGCTGGGTATAGAATCAAGGATTAGAAATCATTTTTCCTGAATATTTTGCAAAGCATTGTTTCATGGTCTTCTAGCTATGTTTCTGTTGAGAAGTCTGATGCCATTTTTTTCTTAAGGTTCTGGATATGATGTATTTTTCCTCTCTGAAAGCTTTGAGACTTCTTTCTATCACCAGTACTCTAAAATTTTTAGTTGAAAGCATGAGTCTTTTTGCATTCCTTGGGCTACCACATGCAGTTGTGTAGGTTGTGCACTGCATCACTTTAGAGAGCACTATTCCCATCTTAGTCCATAGATACAACTTGGATAGCTGTGAAAGATGGCCTTGTGCATACTGTGGGGCCTTACAATCTGAAGATGACTGTCATTGAGTTCTGCGAAATCTTTTGCCCAATCCTTCTCTCAACCAATGTCTTTTTTTTTCTGAGACACAGTTTCACCCAAGCTGGAGTGCAGTGGCACGTTCTTGGCTCACTGCAATCTCTGCCTCCCGGGTTCAAGAGATTCTCCTGCCTCGGCCTCCAGAATAGCTGGGATTATGGGTGCTCACCACACACCTGGTTAATTTTTGTATTTTTATTAGAGACGGGGTTTTGCCATGTTAGCCATGCTGGTCTCAAACTCCTGGCCTCAAGTGATCTGCTAGCCTCAGCCTCCCAAAGTGCTGGGATTACAGGTATGAGCCACCACACTGGGCCTCAACCAGTATCTTTGTTCTAACTCTGAAACTCTTTAGTCACAAATTGGACTTCCTAGATTAATCTCCTCATTTTCTTATTTTGTCTCTATTTTCCATTCCTTGTTTCTTATTCCCCTTTCTGAGAGATTTCCTCCACTTTATCTTCCAACCTTCTACTGAATATTTAACTTCAGCTATGCTATTTTTAATTTACAGAATTCATTTTTAAAAATAGAATTTTGTTCTCCAGGATTCAAGATCTTCTCTTGTTTCTCTGAAGCTGTCAATTAGAGGTTTGTTTACTTTTTTCTTTTTTTGGACTTTCTTCCATTCACTGTATTCTTTCTGCTTCCTTTTTCTTTCCTGTCCACTAGCTGCTTCGTTTATATTTGCTCTTGTCTCTCTTTTGTTTTAGAGATGATGTAAATGCCTCATGATTCATGGCACTGATATTTCAGAGAGAGGCACTGAGAAGCTCATTGGAATATGTGTGCGGGAGGTGGGGGGTTCTCCACTGGTGGCTTCACTCTACTTGATCTGGTGTGGCTGTTTTGCTGAGGATCCCAATTGAGAGTCTCTGTCTTTTCTCGTGGTCTTATCTATTTCCCCAGAAAGAAATCTGCCGAGGACAAGGAAGTCACCTGGCAACAGCATTCTCAGACTTAAGTAAGGAGAAGCGTTGGGGCGTGTGGCCTTCCCTTTCAGCACGTAATTGTTTCACTCAATGCCCACTTTGAGTGCAGCAGCACATCCTTAGCTCCACACCCACAGTCCTAAAGATCAGCGTCCGTCTGGTTCTGCTGGGACAGGGAGGCTATTGCCATCCAGCTGTGTAGCCTAGGCAAAGGCATCCAAGGTCTTAGCTATGTCTCCAAATTCCATTAACCCCCAAGTGTACTGTCACCATCACCATTAACCAAGAGCTTCCAGTTCTCTGCATCTCTGGGATTCTGCACAACGAGGCTGCTTTCTGGTTATTCCAAGTCTGGTGAGGTTTTCAGGCCTCAGGTCTGCTATTAATATAATCATGTACCACTTCTTCTAGTTTCCACATTTTATTTTATTATTATCATCTCTTTCCCTTTTTTTTTTTTCTTTGTGGGATTATGATATTTTTTCCACCATTTTTTGGAAAGAAGTTTGGGACAGTGAGGTGGAAAACATTTATTGAAAATACCAGTTTTTAAAACCGAATATTCCTTCTATACTTCAAAAAACGTACAGGAGGCCCATCGTGTCCTAGTCACTTAACCTCTCCTCTTCCTCATTTATGTGTCACAACGATGTAGCACCTACCTCATGGGATTACCCTGACAGTTAAACGAGGAAAAGTTGGCAAAGCAATGAGCTTATTATAATTGTGAAAACTTTGGAAAATGAAGAGGTTCACAACATGTTGGCCCAAAATATGCCACTTTGGTAGATCAATTATTTTGAGTTAAAAAAACTGAGAACAAGCAATGCAGGAAAAGCTCTTTACCTCCCACTCAACTACACAAAAAAAGTATAAATTTACAGTTTAATAAAGGATATATACAATGATAAAACATCTATACCAGGAGGAAAGCTGTGCTCAGACAACTTTTATCACCCGAGAGACTTACCTGCATAACAAGACAACCTTTGTTCACCAAACATTTTCTCCCTTCACCTTCCCACAATTTGTCTCCACCACCTTCCTGCCCTAAACCTTTATTTCTTTCTGTAGATCAGGATGATTTATGCATCTCAATCATGTGGCCACTCCCTTGAGTCTACACCCACCTATATAAATGTATCTAATTAAAATTGTTTTTCTACTATTAATCTGTTTTATGTCAACTTGATTTATAGACCAAAGAACCTATAATGGTAGAAGAACGCATTTTTCCTTCCCTGGAGGACCAAACGATACACGGCAAAGCAGTATTGCAAAGCCACAGGAATTAATAGATTACAATAGTTCTCAGAGCGTAGCCCTGGGACCTGCAGCATGAACATCACCTGGAAGCTTGTTGGAACTGCAGATTCTTGGTCAGGTGCAGTAGCTCACACCTGTAATCCCAGCACTTTGGGCTGAGGCGGATCCCCTGAGATCAGGAGTTTGAGACCAGCCTTGCCATCAGGGTGAAACCCTGCCTCTACTACAGATAGAAAAATTAGCTGGGCAAGGTAGCACTGGCTTGTAGTCCCAGCTATACAGGAGGCTGAAGAAGGAGAATTGCTTGAACCCAGGAGGCGAAGGCTGTAGTGAGCCGAGATAGCATCACTGCACCCCAGCCTGGAAAACAGAGTGAGACTCCATCTCAATTAAAAAAAAAACAGAAATGCAGATTCTTGGACCAACCTCAGACCTGCCACATAAGAAACTCTAGAGGTGGAGTCCTGCAATCTGTCCTGTAACAAGCAGTTCAGGTGATTCCGATGCCTGCTGAAGTCTGGGAACTGCTGATATAGAGATGAGGAAATAAACTTTCATTCCAGGTTGAGGTGTAGGGACCACCCTCAATCACTGAGTGTGTTTTACATGGTAGGAAGAATAAGAACAACATTTAAATAAAAGCAGAGACATGTGGAGAGGTAAACCAGAGAAGAGACAGACTTGGAACATGGAAGACCTGTGTCTTAGCCTATTTTGCTTTGCTATAAAGGAATACCCGAAGCTGGGTAATGTATAAAGAAAAGAGGTTTGTCTCTTGGCTCTGCAGGCTGTATAGAAAGTATGACACCGGCACCTGCTTCTGTCAAAGACCCCAGGAAGCTTCCACTCACACTCATGGCAGAAGGCGAGGAGGTGGCAGGGGTGTCACATGCTAGAGAGGAAGCAGTAGAGAGGAGGGAGGTGCCAGGCTCTTTTCAACAGTCAGATCTCTTAGATGTACATATTTTCAGTGTACAAAACAATAAAAAAATTTTAAAGACAAAAGAAAAAGCATTCAGATCTCACGGGAACTAACGGAGTGATAACTCACTTGCACAAGACTGACACCAAGCCATTCATGAGGGATCTGCCCCTGCCCCCTTGCCGGCTGCCCAGACAAAGACGATTCATCAAGACAGGGGAATTGCAATCGAGAAAGAGTAATTCACACAAAGCCAGCTGTGCGGGAGACCGGAGGTTATTATAACTCAAATCAGACTCCCTGAGCATTTGGGGAGCAGAGTTTTTAAGGATAACTTCGTAGGTGGGGGGAAGCCAATGAGCCAGGAGTGCTGACTGGTCAGAGATAAAATCACAGGGAGTGGAAGCTGTCTTCTTGTGTTAGTTCCTGGGTGGGGGCCACAAGATCAGATGAGCCAGTTTTTCAATCTGGGTGGTGCCAGCTGATCCAACAAGTGCAGGGTCTGCAAAATATCTCAAGCACTGATCCCAGGAGCAGTCTAGGGAGGGTCAGAATCTCATAGCCTCCAGCTGCATGACTCCCAAATCACAGTTTCTAATTTTGTGGCTAATGGTAGTCTTACAAAGGCAATCTAGTCCCCAGGTAAGAAGGAGGTCTGCCTTGGGAAACGGCTATTACTGTCTAGGTTTAAACTATAACCTAAGTGTCCCCCAAAGTTAGTGCAGCCTACACCAAGGAATTGAACAAGGACAGCTTGGAAGTTAGAGAAGCAAGATGGAGTCAGTTAAGTTAGAGCTCCTTCACTGTCTCAGTCATGATTTTGCAAAGGCAGTTTCACCAATAGGCCTTACTTGCAAAATTTTGGGATGAAATTTCAACATAAGATTTGGAGGGAACAGATACTCAAACTATGTCAACCTGATTCTAAGCCCTGAGGTCTTGGTTCCTGTAGTTTTCTCCTTAACTCTGTAAGCTATGTCAGGATCCCACACAGCAACTTGGATTAACAGATCCCTACTCGTTGTTTTGTTTGTTTTTCTAAAGCCAGTTTCAATCAAATTCTTTCTAAAGAATCCTGAATAATTCTCCACTCTTCATCTTTAAGAAGCAGAATGAGGCTTGGCATGGTGGTTCATGCCTGTATTCACAGCATGCCAATGGGGGCGGACCACCTAAGGTCAGAAGTTCAAGACTAGCCTGGCCAACATGGTGAAACCCTGTCTTTACTGAAAAAAAAAAAAGAGAGAGAGAGAGAGAGAAGCATAATGAAGCTGACCTTCCCCATAAGGTTGTCTTCAGTAGCACTGGAGAAGGGCCAAGGGCAGCTCTTAGGACCTGGCAATTGGCTCTTCCCTTGGAAGATTCTACAGTGCTCAGAATTCAGTGTTTTCTCTGCTGATGAATATATGTGTAAATATGGACCACAATAACCAAATTGAGTAAATTTACTTCATCTTGGTGTTTCTCATCCGATGAGGACATCCATGTTCATGAAACTACCACACAGGGTTGGCAAGAATTCCACTCTGGGTTCTGGACAAAACTACAGTTACAATTAAGCATTCATCAGACTGCACTCTGGCTCACTTCCTTGTTGCTGAATGTCAGGTAGCACTAGATCCTGACCATCTGCATACCTGTGATCCTACAGCTAGGATCTCTGACATTAGGGTCGTAAGACTGTAAGCACTGATTTGTATCCCCATTGTTCCTATAGACAGGATCTGTGACATTAGAATCATAAGGCTTTTGTTTAAGGATTGCTTAAGATGTTTTTCAGATCCATGAATTCCAGCAACCAGTCTGAAGACATCACAGAGGAATGGGATCAGCATGAGAATACAACTTCCTCATCTCCCTGTGCCATGACACCCTGTGTTCTTCAACCAATCGACGATCTCCACACTTTGGCCCACTCCAAAACCCTTACATGTTCTAACCCCAAATTCCTTGGGGAGATGGATGTGAGGTTTCTCCTTATCTCTTGGTTCACTGACCCTACAATTAAACCTGTTTGTCTGTTGCAACCCAGTATCTTGATGTATTGACTTGCCAAATGCATCCGGTAACAAACCTATTACGGTTACATTCATACTATTCATAATATTTATAATTTTACGAATTTTCATCATACTTCTTATCCTTCATCTCATCTCCTAATCATTCCATATTTCACAGAAAATCTGCTCACTCACTAAGTCAAAGTCACCTTAGTTCTTCCTTAGTCAAAGAACTAAGTCAAAGATCTTCCTTAGTTCAAGGTTTCCTAAACCTAGTTGATCATCAGAACCACCCAGGGAGACTTTCAAAAATAATATAATGCCCATTTCCCACTCCAGAGCTAACTCTCTTGGGGCCATTTTCTGTGCGCACACACACAGACACCCATACCCTGGTGAAACTAATGGCCTCTATCTATGAGGCTTTTCATTGCCCTGAAATTTATAATGTTTTCTTAATACCAAGAATAACATTGTGTGCTTCCTTTTGGCGGTAAAATGTGAAAAGTGAATATTTATTGTCCTAAGAATACTGCAGGAAGCTAGAATATGCCATCCCAAATCCTTTTTGACATAAAGATAATTTTGAGTTGATTATTTTGAAAAACAGCAAACACAGAGAAGCTCTGAAGACAAAGCGTAAGTTTGTTTTTGTAAGGGGAATTTACATCTATAAAAGGAATCTCCATTTGTAAGGGTGCCTCTCTCTGTACCAGGAAGAGAAGGATAACTCTTGTCAAGGGAAAATGCACTGCCTTGGATCTGCATAAAAAATCTTGCTCTTGTTTACCATACCTTTCCTGGTCACCTTCCCAAAACTTGCCTCCCATGCTCAGAGGCTCCAAATCACTTTTCCTTTGTTGATATTATTAAAAGAAAAACTTCAGACAAATTAAATTTAAGAGAGTTTGATTGAGTAAGAATGATTCTCCAACTGGGCAGCTCCGAGAACCAGAATAGGTTCAGAGTAACTCTGATTGCTGTCACATGGTCAGATAATATTCATGCACAGAAAAAGGAAGGTGACATATAGAAAATGGAAGTGAGGTACAAAAAAAGCCATGTTAGTTACAACTTATTTGTCTTATTTGAGCATGGTTTGAACAGTTGGCCATCAGTGCTTGGCCAAAACTGTGATTGGCACAAGAATAGGTTACGGTCTATTTATACATCCAACTAGGTTACAGTTCCCTATTTTTGGAGAACTTTAGTCCAAAGTTAAAGAACAAAAGGAGTCAGCTTTAACATAATTTACACATATATAAGCCTAAATTCTATACACTCCTTTGAGGTACTCGTTTCTGGGTATTCTCTTGCATTACATGTGCAAATACACGTTGTTACCAGTGGCAAATCCAACAGGTCTACAGCAAACTCAGTCTTTGCCTCCTTGGAGGAAAGAATTCAGCCAAGGGGCTGAAGTAGTTTCAAGGCAGAAGGAGAAACTGAGGCAAGTTTTAGAACAGGGGTGAGAGGTTATTATAAAGTTTTAGAGCAGGAACGAAAGGAAATAAAGTTCAACTTGGAAGAGGGCCAACCCAGTGACTTGAATGATCCAAGTGCCCCATCCTGCCCTTGAGATTTTATACATTGGCATGGTTCCAGTGTTTTCATTTCTCCTCCCCTGATTTTTCCCTTGGGGTAGGCTGTCTGCATATGCAGCGGCCTGCCAACACTTGGGAAGAGCTACATGTACAGTATGTTTACTGAAGTTGTGCACATGCTCATTTGAGGGATTTTTATCTTACCAGTTACCAGTTGAGCCTTCCTAGAGGAAGGTCATATACCAGCAGAACTCTGCCATTTTGCCTCTTAGTGTGCATGCGTGAGCCCACTAGCTCAGCTTCTGAGATCTTATCAGGAAGCTGCTGATCATCAGTTTCACGTGTGTTCTATCTACTACGAGATTGTCTTTCCCTGGCACTGGCTGTGACCAAGTTCTATTTTAGAGAGACAGTTTAACAATGGCCTGACCATCACCTATGGTCACCTGACACTCCTAGGGCATAAGAGTGGGTCACTCTCCTGTCCTGTCATGTCTGCCTAACTACCTACTCTAACAATGTTAACACATTTCACTTGGTTTTCCTCTAATTAATCTGTCTTTTGTTACAAAGACCCAGCCAGGAATCTAAAATGACGAAAGGAAGAAAGGCTTTTCCTCTCGTCTACTGACAAAATTAAAGCTGAGTTTTGTCAACCTAAGTGGAAGAGGCTGTGGCACAAGATATAATTTAATGACTTTACTTGAGTCAAAATGAGGACAGTAGCCTGGAAAACTCAAAACCAAGTAACCCTGGATATCAGCTCATTGGGCCTTTGTTAGAAGCAAGATTTTAAAAGCAAAAAAGGGGAACAGGCCAGGTGCTGTGGCTCATGCCTATAACCCCAGAACATTGGGGTGGCTGAGGTTGGAGGATCATTTGAGGCCAGAAGTTTGATACTGGCCTAGACAACATAGCAAGAACCTATTTCTACAAAAAATAGCAAGCATAATTATAATAATAAAATTACCCAGGCATGGTAGTGCATGCCTGTAGTCCCAGATACTTGAGTGGCTGAGGTGGAAGGATTGTTCAAGCCTGGGAGTTCAAGGCTGCAGTGAGCTATGATCATGCCACTGCACTTCAGCCTGAGTGACAGAGTAAGACCCTGCATCTCAAAACAAAAGAAGAAAAAACAAAGTTTCCATTTTAAACATGGTTTTTTGTCTTTTTAATACTTTCAACTTTTATTTTAGATTCAGGTGGTAGGTGAACAAGTTTGTTACACGGGTACATTACATGATGCTACAGTTTGGGGTATGAACAATCCCTCACCCAGGTAATGAACATAGCACCCAGTATTCAGTCAATCCATGTCCCTCCTTCTCCCTCCCCACCATGGTCCTCAGTGTCTACTGTCACCATCTTTATGTCCGTGAGTATCCAACATTTAGCTGCCACGTGTAAGTGAGAACATGCAGTGTTCGGTTTTCTGTTTTTCCACTAAACATGGTTTTGATATTTTTAGGCCAGTTGAAACTATCAATAGGTACTGACTAAAGGAAAATATAAATAAACGTTCAAAATGGAAACTTGTCAATACTCACTGTTTTCAAAAGTACTTATAATTTTCATATTTTGAAATAAAATTGTGATATTAAATATATCATTGCAAAAGTATTAAGATAAAATATTTGCATGAATAAAGAAAAGCAAAACCTATTAATACATAATAATAAAGTACTATGCCAGCATTAAAAGAAAAACTTTAGACAAATTAAATTAACAGAGTTTAAGCAAAGAATGATTCATAAGGGGCAGGCCCCAGAATCAGAACAGGTTCATTAAGACTATTGTTGGAACCAACTAGTCAAACAACATTAATAGACAAAGAAAAGGAAATGAGGTACAGAAACAGCTCCATTGGTTACAACTCAGTGTAGCCTTATTTGAACCTGGTTTAAACAGTTAACCATCTGTGATCGGCTGAAGCTTGGCTGCTGTGATTGGCTGAATCTCAGCTATTTGGTACAAAAGTATACTTATAAAAAAGGCTTTCAGTTTGTTTACATACTGAGTTCGATTGCAGTTAGTTACACAGAACTGGTATTGAGGCCTTTAAATCCAAAATTTAGTTTAACACCAGCCTAACAGTCAATATTAAACGTAATCTTAAATTAGAATAACCATAAAACAGAAATTGAGGATTAACCTGAAGGCAAAGCTATAAACAAGGTTAAATGCATACAACTTAGCTTGTAATTCTAAAAATAATTATAGAAGCAGCTGACATTTACTAAATGCTAACTCTATGCTTTCCATAATTATATAATTATAATGTTATCTCTAATATAATCTTTACAATCAACCTCTGAAATGGAGTTTCAATAACGATTTCCATTATTCAAATGATGAAGCTGGGTTACAGATGTTAACTAACTTACCTAAGTTAGATAAGCTTGTACTTACCTAACTTATGTATACTTGTACAATGTATACTTAGTACAAGTATGGGCTGGGCACAGTGGCTCATGCCTATAATCCCAGCACTTTGGGAGGCCAAGGTGGGCAGATCACATAAGGTCAGGAGTTTGAGACCAGCCAGGGCAACACTGTGAAAACCCATCTCTACTAAAAATACAAAAAAAAAAATTAGCTGGGCCTGGGGGCCGGAGCCTGTAGTCCCAGCTACTCAGGAGACTGACGCAGGAAAATCACTTGAGCCTGGGATGGAGTGGGGGATTGCAGTGAGCTGAGATCGTGCCACTGCACTCCAGCCTTGGCAACAGAGCAAGACCTTGTCACAAACAAAACAAAACAAGTATGTTTGTATTAAGTGCTTCAGCCACCATTTGAACCCCAACCAGCTTGACTCCAAAGACCTCTCTCATGAGCCAAATAATTTGGGAGCAAGATATGATAATAATAGCCTCCAATTACTGAGCATCTATTACCATATAGCTTGAGAGTTAGTTCTTAGCATAGCACCTAGTATCCTCCAGGCAGTCAATATTTGTTGAAGGAATATTTACTTCCTAATTCCAAAAAGCATTTCCTTATATTTTTCTTAACTATTCAGCATATTGGTGTGGCTGGCCTAGGGTACCTTCCCATCTAGATAAAATGAGAGACGCAGTGACCAAGGTATTCTTCTTTAGCCCTTGGTTCTAGGCTTCATGCAGACCACTCACTGCCCATGTCTTCTGCCAATGCATTGTTGCAGTAGTATTCTGTTTGGGTAAGTTACAACTTTCTTCACATTAATTACTCTGATTAACTCCTACAAAGGATATGCTTATGGTATAGCTCCTCTGACTCTGCCAGGAAGTCCCCTTCTCCTCAACAAGAATGTCAGTGGCCCTTTCTTAGGGTGGGCTATCTTTACCCTTCCCTGCTCTGACCCATTTATGATTATTCTTACTGTCTTTAATTTCAGAGGATTGGCCTCATCCTTAAATCCTAACTATAACCCTTATTTGGAGCCTCTCGCCCACTTTAAAGATCTGTTGGGTTTTTTTTCTCCTTTCCTTTTTCAAGAATTGGGGTGAGGCTTAGTCATTTACTTTTAAAGACTGAGTAAATTAGTAAAGTGGGTGAATTAGTAAATATTGGAGAAGAATACCTAATTTTAAGTGAGTAGATGGCATACAACTATTCTAAAAGAAAAGCAAGCAGGGCAGTGGAAAAGAAGGAAATTTAAAAATAGAGAAAGAGGAAGAAGACCAGCAAGAGCCTAAAGAAGCGAAATCTGTGAAACCTAAAAAGGAAAAGTGTTTACGTATTGTTCTTTCCAAAGAAAACCAGGGTTTGTGTTGAAGGCCAGCCTTTCAAGATATTTCTGATATACTAAAGAACAATTAAGAATAGAAAGGAATGGCCAGGTGCGGTGGCTCTTGTCTATAATCCCAGCACTTTCAGAGGCTGAGGCAGGTGGATCATGAGGTCAGGAGATCGCGACCATCCTGGCTAACACGGTGAAACCCCGTCTCTACTAAATACAAAAGGAATTAGCCAGGCATGGTGGCATGTACCTGTAGTCCCAGCTACTCAGGAGGCTAAGGTAGAAATATCACTTGAGCTAGGAAGTTGAGGCAGTTGAGCCATGATTTTGCCACTGCACTCTAGCCTGGGTGACATGTCAAGATCCTGTTTCTAAAAATATATACATATATTTTAAACGTGTGTGTGTGTGTGTGTGTGTGTGTGTATGTGTTCTAAACCATTTCTTTTTCGTTTATTTTAGTAATGTATTTGTTTTCATTTTTACTTTGCAGGAGTAAGACCTAAACCATTTCTAATAAATGATGTTGAAGAAGACTGTGATTTTTATGCCAAACTCCATTTATCCTTCTTCTTGGGAACTGTCTGGGTGGTATTTCCCAGTTGGATGTGCTACATGTGACATGTTCTGTTGAGAGCAGAAGTGACAGACGCCACCTCAGCATGTGCACTCTGCTCCCTCTCATCAGCTACAATCCAGACATGACTGCAGACTGTCATTGTGCAGACGGTGACAATCCCTGGGTATAGGGCACGTTGGGAGCCAGATGTAGGGCTGATGGCCCCACAGGGTCGTGGGGTAAGCCTTATGCTATGCTGAGGCGCAGGATCCGAGAAATAAAGAGACAGGATACAGAAGTACAAGAAAAACGCAGCTGGGCTCAGGGGGCCCTGAATGTATATATGTAGGCCCTGAATGTCCAGAAGCATGAGTATTTATCGTGTATAGGTTAGGGGGCAGGGCAGTGAGTGAAATCATCTTTAAGGATAGTGATAGGGTCGTGAGAAATAAAACATGGGGTCCAACCCCATTATATCACCTAGGCCAGGAGGTGGACAGTGCACAGCAAGGGGCCCATTCCCATGAAGGCAAGGGCCGTGTGCAGTAAGGGGTCCACCCCCATTAGGTCACCGAGGTTTGAAGGTGGGCCGTGTGTAGTGTGCAATACTTCTATCTATGGTCAAACTACTTCTAAGAAGATTTATAGGAGGATGCTTTAAGTCACATAGCAGTGACACAGCTGTCAGTGTTACCACCGCGTTCTGACAGCTTCCAATGGATTCTATGGGAAGATGCATTTCAAGCAGCACAGTAGCAAGAGCTGATAAAGCTCACAGTCACCGTTCTGAGGGCAGCCTTCCACAAGAACTGGAGCAAGGTCCTACAACTCCTTTATCAGGAGGAGTGGCTCTCGCCCCAAGCCTGCCATACAGCGGGTATCTTTACGATACTGAACGCTGCCACCTGGGCCCTGGATTCTTGTCCTGGCATAACTATTTTTCCCTTAAATCATGCTCTGCACTGTGTCTGCTCTTAGGCTTTCCTCTGATTATAAGCTGCTTATTCCTTAATTCATGCTCTGTACTGTGTCCACTCTAGGCATTCCTTCGATATGAACTAATATATAATTATAGGTATATATGTAGGGAAATGTTCTTTAGGCACTCACACTGTCAACTGTTATATGATTATATATAGGGGATTATATAAAGGAATTCTTCAAGCCCTAATTCTATAAACTAATATATGTTTATATAAAGGATTATATAAAAGGAAATAGCTGAGTGGTAACACTATAAAGTGAGCTATTCCTCAAGCCCTAACTGTGCCAGGGTTCTGCTTAGCTTTCATTCCTCAGTGCCTATATGGGGGGTTACCCACACCTGGGGAGTAGAGCTGCCCTTCCAACTGAACTGCTCCCCTTGGAACAGTTAAGTGAAGAAAAAAAGAAACTTTTTATTATAGCAGCTTGGCCTAACACAACACAAATCAGTAGAGCCATTGCTGTGAATCACATTCTGACTAGCTTCTGCCAACAGTCACTATCAAGAAAATGAACAGGGGCCAGAGGCGTGGCTCACATCTGGAATCCCAACTTTGGGAGGCCGAGTTGGGTGGATCACCTGAGGTCAGGTGCTCAAGACCAGCCTGGCCAACATGATGAAAACTTCTCTCTACTAAAAATACACACACACACACACACACACACACACACACTAGCCAGGTGTGTTAGCAGACACTTGTAATCCCACCTACTTGGGAGGATGAGGCAGAAGAATCACTTGAACCCAGGTGGCGGAGGTTTCAGTGAGCCGAAATTGCACCACTGCACTCCAGTCTGGGCAACAGAGTGAGACTATGTCCCAAAAAGAGAGGAGGGGAGAGGAGGGGAGAGGAGAGGAGGGGAGGGGAGGGAAATGAACGGGTAATAAAAAATCAGAGAATGACTTTGTTTTGACAAGTTTAACATACATCTTAAATTTCACTCTTCTTTGGCCTAGAAATCTGTGTAAGCAGTTACTGAAGTTTCTACATCTACTGCTCATGAAGATGAGCATTATTTACACTTAGTAAACAGCCAAAGTGTTAACTGTTTACTCCCTTATGTCTAATCGGTGCTTTTCAGGAAGATGGCAAAGGTAGCAAAGTGACAGCTAAGTAAGAATTTCCTCACTGCAGTTGTCCACCTAACTGAGGCATTTCCTTGTTCTTTCATTCCTATTACATCACCAGTGTAGCTCCTATTTCACTGTGAGAAACAAAAAGCGTGAACGTTTCCTGTTTGTCATCAGAACTAAAAGCCTATTTGAGTTTATTTTACAAACTGGCTGCACAAGTGTTACATGACAATGGTATAAATTCCCTTCACAAGTACCTATTTTGCACACTAGCTTTTTGTACCTTGATAAGCTAAGAAATAAAACCATGTTGTCATTCCCTAAACTTATTCAAACAGATAATTTTTAATCTAAGTGGAACATTTGTTTAGACTCAATTATTACTTCAAGCATATATCATTAAGGCTAAATCTCTATACACTGAGATTCTACTTGGCATCCTCACTTGCTAAAATAATTCCAGTTTCAAGTATAAAATGTCCTGCATGTGTAAGTTTCCACCCCTACTTTAAACAGCTTTAAAATATAAAATTCATAGACTCCAGTGGAATTAATTTATCCTTTGCTTTTTTTCAAATTGTCAAAATCTACTTGTCAGCATATTAATGCAGGGTATTTACTGAATTATTAAACACTAATTAATATGGGAAAAAATATTTTACTCTACTGAAAAAGGAAGTACAGGCCAGGCGCAGTGGCTCATGCCTGTAATCCCAGCACTTTGGGAGGCCAAGACGGGTGGATCATGAGGTCAAGAGATTGAGATCATCCTGGCCAACATGGTGAAATCCCATCTCTAATAAAAATACAAAAATTAGTGGGGCATGGCGGCACATGCCTGGAGTCCCAGCTACTCAGGAGGCTGAGGCAGGAGAATCACTTGAACCCAGGGGCGGAGGGTGCAGTGAGCTGGGATCGCGCCACTGCTCTTCAGCCTGGCAACAGTGAGACCACATCTCAAAGAAAAAGAAAAATGAAGTTCAGGAGGAAGATGGAAAACTAATTTTCTTCCCTATGTAGAAATAATATACATACATTAAAGAAGTCTTAGGGAGAGGAAATTCAAAGAGAACTGTCATATCTATACTGGACTCATTTGTGTACACTTTGATTTGGAGTCTGCATGAGGACCTAATATTTGAATTACCTCGTAATTACCACAGCTTAGGGGACCAGAAAACTAATACAAAAATTTATAAACGAGCTAAGTATGGAGGCTCACACCTCTAATTCCAGTGACTTGACAGGCTGAGGTGGGAGGATTGCTTGAGGCCAGGAGTTAAGGCCAGCCTGTGCAACACAGTGAGAACTGTTTCTATATTTAAATATATATATGTCAGGTATGATGGCTCATGCCTGTAATTACAGAACATTGGGAAGTCAAGGTGGCTGGACTGTTTGAGGCCAGGAGTTCAAGACCAGTCTGGATAACGTAGTGACACCCCGTTAAAAAAAAAAAAATAGCCAGATGTGGTGGTGCACACCTGTGGTCCCAGCTACTCCAGAGTCTGAGGTAGGAGGATTGCTTGATCCCAGGAGGTTGAGGCTACAATGAACTGTGTGTGACTGCACCACTGCACTCTAACCTAGGCGATAGAGCAAGACTCTATCTCAAAAAATGACATAATTAAAAATTTATAAACAGGTTGGGAACAGTGCCTCATGCCTAATCCCAGCAACTCAGGAGGCCCAGATGAGAAGATGGCTTGAGCCCAGGAGTTCAAGACCAGCTTGAGCAACATAATGCCAGCTACTCAGAAGGCTGAAGCAGGAGGATTGCTTGAGCCCAGGAGGTCAAGGCTGCAGTGAGCTATGATCATGTTACCGCACTCCAGCCTGGATGACAGAGCAAGATTCTATTCCAAAAAAAAAAAAAAGTATAAACAGAAGGAAGACAATGACAGGGACACACTATGAAGGATTATATATGGTAGAGAGAGAGGCGAAACAAAGTATTAACTAGGCAATGACAAATCAGCTCCAATTTTGAGAATTAGTATACCCAACCTATTTGTTTTCTGAATATGCCACTGCACACACTCACAGATCCCTTAATCAGACAAATCCAGGATACCAATAAACAATGAAAAAAGAAGACAAAGAGAGCAGCAAAAAGCACTCTGGTTGACCAAAAACTGAAGCTTAAACATGAAGCTCACAGCAGAGAACCACAGTTCTGAATCAGAAACTCATTTCTAGTATGTTATGTTGTGTTATTTAAAAAAATAGAAACCCATTTCTTATTATTTTAAGAGTCAACTCTGATAAGCACACTGATTGGTGTCTCTAACTGAACATAGGAAATCATAGTGGGAACTGAGGTTGGAAAGTGACAATGGTAAGAGCATTTAGGATGTGAGGAAGTAGACAGGAAAGCATAAATCACAAAGATAAAATTCCCAGCACTAGCTGGGTGTGGTGGCTCAGGCCAGTGAACCAAGCACTTCGGGAGGCTGAGGGTGGAGGATCACTTGGGTTCAGGAGTCTGTGACCCCATCTCTACCAAAAATAATAATTTAAAAAATTAGCCAGGGAGAGGAGTGGGACGGTGGCATGCACCTGTGGTTCTAGCTCCTTGGGATGTTGAGATGGAAGGATGGCTTGAGCCCGTGAATTCAAGGCTGCAGTGAGCCATGATCATGCCACTGCACTCCAGCCTGGACAATAGAGTGAGACCCCATCTCAAAACAAATTTATTAAAAAAGTCCCAGCACTCTGAGATACCTTTAAGTACAAATGAACTGTCACACTTCTGCAAGCACTAAAGGATTAAACTATATTCAGTTTTTTGGTTTTTTTGTTTTTTTCTGAGACGGAGTTTTGCTCTGTTGCCCAGGCTGGAATGCAGTGGTGCAATCTCAGCTCACTGCAATCTCTGCCTCCCAGATTCAAGCGATTCTCCAGCCTCAGCCTCCCAAGTAGCTGGGTTTATAGGTGCATGCCACCATGCTGAGCTAATTTTTGTATTCTTTAGTAAAGATGGGTTTCTCTCACCATATTGGCCAGGCTGGTGATCTCCTGATCTTGTAATCCACCTACCTTGGCCTCCCAAAGTGCTGGAATTAGACATGAGCCACTGAGTCCAGCCTCAAATTCAGTTGTTTTATAAAAACAAATCGGTATATCATAAATTACTTCTTTTTTTTTTTTTTTTCTTTTTTTTTTTGAGATGGAGTTTCACTCTTGTTGCCCAGGCTGGAATGCAATGGCTCAATCTCAGCTCACTGCAACCTCCGCCTCCCAGGTTAAAGCGATTCTTTTGTCGCAGCCTCTCAAGTAGCTGGGATTACAGGCATCTGCCAGTATGCCTTGCTAATTTTTTGTATTTTTATTAGGGATGGAGTTTCATCATGTTGGCCAGGCTGGTCTCGAACTCCTGACCTCAGGTGATCCACCCACCTCAGCTTCCCAGAGTTCTGGGATTACAGGCATGAGCCACTGCACCCAGCCCATAAATTACTTCTTACAGGATTCCATCAAATAGTTATTTTGCTTTTTGTTTCATATTTCACACACAAAAGGAACTGTTCAATTATTTAGAAAATTCAATTGTGAGAAACAAGGCTAGATAAGGTTTTACTGTAAGTTAACTGATGACAATGAACTCTCTCCCTGACCTTTACTCACAGAATCATTGTCACCGACCTAATTTACAGCAGGAAGAAATACATTTTTTTCCAACAGCTGTTCTGATCTGATTTACACTACTTGCTTCAGTCCCACTGACCAGTGACATAAGCATGTAGCCAGTATTATTGAACACAATACTAACTCATGCTTGAAATCTTCTCAACATTTCCTTCTCAACCAGGCTACAGAGAAAACAGTCAAACTAGCAATTGCTAGAGACTAGACGTGGGATGGCAGTAACCCCCAAAGCAAAACAGAACAAGTCATTTTGGAAAAGACGACGCCTTCAAGATCATTGCAGATTAGTGGAAGTTCTATTTTCAAATAACTTCAGTTGACTTGGTTTCTCAAGATGTTTGGAAGATGACACAAATATAAAATCAATGAATTCTCATTTTTGGTTTCAAAAACCATTTTGTCAGTAATAGAATTCAATACTGCAATTTTTTTTATATTTTAGTTTGAAACACGCAGGATTACTTTGTCATTAATGATCCCTAGTATCTTTAGAGTCAAATTATTTTCATTTAATTTCACATCCTCCAACTAAATATCTTTTAAAACTCACATTTCCCTTCAATTAATTCCTTCATTCAACAATTTGGGGCATGGTGATTCACACCTGTAGTCTCAGCACTTTGGGATGCTGAGGCAGATGGATCACTTAAGGTCAGGAGTTCGACACCAGCCTGGCCGAGATGGCGAAACTCCATCTCTATTTAAAATACAAAAAACTAGCTGGGCGTGGTGGCAGGAGTCTATAATCCCAGCTACTTGGGAGGCTGAGGCAGGAGAACTCCTTGAACCTGGGAGGTGGAGGTTGCAGTAAGCAGAAATCACACCATTGCACTCCAGCATAGGCAACAGAGCAAGACTCTGTCTCCAAAAAAAATAAAAGGAAAAAAAAAAAAGTGCTGAGCACACGCTCTGCTAGGTACTCGGGTTGGAACCCAGGGATTCAACAGGGAATGTGCCTATTGAGCTTAGTACATTTAGGGAATCAAACTGAATTAAATGTCATCTAGTTTCTTGGTGCCTCTTTGAGATAGTTATAGACACTCTAGGGATGTAAAAAAAAAAAGAGGTCTGAATTTAGGATACAACAAATAACTGTCTATTTAATGTGAACGTGCTACATACTTGAATTTATCTAGTACATTTACCTACATATCAAATTATCAAATGTCCAAAGGTGTACAATCTGTTTTTCTTCCTTACTGCCTTTCTTCCACATGAGCACTGAACATCATGGTAAAGTGCTAATGATTCTCAAAATGTAAAACTTGGAAAAAATTTGTAAAAGTTTAACTTTCTTTTAGGAAGAGAAAAAGCATGTAAGATAAACTTGAACAGAGTAATAAAATTATCTCCAGATTTTTTTTTTCAAGGCTGAGTGTGGTGATTCACACCTGTAATTCCAACACTTTGGGAGTCTGAGGTGGGAGGATCACCTGAGGAGTTCAAGACCAGCCTGGGCAACACAGGGAAACCACCATCTCTATGAAAAATAAAAAATTAGCTGAGCATGGTAGTACACACCTAGAGTCCCAGCTACTCAGTAGCCAAGGATAACTTGAGCCCAGAGGCAGAAGCTGCAGTGAGCCATGATTGTGCCATTGCACTCCAGCCTGGGGGACAAGACAACACAGTCTCAAAAACATAAACAAAATTTAATAATTAAATTAAATTTAAAAACAGGACTGGGCATGGTGACTTATGCCTGTAATCACAATACTCTGGGAGGCTGAGGCAAGAGGATCACTTAAGCTCAGGAATTTGAGACCAGCCTGGGTAACATAGTGAGACCTCATCTCTACTAAAAATCAAAAAAATTAGCTGGATGTGATGGTGCATGCCTATTGTAGTCCCAGCTACTCAGGAGGCTGCAGTGGGATAATCACTTGAGCCCTGAGGTTGAGGCTGCAGTGAGCCATGACCGTGCCACTGCACTCCAGCCTGGGTGACAGAGGCAGACCCTATTTTAAGAAAAAAAACAAAAAAGAAAAAGAAACAAGGACTTGGAATCCTAATTTGAAAATGACAGAACACACAGGAACCCATCAAAACAGTAATAGGCTTACAGAATGCTTTTAGAAATTTTTGTGTATTCTACTTATTCTTCTATAAATTTTAAGTACCTCCAAATTTAATACAGCTCTAAATAAAGTGGAGAAAAGGAGTAGCCAAGTAATTCAAATAACAGAATTCCTTTCTTTCCAAATTAGTGATACCACAAAGCAAAACTTACCTACACAAAAATCCAGAGATCTGTGATTAGCAAACATTTAAACCTTTGACGAATTCTTTCCTTGATATTCAATGGCATCCTTCCAAACACGTGGTTAACCAATGAACTCAAGTTCAGTTGTGTCTATGACTGTGATATCTAAACGACCAACTGAAAAGTAAAATATCCAAAACAGCTGCTTTTATTCTGCAGTAAACATACCCCAACATTATGCACAGGGGCGCGCCAACTTAGCCCACGCGTGCTGCTGCGACAAAATACCTGTAATTTATAAAGAACAGAAATTTCTCACAGTCTGGAGGCTGGAAGTCCAAGATCAAGGCGCTGGCAGATTCCACATCAGGTAAAGGTCCCTTCCTCACAGATGACACTATCTAGATGTCCTCCTGTGGCAGAACAGCAAAACAGTAAAATGGGCCTAAGCTAGTTTCTTCCAGCCCTTTTTATAAAAGGCACTAATTCATTCACAAAGGCAGAGTGCTCATGACTTGAATCACTTCCCCAAAAGCGCAACCTCTTCCAATCATTTCCCCAAGACCCCAAATTCAACACACTAATTTGAGGTGGCTGAACACACGTATTTAAACGACGCCCTTCTCAACATCTTAAAACAGATTCCCATGGTCTCAAGAGGCCAGACTAGACAAAAATGAGTGCATCTCTTTGGTTACTCTTTTATCCGTTAAAATCTATACTGAGAGTGGAATACAAAAATATGACATTTAATTAGACATGCTGCTGGCTGACACAAAACTTGCACTTCCTTTTTCATTAGCCAATAGGTACAGCTAGAATTGTAAACAGGAATTATAATTAGAAATAATGAGAGCAATTTCTTGGATTACTCCACCTTTAAATTATATTTTATTCAGACTCATCCTTTGAAATTACTCATGATTAGCCTGTCCTCTTCATGTGAGAATTTAGGAAACTTCTCTATTGCTGTGGCATCTTTATGGAAAAAAAGAACTGTGTATATGCACATGTGTAAGAAAGTTTCCTTCAAGAATCAGAATTTAAAAAACACTATCCATGAAAGCACTGTAAAAGTATAATTTTGCATTTTATTCATTCATTCCATCAGCTGGGAATTGCTCTATTGTACAAATACAGTTTTGTACAAAAAAATCACAAAATGTTACAAAATAAAAAAGTACAAACTGCATTACTTAATAAATATGACTAAAAGTAGTTAAAGTGGCAATGAGATAGATTTTAAGTGGGAAACATTGTTTGACCCAGCAAACCACACAAGCTCTGTTTACAGACATTTCTAAGTTAATACAGGGCAATCCTTTTTTGCCTTTTGAAAGAATGTAAAAGAAATACTAAGACAGTGTTCTCCTGCTATAACTGCCAAGGTTGGCTCCAGACATTTATGACATTAGTTTATAAATCTCTTAGCTGGATCCAAGAAGTTATATAAAGCAGGAGGCTTATCTTGTCACAAAATTTTATACCAAGTTAGATTCTCTTATAACAAAGTGACAAATGTAAATAAAACTGAGAGCACCAGACAATTTACACATTAACCAGGGTACAGAATAATCACTCTGTCATCGGCAAATATCAGACTTTCATTCAAGTAAGACCTGGTACTATCCCTTAAAAGAAGAAAAAAAACCTTCCCACAACCTTCTGTTAAGTATTTCTCTTTAAAAGATTCACCATTTCTAGAAAAATAATTATTTCCAACAGAACAGATTTGTTTCATCAAAATGGAATGGGCCAAACACTTGGTAACAAGAATACATCAATATCCATCTGAAATAATTATCTAAGAATTGTGAAAATCAAATTTCAACAACGTAAGAACTACCAAATCACAAACTCTGTTCAAAATAATACATTTCATATAAAGCACTTCTCTGGATTTATGCTTGAAAGCTGTCAAAATGGGACACGTCATAGATGAAGGTACACCAGTTTTTAAAAATGTTGTGCAAAAATACATTTTTATAGAAAATAGACTACCAGGAATGAACAAATTTACACTGTGAGAAAACAGCTTGCAAATTAAGTAGTGCTCACTTTATACAGCAAATTATAAATAGCAGTAAAATCACCCTAAGCTATCATGAAACATCATTTGGGTGCCCAGCAACCTTCAGCTCTGAGAAAACATTCAAAAAGATGATTAAGGCATTACACCTACAGTAAAATCTACTAGGAAGTTTGAAAGTGCTATTACCCTGATTAGAGTTCACGTGATTCTCCAAACACAAGTTATGTATGCAATTTTCCCAGGGTGTTAAGGTTTTGAGACACTTCAAGAGCATGCGTTTTGTTCAATATACATTTTAGACAGGGATATGGCCATAGATTTGGCAAGTTCTTCATCGCGTTTCCTCTGCACTTGAGTTTGTTTGCACCAGTTGTCGTACTCTGGGTTAGGATAGGAGTGATCAAATACAGCATCATAGTGTCCGTTACTGAGCCAACTGAGCCAAATACTGGGCCTCAGGGAATCCTCTGGGCCCAAATAATGAATCATGGTAGACACCGTGGGGCTCTCCAGCCTCCCTCCAGTAGTTAAGTGGATATTCACATTCAGCATCTGCCCCATGGCCAGCAACTCGGGGTACCCAGCCCATGCCCCGTCTTGGGCAGCAGCGATGAGAAACTCCCCTACGTCGCCCTCAATCAGGGGGTTGAAGTGGTCGAGATGGTCGGCGATGTAGTGCACGGTCTGCTCCCTCAGCTCTCGGTGCAGGCTCTGGTCGCCGTACACAGTCTTGCTGACAGCTCGGTACAGGCAGTTGCCGTCGGGAATGATGTGGAATCGATACTTATTTCTCTGCCGCAGGTATTTATCCTGCTTCTCCACCTCGGCCAGGTACAGGGCCAGCTTCTCGTCTCTGGGATCCGACCTGGGGACAACCACCGGCTCCACCGCGCTGCTCGGGGCAGCCTCGCTGCTCCGGCCGGGAGACACCTCGGCCTCCGGGTCGGGCCTCCGAGCCGCGTTCCCGCCAGGCGCGTCGCAGCGGTCGCCGCCCCTCTCCCAGGCCCGGGGGCCCCTCTCCGCCAGGTGCTCCTCGCCCCACGGACCGGGGCCGGCGTCGGGACTCCCCGGGGTGGGCGCGAGGCCTCGATGCTTGGCAGCGGCCAGGGCCTGGCAGTGCTCGCTCAGTCGGAAGTTCCGATCGGGCCCCTCCCGGGCCGCCTCCAAGCCCGTCTCGGGGCAGTCGGGCCGCAGCAGCTCCTCCAGGAGCCAGGCGGAAGAGCCCCGTCGCGGCGGGATGGGGGCTGCGGGCGCCGGGGCCAGCAGGAGGCAGCGGCCGCGCGGGGCGGCCGCAGAGCCCGCGGCGCCGGGAGCGGGCTCGGGCCCGTGCAGCAGGAGCCTGTCGGCGCCCAGGGCCCGCACGGTGATCTGCGCGGTGGAAGTGTAGTGCGGCGGCAGTGGCGGCTTGCAGGACGCGCTGGGCGGGCCGGCGGCTGCGGATCCGGGCGCGGTGGCCCCGGACACCACTTCGAAGCAAGAGGAGAAGGCAGGCATCTTGGCGGCGGGGACAGCGGCGGCTTCCCGGGGCTCTGTGGCCGCGGCGGGCTGGCACTCACCGGTCTCGGGCTCGGCGCCGGCGGTTCCCGGGGGCTGCAGCGAGACCTTGAAGGGGGCGGCGGCGGTGGCTGCAGGCGGCGCGGGGGCTGCGGCCGTGGGACCCGGGGCCCCGGCGGGGTAGTGGGTGCAGACGCTGCTGTAGAGCTGCATGTCCCTGCCCGCCGCTCGGCCCCTTATAGGCGCGGCGAGCCCCCGAGCGGGGGACACACCCTCCGGGCCCGGGGGAGGGGGCCGGCGGAGCGCGGTGACCAAACGGCCCCAGAATAGAGATGAGCGCCCGGTCGCCGGCCGCCGCGCGTCAGCAGCCGCGAATAGCTCCCGGGTCCCGGCCAAATTCCTGCTGCGCCACAGCGTGGGGGGAGGGCGGGGACGGGACGCGCGCTCGACCCCTGCCGGTGCGCTCGGCCTGCAGACCCTGGGCGCCTTGCCCGCTGCAGTTGCTGCGGCGGCCGCAGGGGACTCTCGGAAGAAGCTACCCACCCCGCTAGAGCGCGTCTCGCCGACAAGGAGGAGCGCGGGGCGCGCGGAGGCCCGGGAGGCGGGGCCGCGGTTGTTTACCTCAGGCCTCGCGGCCGCGTCACATGACCCCGCTGGAATGCGCGACTCGTCCGGGCGCCCGATTCAGCAGCACCGACTCGCCCCACCCACTCCGGCCCGCGCCCCGCCTCCTGTCCCGCTCCGCTGTGCCCCGCCGACGTCACGGGCGTAGTCCCCCGCGCGCGCGCGCGCACTCGCGCGCGGGCGGGGCGGAGCCGGGGGCGCTGAGGCTCAGGGGCCTGCGCAGTCTTGAGATTTCTGGCTGGGCCTCCCGCCCACGTGACTCCCGCGGACCGTTTTCCCCACCTGGGGACGGGTTTCTAAGCTGCGCCGCTCTCTGCGGTGGCTGCAGTGGATGCTGCGGGATGGGCGCTGCTTGGGGCGAGCTAGCATGCTTGGAAAGCTTGTGTGGCAGGAAAGCTTCCGGGCTGGGTGTGGAGGACGGAATGCTGCCTTAAAGCCTGTTTGGCCTCCCCATGGTATTGGGCTACCATACCTGCTTGCGTTCACCACTGCTTCTTTTCTTTTTTTCTTTATTTTTTTTAGAGATGAGGGTCCCTTCTGTCGCCCAGGCTGTAGTGCAGTGGCTCAGTCAGAGCCCACTGCACCCTTGACCTCCCGTGGCTCAAGCGATCTTCCAGCCTCAGCCTCCAGAGTAGCTGGAAACCACAGGCGTGCACCACCTCACCCAGCTAATTTTTTTTTTAAGGCGAGGGCCTCACTTCAGTTGCCCAGTCTGGTATGGAACTCCTGGCCTTAAGCTGTTTCCCGCCTCAACCTCCCAAAGTGTTAGGATTGATTACAGGCCCAAGCCACCACGCCTGGCACTACCACATCTTTTACCTTTTTTTTTCTTTTTGAGGCAAGGTCTTGCTTAGCCATCTAGGCTGAATGCAGTGACGCCATCATGCCTCGACCTCCAGGGTCCAAGCGATCCCCCTTCCTCAGCCTTGCCTTGGGTAGGGATTACAGGTGCCCAGCTAGTTTCACCACTGCGTCTTTTGTAGGCGCTTCCTTGGACTCACCTGTTAAGAGTGAGTCCTCTAGTGGATCCTCCTGCCCTGCTAAGACAAAACAAACTTTTCTGCACCTCTGACCTATGCCACCTGGTAAATATCTGACTTAGGCGAAAGCAAGGAAGCCTTTCATAAACAGCCGTTCTCAGAATACCAAAAGCATTATCACTTAGGGCCTTTTGAAAATAGGTACAATTGCTAGCCAGAGGTCAAAAGCAGTGGAGAAAGTCGTGACCTGCATTCTAGGGCAAGACAAACTAAAGAAAATGCTTCTACCGAGTCTTTTTGTAATGCCTGCCTTTGTAAGGGAGAGCCAGAGGTGGTGGGAGACTTTTGCTCTGTTCTGAGCTTTGATCAAATGCTAAATTTAACAGACCCAACACATTAAAATTGAACCTAGAGGTTGTCCTAAGATTTTAGAGATAGGGAACCTGGACCTGTAGGTGATGTAAGCTGTACTCCTGCCCCCACCTTTCCAGTGGAATGTGAATTCCTTGAATTGAGAGACTTGGTCTTGCTCTTTGTATTTCCATCCTCTAACACAGTGCCTGGCACATAATTAGACTTAATTCATATCTACTAAGTGAATGAGTAGATGGAAAGCCAGTTCTAAAGATGTCTCAGACAGTGGCAAAGCCAAGATTTCTATCCAGGTCCCTTGACGCTAGCCAGGCCTTTTACTTATCTTTGGGCAGTATGACTGGCAGGATCCCGGCTCAGGTCACTTCAGCTGTTTAGGTAAATTAACTCAGAAGAAGGTAAATGACTGTCTTAACTTCTGAAATTCTGGTAACTACCCCATTGGGAGCTTGAAGCTCTCGTGGCTAATTAGAAAAAGGAAATTACTATACTTGGATTTCATCACTGATTTGCTGGGCATCTATTGCTCTGCGCATGAAGCACTTCACACTGAACTCTTTCAGTAGCTGGTGTTCTGAAACAGAAGACGAGACTGTTAACAAGGCCATCCTCAAATAGTATTTACCATACCCACTGTGCGCCTAGCAGGGCTAGCATAACTGGAGCCTGAAGGGAGATAGGAAAATATTAGAATTTAAATCCTAAAGCAAGAACAGGTTTCAACAGGTTGGGGTAAATGCAGGAAAAAAACAAAAACAACAAACACAAGGTCAACGAAAGACACACTACCTGTGATGTACCCAGTTAGCAAAGGACAAAAGCAAAGAGATGAAGATTCAAAACAAACATAGGAAGGCATTTAAAAAAATCTTTTTAGTTTGTCTGGGGCAGTGGACTATGCAAGACTGCATACTGGCGGTAGGAATCCGTGTTCACTCTGTATCTCAATGTGGAAAGGCTTCCTGGAGGAGGTGATCCTATAGGAAACCTTCTAAAGCAGACATGATGTCAACTTTGAAACTGCCCTTGGAAGCTAAGAGAAGACAAAGCCTTGCAGGTGATAGCAAAGAGATTAAGGAGGCAAATCTGATTTCTCATGAGTTCACATAATTATCTATAATGTAATTATGTAATTAAAATTAATATGCATGAAAAATCATTACATGATCAGAACGATTGAAGAGTATAAGTTTTAAGGAGGTGAGTTGTTGTTATTCGCATGGTTTATGTTTTCCCTTGCTCAACTGTAAGCTCCTCAGAAGGATCCCAAAACCTAGCACAGAATTACTAGTAAAGTTTTTGCTATGCACTCTACATTAAAACATGGGAAGACTATAAATGAGATTTTTAAGAAAACACTGTGCAAGGAAGCTGAATTCTATGTCTGTAGATAAACATTAAATACATCCAATTAAGCGGGGAAAAATTTCCCAGGAGCCATGGCTCATGTATATAATCCCAGCACTTTGGGAGGCTGAGGCAGCAAGATTACTTGAGCCCAGAAGTTTAAGACCAGCCTAAGCAATATGGCAAGACCCTGTCTCTACAAAAAAAAAAAAAAAAGCCTGGCATGGTGGTACATGCCTGTAGTCCCAGCTACTTGGGAGGCTGAGGGGGAAGAATTGCTTGAGCGCAAGATTTTGAGGTTGCAGAGAGCCATGATCACACCATTGTACTCCAGCGTGGGTGATAAAATAAGGCCCTGTATCAAGGGGAAAAGAAAAAAGACAGACAGATGGTAGCAAGTGTTGGAGAAAATGCGAAGAAATTAAAGTCTTCATAGGTTGCCTGTGGGATTGTAAAATGAAGCAGACCCTGTTTAAACAACTTAGCAATCCTCAACGTGTTATACATAGAGTTACCGTATGATCCAGTAATTCCACTCTTAGATACATGACCAAGAAAAATAAGAACATGTCTCCATACAAAAACGTGTATGTTGGATGGGGGCAGTGGCTCACACCTGTAATCCCAGCACTTTGGGAGGCCGAGGCGGGTGGATCACGAGGTTAGGAGTTCAAGACCAGCTTGGCCAAGATGGTGATACCCCGTCTCTACTAAAAGTACCAAAATTAGCTGGGCATGATTGCAGGTACCTGTAATCCCAGCTACTCGGGAGGGTGAGGCAGAGAACTGCTTCAGCCTGGGAGGCAGAGGTTGCAGTGATCATGCCACTGTACTCCAGCCTGGGTGACAAAGCAAGACTCCATCTCAAAAAAAAAAAAAAAAAAAAAACTTGTATATCAATGTTCACAGTAGTTTTATTCATCATATACAAAGACTAAAAGCTACCCACATATCCATCAAGTGATGACTGGATGTATCAAGTGTGATATATTCAGACAATGGAATATTATTCAGCCATGAACAAAATGAATACAAATGCTACAACATGGATGAATTTTCAAAACATGTTAAGTGAAGAAACTGTATAATTCTAGTTATATGAAATGTCTAGAATAGACAAATCCATAGAGAAAATAGTGGTCGGCAGGGGCTGAGGTGAGGAGGGAATGTGGAGTGACTACCAATGGGTATGGGTTTCTTTTGGAGTGAAGAAAATGGTTTGAAAATAGCTTATGGCGGGGCTAGGGGCACACACTTATAATCCTAGCAGTTTGGAAGGCCAAGGTGGGTAGATCACTTGAGCCCAGGAATTCGAGACCAGCATGGGCAACATGGCAAAACCCCATCCCTACAAAAAAATACAGAAGTTAGCCAGGCATGGTGGCAAATGCCTGTAGTCTCAGATGCCTGGGAGGCTGAGGTGAGAGGATCCATTCAAGACTGCAGTGAGCTGTGATTGTGCCACTGCACTCCAGCCTGGGTGACAGAGAAGACCCTACCTCAACAAAAAAAGAGAGGAAAAAAAAAAAGAAAAGAAAATAGGTTATGGTAGGGCAAGGTGGTTCATGCTTGTAATCCCAGCACTTTGGGAGGCTGAGGCTTGAGCCCAGGAGTTTGAGACCAGCCTGCACAACATTCAAGACTCCATCTCTACCAAAGAAGAAAGAAAAAAAATTAGCTGAACATGGTAGTGTGCACTTGGAGTCCCAGCTATTCAAGAGGCTGAGGCTGGAGGACCACTTGAGCCCAGGACTTTGAGATTCTGAGATTGCAGTAAGCTACCATCCTGCCACTGCCTTCCAGCCCAGGTGACAGAGCAAGACCCTGTCTCTTAAAAAAAAAAAAAAGTTATGGTGATGGTTGCACAACTCTGTGGATATACTAAAAAGCACTGAATTGTACATTTTAAGGAAGAATGAATTCTATGGTATGTAAATCATATCTAAATAAAAGCTATTTCTAAAAATGCTACCATGAGCCAGGTACTATGCTCATGGCTTGAGATAAAAAAATATATTTTAACTATAAATGTCTCAGTAGCAACAATACTTTCTTTGGGATATTATTGCATAAATCATGGGCAACATGTTATATATCTCAATTATTTTCTTCTGACAAATTCACGGTACTCTATATGATAGTTTAAATGTAATTGATTAAATGATATAAATGAGCTGAATCATACTGAAGCTAAATCATTCATGCCCAGATGAAATGGATATTTAAGGGGCTAGACTAGTAGAAATCCTATTTGAATTTATAATTTTGTTTCTTATAAACTTTTTGTGTAATCTTCATGATATAAAAAATACTTTTACATTTTGTAAAGCAAACGTTTATTGAGCACTCCACAAACCATGTGGAAATTGTACACAGATATGTCATATTTTTAGTTTGGTTGGTTCTATATATGCTTCTATGAAATTCTGAAAAGTGCCTAGAACATAGCAGCCTCTCAATAAATATTTTCTGAATGTTGTCAAATAAAAATGGAACCTCGGTAATAAAGGCGAGCATCTTGGAAAGTGATGTGTGGAGTTGATATATATTCATTCTTTGTATTCTATTGAAACACTTTAAAGTGAAAAAATAAATAAATAAAGAGCATCATGTCATGCAGACGCCTCAATATTCTTTCTCCAGCTCATCTATCCAGGCTAACGTGTCACCAGCTGGAAGTGAAATTACCAGGCAGAAGTGAAAACTACTCTTAATTATTTAAACCTCTGGCTCTTCTGAAATTGTATTTATGTATTACTTACATAACTGAACATTAAAGAAGGGAATCACTGAAAATTCTATTATGTAAAGACCTCTTAACTCCAGAAACTTTAAATCAATATATGATAACTAGATCAAATAATCAGTAGGCATTTGGGTTTTATTTCATATATAAATATGTATATATACACACACACACTCATATCTATATACATATATATATACCCATATATATCTATATAGACACATATATCTATATACACACATATGTATATATATATCTATATACACACATACGTATATATATATCTATATACACAAATATATGTATACTTGTATATATATATACACACACACAAACATAGATGTGTGTATATATACAGATGGGATTTTGCCATGTTGCCCAGGCTGGTCTTGAATTCCAGTCTCAAGAAATCCTCCCCTCTTTGCCTCCCAAAGTGCTGGAATCACAGGCGTGAGCCACTGTGCCCAGTCCTCTTTTTCCATTTCCTTAAGTCTTGGCAAAATAGTTTTATAATAGCTGGGCATTTTACAATTATATATACAATTGTATAATTGTATATACACACATATATACTTTCTTTTTTTTTTTTTTTTTTTTTTTTTTTTTTAAGACAGAGTTTTGCTCTTGTTGCCCAGGCTGGAGAGCAATAGCGTGATCTTGGCTCACTGCCACCTCCGCCTCCTGGGTTCAAGCAATTCTCCTGTTTCAGCCTTCCAAGTAGCTGGGATTATAGGCACCCGCCAGCATGCCTGCCTAATTTTTGTATTTTTAGTAGAGACGAGCTTTCATCATGTTGGCCAGGATGGTCTCAAACTTCTGACATCAGGTGAACAGACTACCTCGGCCTCCCAAAGTGCTGAGATTACAGGCTCGAGTCACTGCGCCTGGCCTAGTATTTTTTTATTATTATTATTATTTTAAAATAGATGGTCTCACTCTGTCATCCAGGCTGGAGTGCAGTGGCACAATCTCGGTTCACTGTAATCTCCACCTTCCGGGCTCTGGTAATCTTCCCAACTCAGCCTCCTAAGTAGCTGGGACTACAGGCATGCATGACTATGCTGGGCTAAGGTGTTTGGTTTTTGTAGGAGAAAAAAAAATAGGACAAAGTATGGAGAAAAGACTGTGGCATATGAGTAATCATTGACTCTTGAGTTTAGGCTTAGAAAAGGTGCAGATCCTTTTGATAAATAGCCTAAGGGGTCATCTAGTGTTTAGCAATAGGGTTCGAATCTCTACTCACACATTGGCATTTTTCATCCTGTGGATCCAATCGACTGTTGAGAGAAGTCAAGACTGTTCCTCAACAGGAAGGTTTAAATGACATAGTGTAAATAGAATGATCATTTCCCATACACGATCTTGAATCACTCCAGTGTATGATGGGAGGGAGGAGCCCCAAAACCTCAGGTGTTCTCTGGATTCAGTGAATTTCTGTTAAAGGAGAACAGTAGTTACTAGAACTATTTTGTTCTGTGCTCTGCTGCCTGCTTCTAGTTGCCTCAACCAATACGATGATAGGTCTGCTATAAGTGACTAGGCCTGCAGAGGGATAAATAGAAATAGAATTATATGTCCCTTGTTTGTAAAGAGTTAAACATAAAGTAGGAAAAACAAGAAATCTGCACGCACAGACCTTGCATAACTGCAGTAAATTCAGAAATCTGTTACCAAGGGTGTTTCTAACATACCTCTGCCGTTTGTGTGACAACATTTTAAAAATCCACAATCTTTGTAATGTTTACCTACTAGCTAAATGTCTGTAAATAAGTGAACGTGGTAACAATATGACTTACCCCTCCTAGAGACCATAAGGGTGTTTCTGTGGGGAGTAGGGAACAGCCACGTCCTACCCTCCTTCTACATGGGTAGAAGGCCAGACTGAAAAACGCACCCTTCTTGACTAAGAGCTCAATTGTAAAAATGCCCAGCTATTATAAAACCATTTTGCCAAGACTTAAGGAAATGAAAAAAGAGGATGGGGCACAGTGGCTCACACCTGTAATTCCAGCACTTTGGGAGGCCGAGGGGAAAGGACTGCTTGAGACCAGGAATTCAAGACCCTGGGTAACACGGCAAAATCCCATCTATACAAAATGTAAGGCTGATTGCCTAGCCGGGAGGCCAGACACACCCACCTCTGCACTCAGCACCTGACTCTGCACCCGGCACCAGGCCCTGCACTCGACACCTAGCTCTGCCGCATGGCTCCCCTGGAAGGCTCTGGCTGATGCAACCCTGGCCGGCTCTCACACCAGAAAACCCACCCAACAACCCGCCAACCAATAGAGGCCTGTCCCATCCCAATCCTGCTCCCCTGGAGCTAATCAGAGCACCCAGCTGTTGCTCCTTCCTCATAGCGGTAAAAACCCCATGCCCCAGGAAGTCAGCGTGACTTCTCTGGCCACCTTTCCCCAGACCATAGAACCTCACCTGGGAGCTGAATAAATTGGCATTTAATTTTCTTATACTGGCCTCAGTTTCCTCATTTTAAACTTGGCCATAACCCTTACACAAAAAATACAAAAATTATCTGGGCATGCTGATGAATGCCTGTAGTCCCAGCTACTCATAGGCTGAGGACTGCTTGAATGCAAAAGGTCGAGGCTGCAGTGAACTGTGATTATGCCACTGCACTCCAGCCTGGGTGACCAAAAAATAGAAAATGAAAGAAAAAGAAGAAACAAGAGAAGAGATGTTAAGTTACTTTAATATTGCTTTTTATTTCATAAAAGAAGTACGTTTAAAAAATTAAAGTAATGCACACATGTAAAAATAGAAGTGAAATTCCTTACATCCCATCCCATTTCCCCTCATCTCCTACTCCAGTGGTAACTACAGTTAACATTTACTGTATATATTTTCAGAGTTTTTAATATACATATATAGATTGTATATGTCACATACATATGAGCAAAAATTTGGCGTTACAGGATTATATGGTACATATTTTCTCTGCACTATGCTTTTTTCATTACTTAATTAATGTTAGGTCTTTTAGGCTGACTGATGGTGCCATGGGTGCCATGGTAACCTCTGTGACCTGCACCGCCACTCCAGATGCATTCCTGGAAGACCATGAAAGAAGAAATAACCGACCCCTGCAAGGCCTCCTTTGAGACATTCTCTATTGTTCCTTATTCCCGCCCTAATTGATAAGGCCATTGGACTTTGTAACCAACCTTGGTCAACCTCGTGACTCCACACCCTGCGACCCCCTCCCAGCTTGCAAAAAAACCGCCCTAAACTGTAACTTTCCACTGCCCACCCTAACCCTATAAAACCAACTCCTAAGGCCGGGCGTGGTGGCTCATGCCTGTAATCCCAGGACTTTGGGAGGCTGAGGCGGGTGGATTACCTGAGGCCAGGAGATTAAGAGCATCCTGGCCAACATGGTGAAAACTGTCTCCAAAAAAAAAAACCAACTCCTATCCCACAGCCCTTTACTGACGCCCTTTTTGACCTCAGCCCTCCTGCACCCAGGTAAATAAACAGCCACATTGCTCACACGCCTGATTGGGGGTCTCCTCATTCTGAGTGAGCGTTTTAACATTTGATGCCGGAAATCCAGGATGGGGGAATTCCTATGGGAGACAAAACCCCCATCCCTCTTTTCGTGCTCCCTCCATGAAGAGACCTACCTATGACCTAGGTTCATCAGACCAGCCCATGCATCCACTCACCATCCTCAGATCAGACCAGCGGTTTGCTTCAGCTCCCTTCTTTAGCGCTTCTCACTACTTGTCAACTTCCTTCTCCTATCAGTTTCATTTTCCTCTCCCTTTCACTGGAGACTAGGAAGACAAGACTTTCCTTGAGGTTCATGATGGAAAAAATCCTGTGTAGGTCACAGAACAGGAAAGACAGTCTTCCCTTGGTGACTGATCATTGTGGAGATGTCTGCTCTGGTCACTCACTCGCACTCAGAGGTGACGGATCAATGCGGGTGACACCCCTTTGACCGATTCACCCCAGGTTCCAACCAAGGTTTAGTCTGGGATGCCTGCTAAGGTGCTTGGTCGTGTATTCACCTTCCTTGTCTCCACCGCTTTTCTTAAGCTGGGCAATTTCCCACCCTCTATTCCTCCCTCCTCACCCTTAGCCTGCGTTCTGAAAAATCTCAAACCCCTCCAGCTACCACCTGACCTAAAACCTAAGCATCTTATATTCTTTTCCAACACCACTAGGCTACAATATAAGCTGGCCAATGGCTCTACATGGCTAGAAAATGGTGCCTTCGATTTTTCTATCTTGCAGGACAGAAACTTCTATTTCACTTTTGTGCTAAAACGGGCAAATGGTCTGAAATTCCCTACATCCAGGCCTTTTTTTTTTTTTTTACAGTCTAATCCCTTCCTAATCTCTGCTTCTTCTCTCCCTTCTGTCCACCCCCTCCTGCCTTTGCTAGTAACCTAGAATCCTCCTTGTCCATTGACCCTTCCAACCTTTCTCCTCCACACCTGTCCGAATCAGGTCCCACCCCCACCCCCAGCCTTCCTCCTTTCTCTGCCCACAACCCACTTCCTTATGCCCTTTCTGTCACCTCCCACCTCACACCCAGTGTGGCTTACAATTTAGTCCCATCCTTACCTCCTGCACCCCTGCCTACAATTTCCCCATTCAAGAGGTGGCTGAAGTCAAAAGCATAGATAGGGTGCAGGATCCTTTCTCTTTATCTGACCTTTCCCAAATCAGCCAATGGTTAGGCTCCTTTTCATCAGATCCTCCAATACTTAACCCTGTCCTATAATATCACCTGGAGTGACTTAAATGCCAGCCTTACTTCTCTTCTCACCTCTGCATTTTATCACCCAGTCAGCCCCTATCATTAACAGTGCTACAGAAATTAAAATCTGACCCTCAAACCCCACAGCAGGAACTAATCAACCTCACCTTTAAGGTGTTTAATGACTGAGAAGAAGCTGCCAAGCGGCTGTGTGTTTCACAATTGCAAACGCTAGCTTCCGCTATTAGACAGACCCCCGCGCTCACAGAAGTTTCAGACCACCAAATCCACAGCATCCAGGCTTCTCTTCAGGACCTCCTCCCCCAAAGCCTTGCTTCAGATGCTGAAAACCTGGCCACTGGACCAAGGAATGCCTGCAGCCTGGGATTCCGCCTAAGCCCTGCCTCATCTGTGTGGGACCCCACTGGAGGTCCAGCCATTCGACTCACACCGCCGCTCCTTGGCTTGGTGGCTGAAGACCGACGCTGCCCAAACACCTTGGAAGCCCCCTGGGCCATCACGGATGCTGAGCTTCAGGTAACTCTTATGGTGAAGAGTAAGTCCATTCCCTTCTTAATCATCACAGAGGCACCCACTCCATGCTGCCTTCTTTTCAAGGACCCGTCTCCTTGGCCTCCAAAGCTGTTGTGGGAATTGATGGCAAGGCCTGCAGGGCTCTCACAACTCCCAAGTCTGGTGTCAGTTAGGCTAGCACTCCTTTCCACCTTCTTTCCTTATCACCCCTTGTCCAGTTCCCCTGTTAAGCTGGGATATCCTAGCAAAATTGTCTGCCTCCTTGACTGTTCCTGGGCTACAGCCACACCTCACTGCTGCCCTCCTCCCCGAACCCGCACCTCCCTCAATAGCTCCCTGTATGTCCCCCTTCCTTAACCCTAGGGTGGGGACACCACCTCCCCATCCATTGCTATAAGTCATTCACCCCTCATCATCCCCTTAAAACCTTACCCCGCCCAGCACCAGTACCACATTCTGCAACAGGCTTTAAAAGCCCTAAAAAGCCTGTTATCACCTGTCTATGGCAATATGGCCTTTTCATTTACCCTCCTGCTTCTTCAGCATCTATACTCAAAGGGGTATCGTGTATCCCCTTCCAAAGCCCAAATCTCTTCCCCTATCCTAGCTGCCCAAAAAAAAACAGGCAAATTCTACAGAGTGCCGAACAGCTCTCCACCAGCTTCAGATCGGGTAAGCAGTCTCCCCCTCTTTCTCTCTCTTTTCCTTTAGAGAACAGGAGACAAGTCTCTCCCCCCTCTCTTTTCCTTCAAATCCCAAGGAAACAAGTCTCTCCCTCTTTCTCTCTCTTTCCCTTTAAATCTTTCTTTTTGTAGTAGAGATGAAGAGACACTCTAATTGTATGGAGGTGGAGGAGACAAGTCTCTCCCTCTCGCTCAAAAACTCTGACACTGGTCACAGACTCAGGAAGACAAGACGCTTCCCTTGGTGTCTGGTCAGTTGTGGGGACACCTGCCTTGACCATTCACCCATGTTATAGCCCAGGAATCAGTCACTCACCCACAGTGCAGCCCAGGAATCAGTCAGGGACGCCTACTGAAAACCCTGGTCGCTGCTCACTCCTTCTTCTCCTCTCTACTCCTTTTCTTAAAACTTATCTCCTTTGCCAGGGGCAATATTCCACCCTCTATTCCTTAGTCTTCACCTCTAGGCTGTGTCCTAAAAAGCCTAAAACCTCTTCAACTGTCACCCCCACTGAAACCTAAATGTCTCTGAAACACAGCCTGGCCTCAATCCAAATGGCCAGAAAATGGCACTTCCAATTTTTCTTCTGTAAACCAGTCTGGCGTCGTATGTGATGCCATCAATGAATCAAACCTGGCTGGATTGGCTGGACACGCTAACTGGGAGTCATGGCTTCTTCCAGTCCCTAGTCCTCTCATACTATCTTTCTCCTTCTCTTATTTGGACCCTGTGTTTTCTGATTAATCTCTCAATTCCTACAAAATCATATACAAGCAATAACCAACCAGTCAGTACAAATGCTCCTTCTAACAACCCAAATATCACCCCTTGCCCCGAAATCTCCCAGGAGTCTACATTCTTTCCCATGTTTAGGTTTCTACGCCACCCCCAATCGCGCTCGAAGAAGCCCTTAGAACCATCGACCCATCACTCCTCTTTGCCGCCCTTTCTGATACTCCACTGCCCTCTATGCTTCATTTCTTTTTCCTTTCTATTACTGATATGAAAAGACAGGAATGTAAGGTCTTTTAGGCTGACTGACGGTGCCACAGATGCCATGGTAACCTCTGTGACCTGCATGGACACTCCAGATGTGTTCCTGGAAAATCTCAAGGAGAAACTATGTTTCCTCCAATGTTTTAATACAGTAAATCCCCATTATGCTAAATGTGAAAATTGTTAGATTTGAGTTCCGCTTGTACACTGTTTTGAGGTTCTGACTCACATTATCTCTTTCTTTCTCTCTCTTTCCCTGTCTCTCTTTCTGAAACAGGGTCTCACTCAGTTGCTTAGGCTAGAGTGCAGTGGTACAATCATGGCTCACTGCAGCCTCAACTTCGTGGGCTCTCAAGTGACTCTCCCACCTCAGCCTCCTGAGTAGCTGGAACTATAGGTGCACAGCACCATACCCAGCTAATTTTTAAATTTTGTGTTGAGATGAAGTCTCACTATGTTGCCTAGGCTGGTCTTGAACTCCTGGGCTCAAGTGATTCTCCTGCATTGGCTTTCCAAAGTAATGAGATTACAGTCGTGAGCCAGTGCGCCCGGCTATGATTCATTTTCTGTGCTACACAATCTATTTGTGGGATGTAAAATTTACCGATTGTTTTCAAATACAATGTTCTCTGAATATATTTTTCTTATAACCTTATATATATGATTACCATCTTGCCATCTTAATATAACTCTTCCTAGTCATAATAAAACCAGAAGCATGTACCACTGATATTCAGCTAATAGCTCCTGGTATAGTTATGCAGACTGGAAATGAAATATTGAAATACTTCCATATTCCTTGGTGAACAGCCAACATCCCATGGCTTCCAACGTCCCCAGATGTCCTTGTCTGTATGGTCTCTCCCTTAGCATCTCTAAATCCACACAGCACCCAGAAACCAGCAGGGAGCTTCCACCTCCATGACCTGAATGCTTTCTGATTTTAATAAATGTTAAAAATATTTAATATAAGTTCTGGGAGCATATCTAGCCTGTGGCTTGCAAAGTAATGTCATGAGAATTTCTGTAGTTGATCATTTCAATAATACCTTTGAGGAAGCTATCAGTAAAAGATGCTATCCTTCTGATAGTTTTGTGCATTTTTCTCTTTTTTTTTTTTTTGAGACGGAGTTTCGCTCTTGTTGTCCAGGCTGGAGTGCAATGGCGCCATCTTGGCTCACTGCAATCGCTGTCCCCTAGGTTCAAGCAGTTCTCCTGCCTCAGCTCCCCAAGTAGCTGGGATTACACGCATGCACCACGGAGCCTGGCTAATTTTTGTATTTTTAGTAGAAAGGGGGGTTTTCCATGTTGGTCAGCCTGCAGGCTGGTCTCTAACTCTGGACCTCACCTTGGCTTCCCAAAGCACTGGGATTATAGGCCTGAGCCACCTTGCCTGGCTGTATTTTCAAAACGTTTATGTATACCCTCAAGACTTAAGGTAAACATTTGTAATATTCTTTTTTTTTTTTTTGAGACAGAGTCTCACTCTGTTGCCCAGGCTGGAATGCAGTGGCATGATCTCAGCTCACTGCAACTTCTGCCTTCCAGGCTCAAGCAATTCTCGTGCCTCAGCCTCCCAAGTAGCTATAATTACAGGCATGCACCATCACCGCCGACTAATTTTTGTATATTTAGTAGAGATGGGGTTTCGCCAAGTTGGCCAGGTTGGTCTCGAACTCTTGATCTCAAGTCTTGAACTCCTGACCTCAAGTGATCTGCCCACCTTGGCCTCCCAAAAAACTAGGATCACAGGCGTGAGCCACTGTGCTCAGCCCATTTGTATATTCTTCCAAGGACTTCCCATCAAATCCTCACTAACCTCAGTACATACACATGCACACACACACACACACACACACACACACACAATTATTAAGCTAACATAGTTATTTCCCTGCACTATGAGAAAATAAATTAAACATAAATCCAACCTACCTACTATAATTTAACCATTTTTTCCCAAATAATTCTGTGTTCTCAGAATGAAAAGTGCCCTGTTTATTTACATTATTACAAATCATCATCTCTTTAGCCAAGGTTCACACTTCATATGAGCCACATTTGCGCTAGTAGTTATGGAGCAAAGCCCTGTTTAAGCAAATGAAAATGTTTCTCTTTTCTGCTTTTTATTTTAATTTATAAAGCTTTTGCTGTCAGCCACAGTGATTTTACTTGAAAAATATATTAGAAAGTGTATGATGTAAAACATTTAGCAAACTATTTGGCATATTCTTTACACAGGGAATATCAGCAATCATTATTGTTATTACCATTATGATAGCTCTTAAGTGCAAATCTCATACTATTATCCTTCTGCTTAAGATCCTATGTGACTCTATCACCCAGACTGGAGTGCAGTGATGCGATCACAGCTCACTGCAGCCTTGAACTCCTGGGCTTAGGAGTTGATCCACCTCAACCTCCCAAGTAGCTGGGACTATGGGCAGCATGAGAAGCCACTGTGCCTGGCACCACTGCTTTTCTTTCTTTCCTTCTTTCCTTCTTTCTTTCTTTCCTTCTTTCTTCCTTTCTTTCTCTCTCTCTCTCTCTCTCTCTCTCTCTTTCTTTCTTTCTTTCTTTCTTTCTTTCTTTCTTTCTTTCTTTCTTTCTTTCTTTCTTTCTTGAGATGGAGTCTCCCTCTGTAGCCCAAGCTGGAGTGCAGTGGCACAATCTTGTCTCACTGCAACCTCCACCTCCCGGGTCCCAGTTCAAGCAATTCTCCTGCCTCAGCCTCCCAAGTAGCTGGGATTACAGGCATGAGCCACCATGCCCAGCTAATTTTTGTATTTTTTTTTTAGTAGAGATGGGGTTTCACCATGTTGACCAGTCTGGTCTCGAACTCCTGACCTCATGATCCGCCCGCCTTGGCCTCCAAAAGTGCTAGGATTACAGGCGTGAGCCACCGTGCCCGGCCTACCATTGCTTTCCTTAATGCAGGTTGCAGTGGCCGTGGTGACCAGGTCCTAGCTTCCTGTTCAGCCCTCTTCTCTCAGCACTCTTTCTCCCCTTTATTTTCCACTCATAGGAAACAACATTATGCCCCTAAATAGCTCTGTCTCTTCAATCTCTAGGCTTTTGTACATACCGTTTCTTTTGCTTGAACGTTCTTTATGTGGGTAATGCCTATTCATCCATAAGTTCTCAATTTCAATGATGCTCTGTGTTTGCAAGTCTGCCTCCCATCTGTATTTATAGCAGCCTGGGCTTAACAGCCTATGAAGGTACAAAGTGTTACAAATGCATCATGCAGTTACTTGCCCATTTCCTAGATTACAGACAGTTCAGGTAAAGGAATGATGGTTATCTTTTCCCTGTTGAATCTTCATTTAGGCTTTCCATTAGTACAGTGATGGTTGAATAAATCAGCATTTAAGGATGAACTTGCACTTTCTTATAAAAACAATACATCCTTTTAGTTTGAGGAAGTTCACATACATCCAATAAGACTCAAACCAAAACAGATATATGCAATTACTATGTGTAAATATATGAATGCCTCTTAAATCTTTGTTTTCATTTCAGGGCCTACACAATGGGGAAAAGAATATTTATTCAATTGTACTGAATTTTGAGGGCTGGAACAAAGACATGATTATAAATGTGTGAAAGGCAAATAAATCTTGGGACACCAAAATCACCGAGCTAAAGGGAAAAGTCAGGCTGGGACCTGCTTAGGGCCAATGTGCTTCCCATTTTATTGAAAGTCATCCCAGCCAGGTGCGGTGGCTCACGCCTATAATCCCAGCACTTTGGGAGGCCGAGGTGGGTGGATCACAAGGTCAAGAGATCGAGACCATCCTGGTCAACATGGTGAAACCCCGTCTCTACTAAAAATACAAAAATTAGCTGGGCATGGTGGCATGTGCCTGAAGTCCCAGCTACTCAGGAAGCTGAGGCAGGAGAATTGTTTGAACCCAGGAGGCAGAGGTTGCGGTGAGCCAAGATCGCTCCATTGCACTCCAGGCTGGGTAACAAGAGCGAAACTCCGTCTCAAAAAAAAAAAAAGTCATCCCTCTGCTCACTGAGATAAATGTATATCTGATAGCTTCCTTTGGAAAGGCCAATTAGAAACTCACGGTACTGCAAACATTTTTCTCTTATTTACCTATGCCCTGGAAGCCTTCCCACTTCCAGTTATCCTGCCTTTACTTTGAGTTGTCCCATCTTTCTGGATGTAACCAGTCTTCATCTTACATAGACTGATTGATGTCTCACATCTCCTAAAATAATATGAAACCAAGCTATGCCCTGACCACCTTGGGTACATATGGTCAGGACCTCTTGAGGCTGTGTCATGGGCATGTGTCCTTAACCTTGGCAAAATAAACTTTCTTTCTTTTTTTTTTTTTTTTTTTTGAGACAGAGTCTCGTTCTGTTACCCAGTCTGGAGTGGTTGGTTAGTGGTTGTCTGGGGCAGGGGAATAGAAAGGTTGATGGAAATGGAGTGACTGCTAATGAGTACAGGTTTCTTTTGGGGATGATGAAAATGTTTTAAAATTGGTTATGGTGATGGTTGATAGCTCTGTGAATATATTCAATACCTTTAGTGAGTGAATTGTATTGTATGTGAATTGTGTCTCAATAAATTTTAAGACACAAGACAATAACTAGTGCTGGCCAGTATTTAAAGAAATTAGAACTCTCCTACATTACAGGTGGGAATGTGAAGTGGCACAGCTGCTTTGAAAACAATGTGGTAGATCCTCAAAAGAATAAATATTAGAGTTACCATATGACATAACAATTTCTTTTTTAAAAAACTTTTTCTTTTTTGAGACAGAGTCTTGCTCTGTCTTCCAGGCTGGAGTACAGTGGCACAATCTAGGCTCACTGCAACCTCTGCCTCCTGGGTTCAAGTGATTCTCCTGCCTCAGCCTCCTAAGTAGTTGGGATTACAGGAAGGCACTCACCACCCCTGGCTAATTTTTGTATTTTTAGTAGAGACGGAGTTTCACCATGTTGTCAAGGCTGGTCTCGAACTCCTGACCTTAGGCAGTCTGCCCATTTTGGCCTCCCAAAGTGCTGGGATTACCAATGTGAGCCACTGTGCCCGGCCTGACATAAGAATTTTACTCCTAGTTTTACACACAAAGGAAGTGAAAACATGTATACACAAAAATAATCAGGCACAAATGTTCAAAGCAGCATTATTCATGAAAACAAAAAATTGAAAACAGCTCAAATATCCATCAGCTGGATAAAGTATGGATAAATAAAGAATGGATAAATAAAGTATGACAAAAGGCACAATGGAAAATTAGCAATAGAAAAAGTAGTGATGTAGGTTACAACATAGATGAACCTCAAAAACGCTGATCTAAGTGAAAGAAGTCAGTAACCACATCTGTAAGATCTTATTTCTATGAAATCCTCACAGTAGTCAAATCTAGAAGAGACAGAAAATAGATTTCGCAGTTGCCTAGGGCTGGAGGAAGAATGGGGAAATGAGAAGTGATTGCTGCTAAGTAAAAGTTTTCTTTTTAGGACTATAGAAATGTCCTAAATGTAGTTATGGTGGTAATTGCACAAAATTGTAAATATATTTTACAACATTGAATATACACCTTAAACTGGTGGGCTTCGTGGCATGTGAGTGATATCCCTTTTTTTTTGAGAGGGAGTTTTGTTAATTATCAGGGTAATTAGCACATCCAATATCTCAAACATTTATTATTTCTTTTTGAGATGGAGTTTTGCTCTTGTTCCCCAGGCTGGAGTGTGATGTCATGATTTCGGCTCACCGCAACCTCCACATCCCGGGTTCAACTGATTCTCCTGCTTCAGCCTCCTGAGTACCTGGAAATACAGGCACGCGCCACCATGCACAGCAGATTTTTTATATTTTTAGTAGAGACAGGGTTTCACCGTGTTGGCCAGGCTGATCTTGAACTCCTGACCTTAGGTGATCCGCCCCACTCGGCCTCCCAAAGTGCTGGGATTACAGGTATGACCCAATGTGCCAGGTTCTTGTGAGTGATATCTTAATAAAGCTGTTAAAAAAGAATGTGCAGGCATTTTATAGTCAGTTGAGGAACTGACTAAAATAAGTCTCTACTCTCTCAGCCTTTTTCCTCTTATCGTTTTCCTCTTTCCTCTGGGTGTCTTCTCTTCTTTGTCATTTCTTTCTCCATGACACAACAGTCTTTTCTCCAGAACTTTTTCATTCTCCAACCTCCTTCCTCAAAATTAGGTTCATTCCTTTAACTGGCTTTATTGCTTTTTTTTTCTGTTTCTTTAACTTTTGAAATTGACATGTAATAGTTGTACATATTTATATGGTACAGAGTAATATTGCAATACATACAATGTACCGGGATCTTATCAGGGTAATTAGAATATCCATCATCTCAAACATTTATTATTTCTTTTTGAGATAGAGTTTCATTCTTGTTCCCCAGGCTGGAGTACAATGGTGCAATCTCAGCTCACCGCAGCCTCCGCCTCCCGAGTTCAAGTGATTCTCTTGCCTGATCCTCCTGCATAGCTGGGAGTGCAGGCATGCACCATCATGCCCAGCTAATTTTGTATTTTTAGTAGAGACAAGGTTTCTCCGTGTTGGTCAGGCTGGTCTCGAACTCCCAACCTCAGGTGATCCACCCACCTTGGCCTCCCAAAATGCTGAGATTACAGGTGTGAGCCACTGTGCCCAGCCAAACATGTATTATTTCTTTGTGTTGGGAACACTCAATATCCTCCTTGCTAGCTGAAACTGTATATTATTACTAACCATAGTCATCCTGCAGTGCTATAGAACACTAGAACGTACTCCTTCCATCTAGCTATAATTTCAATCCTTCAACAAGTATTCCCCATCTCTGCCTGCCCCAACCCTTCCCATCCTCTGTACGTTTTTTGTGTGCTTTTTGTTTTTTTTTTTTTGTTTCTTTTGAGATGGAGTCTCACTCACTCTGTCATCCAGGCTGGAGTGCAATGATGCAATCTTGGCCAACTGTAACTTCTGTCTCCTTGGCTCAGCCTCCTGAGTAGCTGGAGTTATAGGTGTGCACCACCACAGCCAGCTAATTTTTGTATTTTTAGTAGAAACGGGCTTTTTCCATATTGGCCAGGTGGTCTTGAACTTCTGACCTCAAGTGATCTGCCTGCCTCAGCCTATGAAAGTGTTGGGATTACAGGCGTGAGCCACCACGCCTGGCACCAGCTTCTGTGTATTTCTTAAATAAAATATTTGCTCCTTATTACTGAGTGAATTAAGTTGAAACTTTCTTTGTTTCTCATAAAAACCAAGTAACTAAATTTGCATGTTGTTTCACCCGCCTTCTAGGTGTCAGAGGTTATTGCTCTAAAATTTATCATTTAGCTGAAGAAATCTCCAGACAGATATGGAGTAGTCTTCCATGTGGAGTCGAAGGATTCTTATTATTCCCTAAGACTTCCTCATCTACACTGTACTGAATTCGCTCACACCACAAAACTTCTGCCGTCACTCAAATCTGCCTAGTGTAAGGATTTACCACTCATTAAAATAGTTTCTAGTTAAAGATTTTTGAATTGCTAACACCATTTTTCTTTCAAATCTGAATGTGAGCTCTCCTTCCCATTCTAGGCACTCACGCTCCTCCAGATCTAAGCTCAGAAAACAAAAGAACACAGGGTTAAGGGAAACAAATGATCTCAAAATAGTTGGTGGAAAATAGAAACTTCTCCTTTTCTGCGAGGCCTCCTTTTGACTGCGATTTTCCTTTTCCTTTTTGTTTTTTCCAGACAGAGATTTTTCTCTTTCTCTGGCTCTTGAAGTGAGGTCAGAGACTCAAATATACCGCACTGTATCATTTACTTGGGCATTTTCTCAGAAGGGGATTAACTTTGGCAGGAGTTTGGGTGGTGACAAATGACTCAGATAAAAGATGAGTCAAGAAGTGTTGCTGAAACTGTGGTTGCTTCGCATCAACCTTAGGGATGTGGGACTTTGCCACTCGGCAACTATAACCTTATATTGACTAGTCTAATGGATTCCTTCTGAGTATGATAGCAAAGACAAAGGCCTAATATTCTTAGTACATCAACCAATTCTATTGGTCATTAATTGATACTTGAAAAAAACGCTCGTCTCAGCAAGCAAGGTTTTAACCACACAGTTTTCACATTACTGAAAAGCCCACTAGGGAGAAAGGCACTCCAGTGGATCTCTGTTTACTCAGTAATAAAAGCAAGATCAAATGACCTTAATCTAAAAACAAACAAGTTAAAAAAAATGGCAGGTAGAGAAGGGAGTCAACTTTTTCTCAAGCCACTACTTTGACAATTACCTGATTACTGTTAGCTCCAGATTTTTTTTTTAATTTTTTGAGACGGAATCTTGCTCTGTTGCCCAGGCTGGAGTGCAGTGGCAAAATCTGGGCTCACTGCAACTTCCCCCTTCTAGATTCCAGCAATCCTCCTGTCTCAATCTCCTGAGTAGCTGGGATTACAGGCATGTGCCAACCACGCCCAGCTAATTTTTGTAGTTTTAGTAGAGACAGGGTCTCCCTGTGTTGACCAGGTTGGTCTCGAACTCCTGACCTCAAGTGATCCACCCCCCCTCCCAGCCTCTGAAAGGGCTGGGATTACAAGTGTGAGGCACAGTGCCCAGCCCAGAAATTTTATTATTATTATTGAGATGGAGTCTCACTCTCTAGCCCAGGCTGGAATGCAATAGCACAATCGTGGCTTACTGTAACCTCTGCCTCCCCGGTTCAAGCAATTCTGTCTCAGCCACCTGAGTAGCTGAGATTATAGGCATATGCCACTATCCCTGGCTAATTTTTTTTTTTATTTTTAGTAGAGATGGGTTTTTACCATGTTGGCCAGGCTGGTCTCGAACTCCTGACCTCAGCTGGTCCACCCACCTTGACCTCTCAAAGTGCTGGGATTACAGGTGTGAGCCACCATGCCCAGCCAGAAATGTTATTTTTAAGACAACTGTTAGATAAAAAACCACATAATAATGACTAATATTTATTGAGCCCTTGGTATGTGCCAGCCACTGTTCTAAGAATTTTACATGTACTCACTTAGTTCAACCTCACAATCACTTTATGATACAGGGACTATTATTATCATCACTTTACAGATGAAGAAACTGAAGCATAGAATATACAGTAAGTGACAGGGCAGAGACTTGAACCTAAGACAATTCTATTCCAGAGAACATACTCTTTTTGGGGCGGTGCGGTGGGTGAGGGTGGTTCTCACTATGTTTCCCAGGCTGGATTGGAGGAGAACTCAATGCAGGCTTGGCCTCCCAGGCTCAAGTGATTCTCTCACCTGAGCCTCCCGAGTAGCCAGGACCACAGGCACAAGCCACCACGCCTGGCTATTTTTTTAAATCATTTGTGGAGACAAGGTCTTGCTATGTTTCCAAGGCTGGTCTCAAACTTCTGGGCTCAAGTGATCCTCCTGCCTCAACCTCCCAAAGTGCTGGGTTTACAGGCATAAGCCGCCATGCCCCACCAAGGACATACTCTTAATTGTTGTATAATACATACTGCACTTTTAAGTCTAAAGACTTTTCTGGGATGAAAGTAAATTGCATTTAGTTTCATGAATACATCTTGAGATCTATTCTCAAGATCTATTGTGATGAAGATGAGTCTAATTCATGTTGATTCTGAAGATCTTTTAAAGCTTTTCCTGAGTGAAATTTATAGGACCCATCTGAAAACATTGTCAGCTAAAAGGAGAGTGTATTATCCTATAAATATTGTATTTATCTAGTTGAGAGAGATCAATCATTAATTGTTTGAATACCTAAGTGAACTGTAGTAAGCATATTTGTGAAGAATAGAAAGTGGGGTCTTGGGCTGGGCATGGTGGCTCACACCTGTAATCCCGGAACTTTGGGAGGCTGAGGCAGGATGACTGCTTGAGCCCAGGAGTTCAAGACCAGCCTGGGCAACATCGTGAGACCTTGTCTCAAGAAAAAGAAATTAAATAAAATGTGGGCTCTTAATACAAAAATTTCTGAGTATGCTACAGTTTCAACAACCCAAATTTTTCAATCCAACACATAATTAACATCATACATAAGCATAGAGTGACTTAAGTTTTAGTGCACAATAATAGCAATGAAAGTGCTGAAGTGTCTGTATATTACTCACATTTAAATTTATGTCACTGATAATGAAGTTTTGCATACAAAACCATCTTAAGAAAAACCTCTGTGAGAACTTTAGCATCTGGGATCTAATTTGACGCTTAGAATCACTTCACTCCCAGTATACGGGCAATACCACTGAGTTCAGAGAAGGTTCATAACTTTAAAATACTTTTTTACATTTCTCCTCATTTTATAATTGATAACTAAGAGTTTTGCACATATAATCCATGTGTGTGTGTGTGTGTGTGTGTGTTGTTTGGGGATAAGGTCTTGTTCTGTCACGCAAGGTTGTTGTGTAGTGGTGTGATCATGACGCATTGCAGCCTCCACCTCCCAGACTTAAGCAATCCTCCCATCTCAGGATCCTGATTAACTGGAACTACAGGTGTGCACCACCATGCCCTGCTAATTTTTTATTTTTTTTTAGAGATGAGGTCTGAGTTGCCCAGGCTGGTCTTCTAATCCTGGGCTCAAGCGATTCTTCTGCCTTGGCCTCCTAAAGTGCTGGGATTACAGGTGTGAGCCACTGTGTCCAGCCTTAATAAATTTCCAAATCCACAAGCAAGGCATAATAAAAGTAAAAATGGAGACTGACTTGCTGACACATTGGTGTCCGTGTTGCTGAAGGCTGTGGCATTAACAGCAGTTCCCACCAGGAGTCCAGTATGATAGAAATGGAGACTTAGAGCTATTTTTAGTATTTTTAAAAGATGAATGGAATCCTAGTTTCATAAGGTTACACAAACTAATTAAACACCAATTCCTTTGCTTGGAATATGTTAGCAGTGTGGTTATCACACCAGTAATTCACTATGAGCTCTCCAGAAAGGGACTGATACATTCATCTTTCTTGGGAGACTGCTCAGTGTGTACTGAGTACAGGATAGGGAGTAAACAGTTATTTCTCATGGTGACTGCATGCCAACGGACACTCTCATTGGCTGCCAATGTCATCATAGAGACTTCTGGGATTTATTAGATCAACCATATGGTTAGAGTGGTATGACATGCTAGAGTTTTAACAACCCAACTTTTATCAATTTAACACACAATTAACATCATACATAAGTACATGGCCTTGCTTTTATAAGTGCTTATAAGTTAAATTTTAGTGGGCAATTATAGTTGTGAATGCTGCGAAAGTGCCCGGTGTTACTTACATCCTTGCTTGTTGGTATCAGTTAACATTTTTGTTAATTAACATGACATTAGAACAGTGACACTGATATGTGCAATTTTAAAAACTTTAATCTATTTATTTATTTATTTTGAAACCAGCTTATGAGACTGGATGATTCTTTTTTTTTTTTTTTTTTTTTTTTTTTTTTTTTTTTTTTTTTTTTTTGGTAGAGATGGGATTTCACCATGTTGTCAAGGCTGGTCTCTATCTCCTGGGCTCAAGCAATCCACCTGCTTCAGCTTCCTAAAGTTCTAGGATTACAGGTGTGAGGCACTGCGCCCAGTCCGATATGTGCAATTTTTATATTGTTAAACTTTTGATAAAGGATAAAAGACTACAAATTGGGTGATGGGTGCACCAAAATCTCAGAAATCACCACTAAAGAACCTAATCATGTCACCGAACACCACCTGTTCCTCAAAAACCTAGGCTTAAGCAATCCTCCCACCTCAGCCTCCCAAGTAGCTGGGACCACAGGCATGCACCACCATGCCCAGCTGCAGTCACTCATTTAACCAGAGAGGAGAAAAAAATCTGGTAGTTTATGGGTTGTACAATGGCCTCGCTTTTATAAGTGCTTATGAACAAATTTATGAAGTAGGCTTGCTGTGTCTCATTCTGTCATGGTCTCACGATGACCTTGTCAGAGTTTGAGATCTGTAAGATCATCTATGTCTAAGAGGAGGGAAATGGGGTGCAGCTGTTGCTGCCAGGTCGGCTTCTGAAAGCCAGGGGCTCCTCTTTGTATAAAGTTCCTCCCTTACAACTGATACTAATTTTTTTTTTTTTTTTTGAGACAGGATCTTATTCTGTCAACCAGGCTGGAGTGCAGAGGTGCTATCATAGCTCACAGCAGCCTCAACCTCCAAAACTGAAGGGATCCTCTCATCTCAGTCCTCCAAGTAGCTGGGACTGCGATGAGAGCACCACCACACCCAGCTAATTTTTGTATTTTTGGTAGAGGTGGGATCTCGCTATGTTGTCCATGCTGGTCTTGAACTCCTGGGCTCAAGATCCTCCTGCCTCTGCCTCTCAAAGTGCTAGGATTACAAGCATGAGCCACCGCTCCCAGTCCTATTTTATGTTATTTTTTTCTGTGATTCATTTCTGTGTCAGTTGTGGCCGGGCATGGTGGATCGCTTGAGCTCAGGAGTTCAAGACAAAAAAATCATAATAACTAACCCAGGGTAGTGGCATGTACCTGTGGTCCCAGCTGCTCAGGAGGCTAAGGTGGGAGGGTTGCTTGAGCCTGGGAGATGGAGGCTGCAGTGAGCTGTGATTGCACCACTGCATTCTAGTGTGGGCAACAGAGCAAGACTTGGTCTCAATAAATAAATAAATGCAAAAAAACAAAAGCAAACAAACAAAACAAAACAAAACAAAAAACAGACACAAATAAAATAAATGAAATAAAATCGTTTCCTCTCAGCCAAGCTGTGACAATCTCTTCTGTACCCCAACAAGACAATACTTGCTTGTTTAATGACTGAGCACTTGCTCTATATAAGTAGTCAATAAATAGTTTTGACGATCATCTATTTATAACTAACAGTAACACAGACCCCAGATGCTCCCAGTAAACAGAGGCAAATGCCAGTCCTGTGACTATAGATGATGACAGTCATGATATTGGCAGCGATTGGGACTAATGGTTTTGAAAACAGTGAGAAAATCATGAAGTATGTTCTATTTTGTTTATCCCCTCACCCTACCTGAATTCACTGCTTGCAGCTTTCTATTGTAATTAGAAACAGCTATATTAGGAATATGTTTGTGTGCTGTAGATGCTGTCTTGAATACCATGGCAACTGCGTGCTCTTAGTGAAACATTTTGTCTAGATTATACATTTAGGAATTTTAAAAATAATATTTAGAAACAATGGGTATATTTCGGTAATAGCTTTAGGCACAGAATTCGTGCTCAGAGACACATAAAGTTAAGCTTAAGTAAAAGAAGGGTGGGAGATCAGGAACTGATGATGCTGAGGAGGAAAAGATTAATTTCCAATAATGGAAAGCTTGCAAACATCCTTTTTTTTATTTTGAGGCAGAGACGCACTCTGTCGGCAGGCTGGAGTACAGTGGCATGATCTCAGCTCACTGCAACCTCTGCCTCCTGGGTTCAAGCGATTCTCCGGCCTCAGCCTCCCAAGTATCTGGGACTACAGGTGCATGCTACCATGCCCGGCTAATTTTTTGTGCTTTTAGTAGAGATGGGGTTTCATCATGGCCCCCATGATGATCTTGATCTCTTGACCTCGTGATTCACCCACCTCGGCTTCCCAAAGCATTAGCATTATAGGCGTGAGCCACCTCGCCCGGCCATCCTTTTTTTTTAATGATGACTTTTTGGTCAAGTGCAGTGGTTCATGCTTGTAATCTCACAACTTTGAGAGGTCGAGGTGGGAAGATTGCTTGAGCTCAGGAGTTCAAGAACAGTCTGGGTAACATAGTGAGACTCTGTCTCTATAAAAAAAATAAGTTAGACTAGTATGGTAGTGCAAGCCTGTAGTTTCAGCTACTCAGAAGGCTGAAGTAGGAGGATCCTTTGAGCTTTGGAGGCCAAGGCTGCAATGAGCCAAGATTGCACCACTGCACTGCAGCCTGGGTAATGGAGTGAAACCCTGTATCAAAAATTATATATATATATATATATATATATATATATATGTATATATACGTATATATATATGTATATATATATATATATATATATACGTATATATACATATATAGGAATGGGGTCTTGCTATGTTGCCCAGGCTGGTCTCGAACTTCTGAGCTCAAGCGATCCTCCCAACTTGGCCTCCCAAGTAGCTGAGAGTGTGGTTGTGTACTACTGCACCCAGTTCGCAATCATCCTTTTGTTGACAGGTACACTTCTAATATACACAAGTACAGAGAGGAATGGAAAAGCAAGTGGCCTGGGAGTCAGAAAGTCCTGCTCAGGCTTCCTGGCTCTGCTACTAAGTGTGTGACCAAGAGTTTTGTGCCTTAGTTTCCCTATCTGGATGATCAAGAAGTTGGTCTAGATATCTCCAAGCTCCTTGCAGCTTTATGTTTGTGAGATGAGGCTTTCTCTTCCTGAGGCTATGCATTTGAGAGCCTTTTCCTTGTATTTCTTTATATACAGAGCAGTCTGGATAAGAGTTCAAGCTTGGAATGATAACAAACTTTAGTTTAGACCCTGACTCTTCCCACTTACTCACTATGTGTCCTTGGGAAAGTTCTTTATTTGTGAGATGATTCTTACAATAGTAACCACTCACAGGGTTGTTGGGAAGATTGATATGAGTTTAACATTAGTATCTAGCTCATATGTTACACGGATTATATGAGACAATACACACAAAATCTGTTTAGTACTGTGCTTGGCCCATCAAAAGCAATCAATAAATGTCAACAAATATAAATAACAACCTTAAAGAACACTTTTCCCTTTTGAGCGCCTTTGATGTAACACATAGCCAGCCAACCCCATGGAATTAAAAACAGACAATTTTTTAAAAATTCCCTTATGTTAAATAATCTTTAATTTTTATGTTCTTTTGTAGACACAGAATCTCACTATGTTACCCAGGCTGATCTCCAACTCCTGGCCTCAAGCCATCCTCTTGAATCAGCCTCTCAAAGTGTTGGGGTTACAGGCATGAGTCACTGGGCCTGACCAACGAATCTTGGGATACAAAGTGTCCCAAGTAAAATAGTAATGCAAATGCACATTTCTTGAATAATCACGACACACAATGTAACATCTGTCCCCCTGCCCCAGGACTGACTGATTCATGCCACTAACCCTTGCCACACTGAGATTTTTCAGGCCTGGATTTCATATTAAGAGGGCTTTCTGCATAACCATCTAAAAAATACTGTGCCCAGGTGTAATCCTTTGGAGAGAATTGTGTCTGGTCAGTGACAGTTTACCTGCCTGCCTCTCCGCTTTTCCATCTGTATCTTAATCTTATTATCTAGTTTATCTAAAAGGAGCTGACTCTTAGTATTGCTGTCCTAAGTGGCTTACTCACACAGATGCAGTTATATTTGCATGTTTTGGCCTCAGCTGCATACTGCCTATTCATCAGCTATAATAGAAGTAACTACTAAACCATATTAACATCACAGTTACTTAATGATCCCTGTGAATTTAGTTTAAGAAGATGATTTGGTCTGGCGCAGTAGCTCTCACCTATAATCCCGAGCTTTAGGAGACCAAGTCACTTGAGGCCAAGAATTCAAGACCAATCTGGGCAACAAAATGAGACCCCCCCATCTCAAAACATCAAAAAATGACAATTAAAAATTAAAATTAAAAAAAAATGCATTAGCTTGGTAATTCCAGTTACTCGGGATGCTGAGGTGGGAGGATCACTTGAGGCCAGGAACAGCTGGCTGCAATGAACTATGATTTCACCACTGCACTCCAGACTGGGCAACCTGTGAGTGAGACTTGATCTCAATTTAAAAAAAAAGACAATTAGAAATGTGCTATGTACATATTATTCAGCCACAGAATTATAAGTAATCATTAAAAATTCAAACATTTTAAACCAGGCATGGTGGTACATACCTATAGTCCCAGCTACTTGGGTAGGCTGAGGCAGGAGGATGCTTGAGCCCAGAAGCTTAAGGGTGAAACCTGTGAATAACCATGACATTCGGGCCTGGGCAACATAGCAAGACCTTGCCTCTTAAGAAATAAGTATCCTGGCCAGGCATGGTGGCTCACACCTGTAATCCTAGCACTTTGGGAGGCTGAGGTGGGCAGATCATCTGAGGTCAGGAGTTCAAGACCAGCCTGAGCAACATGGTGAAACCCCATTTCTACTAAAAATAAAAAATTAGCCAGGTGTGGTGGCATGCGCCTGTAGTCCCAGGTACTCGGGAGGCTGAGGCAGGAGAATTGCTTGAACCTGGGAAGCGGAGGTTGTTGTGAGCTGAGGTCACCCCACTGCACTCCAGCCTGGGTGACAGAGTGAGACTTTGTTTCAAAAAAAAAGAAAGAAGTATCCTGTTATAGTCTTCATAACCTTATTCAGAGATAATATCCTTATTAATGTCTTCTAAATTTTCTCTAAACATGTCCTATACATGCTTCTTCATTGAAATGAAAGAATAATTAAAATAATTAAAATAATTTGTTATTAGTTTCTTTTGTAATTTTATTTTATTTTTTCTATTTTTTAAAGACTAGGTCTTTTTCTGTCACCCAGGCTGGAGCACAGTGGTGCCATCACAGCTCACTGGAGGCTCAACTTCCAGGGCTCAAGTGATCCTCCCACTTCAGCCTTTTATATTTTTGTAAAGACAGGGTCTCACTCTGATGTCCAGTCTGGCCTCGAATTCCTGAACTCAAGTGATCCCCCTTTTTTGGCCTTCTGAAGTGCTGGGATTATAGGCTTTGTATTTTAAGTTAAATGTGTAATAGTCAAAAATTGTGTGATTCATTGTTTGATAACTATGTTTCCAGCTGGCATATGGACATTCTAAGAGTCCTCCAAAGCTGGGACTGCAGTTGTCTTGGTCACCAGTATGTCCCCAGAACCCAGCCCTCCACCTGCTACACAGCAGGTACTCAATAAGTATCTGTCAGCTGAATGCTGAGTGCATGAATGACTAAACAACAAAAATGCTACAGACTTCTCCGTGTATTTCTGGGATAATTCTTATTATTATCACTATTTTCAATGACTTAATTCCCAGTGACATGGAATAATACTTTTTAATTTAAAAAATTTCTTATTTGAAAGAAACCATTGTAATAACCATGAAAATTATTTGAAATAGAATGATCTCTGTGAAAGGAAGTTTATAACATCCCTATTTATAGAAGAGAAAGCAGCAGAGGTGTGCATCTGGAAGTGAATACAACATTGTAAAATCAGCCCACATTAAATACCAAAAAAGTAAAACGATCAGATTTCAGCATTATTTACAGGATTAAAAAGGAAAGTTTGAACAGTACAGAGTTAAACTTCTGTATGTGTGAATTTTGATCTGCTATGTTATCAAAAAGCCTTAGCGTTTGTATAGGATGATGTGTACCCTAATCCCAACCACCACCAGATTAAGACACAGACTGACAATGATCCCCTCCTTATTTTACAGTTTTATTACTGATTTCCCTCTAAAAAGAGACCCAAATAAATGTGGAGCTGGCTCATTATCTACAGAGTAAGGAATCACAAAATACCACATCACATAACAAAAGCAATTCTTTTACCTTTCAACTGCTGATGTTATGTACAATCTATCACAAGAAGTGTAGCTGTGCATTCATGAGCTGATTATATTAACCTCTAGAATTTCAGAAAGGAGCACATCTAATCATATGGATACTTTCTTACCTTACAATGTAAAAGCAAGCATTTTCTATTTTAAGACTTTTATTTCTGTGTAAAACGAAGAACTACTTTGGGAGGCCGAGGCGGGTGGATCACAAGGAAAAGAGATCGAGACCATCCTGGTCAACATGGTGAAACCCCTTCTCTACTAAAAATACAAAAAATTAGCCGGGCATGGTGGCACGTGCCTGTAGTCCCAGCTACTCAGGAGGCTGAGGCAGGAGAATTGCTTGAACCCAGGAGGTGGAGGTTGTGGTGAGCCAAGATCGCGCCATTGCACTCCAGCCTGGGTAACAAGAGCGAAACTCCTTCTCAAAAAAAAGAAAAAGAAGAAAGAGAAATATACCAAACTCAAAGCACTATTACATCATCAAACAAAGAGGACCGAGGTAGAAGTCAAGCAATATAATCCACAATTTCAGGTATTCTCAGCAACCATCGCATCTTGCAAGTAAGATTTATTATTTTTAAGTCTCAACTTAAAAATCAATAATCCATTCTCTAAAATCATATGTAAAAATATGACCAACAGAAGACACCCAAACTTTTGTCATGGTAACAGAGTAAATGCTTTTTTTTTTTTTTTTTTTTTTTTTTTTTTTGAGACAGAGTTTCACTCTTGTTACCCAGGCTAGAGTGCAATGGCGCGATCTCGGCTCACTGCAACCTCCGCCTCCTGGGTTCAGGCAATTCTCCTGCCTCAGCCTCCCAAGTAGCTGGGATTACAGGCACGTGCCACCATGCCCAGCTAATTTTTTGTACTTTTAGTAGAGACGGGGTTTCGCCATGTTGACCAGGATGGTCTCGATCTCTTGACCTCGTGATCCACCCGCCTCGGCCTCCCAAAGTGCTGGGATTACAGGTGTGAGCCACCGCGCCCGGCCAGAGTAAATGCTTTTACTAAAAGCTGCCAACAGTAGTAACTGTAAGGAGGCCGCTGGTTGTAACCATAATGTCCATATTGGTGAAGATAGTAAGGTTCTTGTCTGCATTGCGGGTAGTTGTTACCCCAGGATCGTCCATGCCACCAATTGGATCGATTGTCACTTGGCCACCCCCACCTGCTGTCCCTGCCTCTGAACTGTCTGTTATCTTGCAACCAGGTGCCTCTGTTTCTTTGGTTCCCACCAGCTCTGCTATTCTATTCCTCAACAATTGGAGGGGACTCAGGAGGGCGTTTCAGATTTTCCTGATACTCCTTGTCAACTTCTGTGAATCTACTAGCAAATAGCTCTTCAAAGTTTGGAACAGCTTGGGCAGTGTCAGTCATTCTGAAATTCCCAGAGATTTGAGGCAGCTGTATTGCTTAATGTTTAGGTTGTTTAAACCCGCTAAGGGCTGTGCCTATCCAGTTGGGGACGGACCCCACCGGTGAGACACTGAGAGGCAGCCAGAGAGGTGGCCTCTGGCCCACCACGCCGTGGAAGTCCAGCTCTCCAAGGCAACGGAGCCACTTCCGCTAGAATCCGACAATCACCTGACTTCCGCTTCCAGCAGGCTAATATCGATATGGAATTATTCTAAAGTTGCTTGATCAAGTTCATGAATATTTTACATTTTTACAGACGGTTCCAAATTGATCTGAGACAAGTTTATACCAATTTGTACTCCATCAACAATGAATTAGAGAGCCTATTTTCCCACACTTTCCAAAAAATGTGGAATTTTACAACAAAATTCCTATGACTAAAGAGAGGATCATTTTAAAACTTGATTTATTACATCTCTGTAATTGTGAGGAGATGAGAAATGTTATCTTTGTTTGGGGGCTGGAAGTTGGGAGAGAGAAAATAAAGTCCCCTTTAAATGAGAGATTTCGGTCTATCGAGTTTGACTTGGCAAAATGTTCAAAAATCATTTGACTTTGGATGTAGCTCAAATATGGACTGTCGTATGTAGATGGTATACAGTTTCAATTGCTCAATTTTGTCCTCAGAAAACTAAGAGTACATAGTAAATGTTCAAAACTCTTTGTGGATGTATAACACAATACAGAAAGGGGCATATATTATAAATCTTTTGTCCAGTGAATTTTCACAAATTTAATGTATTTGTGGAGCTAGCACCCAGATCAAGAAACTGAATATTTTTAGTACCCCAGAAGCCCACTGAATAAGGTCTCATTTATACAGGTATACAGGTATTTGTCTCACTTATGTCAGCAGATTGATTGTATGTATAGCAGTAATAATATTAAGATACATTTTCCCTTAATATACTTAAGTCACATTTGTATATAGTTACATATATAGTGCGTAGGGATTCATACCGAAGTTTTTCTGTGGAATTCCTCTCATCATTATACAATGTGTTTTAAAGACAGGTCAATAGAAATAAATAGAAGATCCCTCATGTCACGCATAGCTAAAATTAGAATCACTGATTACCCTGTGCATTCTTAGGGGTTTCCAGATAGTGCTGAACACCAACCACGCCAGTCATAGAAACAGCTGAAGACTCCGTGTAACACACAGTGACGAGGGTGATTCAGGCCCATGGCTATTATTAGAGCAAGCAAGTGCTAGATGTGTAAACAGACTACTAAATAATGCCTTTGGAAGAGAGGAAGAAAGTCAATCTGAGTATCTGGCACTGAATCTCTCCAAACTGTACCAGTCCCAATTCAAATGTCACGTCAGTCCCTATTCCCGCTGCTCTTGGCCTCGGACTCTGCATATCTGCTGCCAGGGCACAGTCGAGCTCCATGTGGCTGTGTCTATGAGTGACCTGGACTCACCTCCCTTCATCAAGTGATCCTCCAGGAAGAAAGGGAAAGATGTGTCTGATGGGTCAAGAAACAGTCCAGAGACTCCAGTAAGCACATTTCTCAGATCTTTTGTCGCATTTTACTGTAAATTCAAGTGAAATTGTTGACTTATTAGGCTTTTTAAAAAGTGCCAGAGATCCTTTAGTAGTTCATAAGCGTGATGACTGGGTGTTCACGCTCATGTGTGAGATGTGTCACCTGCCAGGTGTGGTGGCTCACACTGTAATCCCTGCAGTTTGGGAGGCCAAGGCAGGAGGATGGCTTGAGCCCAGGAGTTTGAGTCCAGCTTGGGCAACAAAGTGAGACCTTGTCTCTACAAAGAATCCAAAAATTAGCTAGACATGATGGCATGCACCTGTGGTCCCAGCTATATAGAAGACAGGTGTGGGAGGATCCCTTGACCCAGGAGGTGGAGGCTGCAGTGAGCCCTGATCTCACCACTGTACTCCAGCCTGGGCAATAGAGCTAGACTCTGTCCAAAAAGAAATGAAGGAAGAAAGGAAGGAAGGAAGGAAAGAAGGAAGGAAGGAAGGGAGGGAGGGAGGGAGGGAGGGAGGGAGGGAAACCTGCCACCCTTGAATCTGGTTACCACATCAGCACATTACCTGATATGAAATAAAAGAGGGAAAAAAGTGCCAGAAACAACACAATAGTTGTATGATTTTTTGTGGGTGATAATTACATTTTACATTTGAAGGTCCAAGTCCAAAAGGTAAGCACCAGCCATATAAATGGAATCAAAGCAGAAGCTAACTCTCTCCAGTGAAAATGAAATCAGTCACACCATGAGACAAACTGGCATAATATGAAATACAGTTGGGCTTTGTCCCAAGTTCCTGACATGGAGCTCCTAAACCCCTTGTAATTGCCCAAGTGATAACGGTGATAGGAGCATCTTCTGTTATAACTGGTTCTTGTACAAGTTGTTGAACACCTCAGAATTTTGTGAGTGATAAAAAAATTCACCAGTTTTGAGATTTTCTTTTGAGAGAGGGTCTTGCTCTGCCACTCAGGCTGGATGCAGTGGCACAAATGGCTCACTGCAGCCTTGAACTCCCAGGCTTAAGTGATCCTCCCACCTCAACCTCCCGAGTAGCTGGGACTACAAGTGCACATCACCATGACCTGCTAATTTTTTTTTTTTAAAGACAAAGTCTCACCATGTTGCCCAGGCTGGTCTTGAACTCATAGGCTTAAATGATCCTCTCATCTTGGCCTCCCATAATACTGGGGTTATAGGTGTGAGTCACTGGGCCTGGCCCCACAAGCACTTTTGATCACACCTGAGTTTATGCTAATGAGGTGACTTATGGCAGGGTCCCTAGCTAGCTTCAAGATGGGGCCAGCCAGTCATTAAAAAGAACAAGTGATTGGAGGACTAAAATGTCGGAACATTCAGCCCGTCCCACCAACCTCCAGGAAAGGGGTCGTCGAGGGCCCTGGAGATTAAACTCCATGAAAACTTCTGGGACAATGGAAGCGCTGCTCTCCCTCCTCTAAAACTCACCCTCTGCCTCTCTTCATCTGTGTATGCTTGGTAATATCCCTTATAATAAACCGGTATATATAAGTGTTTCTCTGAGTTCTGGGAGCTGTCCTAGCAAATTAGTTGTACCCAAGTGGGGACTGTTTGAGCTCTAGTTTGTGGTTAGTGAGTTAGAATGGGTGGCCCAGACTTGAGATTGGCATCTGAAGAAGAAGGGAGTCTTTGGGGACTGAGACCTCACTTTGTGGGATCTGATGCTGCCTCCAGGTAGATAGTGTCAGAGCTGAATTGACTTGCAGGACACCTAGTTGGTTGGTGTTTAGGAAAAAACCTTACATACATCAGGCATTCTGTGTTCTGCATTTCACTGAGCATGCGCATAGAAAGGAAGAAGAACATGCTTTTCCCTTAATGCAGAAAAATGTTTTAAAACAATTCTAAATGTACCAAATAGTTACAAATTTCACTCTTTTTTTTTTTGAGACAGAGCCTCATTCTGTGACAGGTTTGTACACATATTTTCCACTTCTTCACCATCCTCGGTCTATGAGATCCTGATAATCCTGTACTGTCATGGAATGTGCCCACATGCCATCCATTAGAGCGGCTGAAGCTGCCCAAGCTGAAGCGCAGTGTCACGATAACGGCTTACTGCAACCTGAACTCAGGCTCTCAGGATCCTCCCGCCTCAGCCTGCCCGGAGGAGCTGGGACCACAGGCAGGTGCCACCACACTGGGCTAATAAAATTTCACTTTCATTTGGCAGACTTCGCTAACATTCAGAATCCCAGTAAATTAGAGAAATCGTTTAAAATAGAATGAAGTTCAATGTAAGTTTGAGGCACAACAGTTGGAGAAAATAATCAACTTGCTAGATGGTATTTTTGTGTATTTTTCTAATTTTATCCTTATAATGGTACAGTGATTTAGTTGCTTCTATTATTGCTGTCTTATAACCGTGTACACTGAGATAAGTGACTACCCCTCATTACCCACCTGGAAGGGGATGAAGGGAGCAGAGCACACTGGTCTCTTTGACTACAAAGTTTGTTCGCCCAGAGCGTATGTTCTACAAAATGACTATATATTCCTTCAGCTCAACGATTCTACAATCCTTAGCCTAAAACATGAATGATAATGTGGAAATAGGTCAAAGACAGAAGTGAATTTAAATGCTACACTCATGGAGACCTGCTGTGTGCCAGGCATGGTACTAAGTGTGCCTCATGGATGTTCTCTTTTTCTTTCTTTCTTTTTTTATTTTTTTGCAGACAGGGTCTTGCTATGTTGCAGGTTACCCAGGCTGGTCTTGAACTCCTGGTCTTAAGGGGATCCTTCCACCTCTATTCCCAAATCCAAATTGGGATTATAGGTGTGAGCTGCCATGCCCAGCCAAGGATGCGCTCACTTAATCCTGTTACAACCAGTTTTCCTATGAGTCCTAGAGAGGTGAAGAAGCTTGCCCAAGATCAAGCAGGTAAGAGGTGTGGAGGTGGGGTCTGGCAGCAGGTCACTACAGAGTACAGACTGTAGTGCTTCCTCAAGGGGATTTTTAAACAGATGAAGCACATCAGAGAAGTAACAGTCTAGCTTCTGTCTTTGTTTGAAGGATAATCCTTAGGCATCTTGGAGGCACATAGTTCCGTTTGCTCACATGCACGAATGCCCCTGTTAATTGTGGGCTCAGGACACAAATATAAGTAGAGACCCACATACCATCTGACTAAATGTATAAATACAAACTAAGCTAACATGCTGCTGGATAGATTATGTTCAATCTTTCTAGCTCGATAAACATATCTCTAGGATGTGTGGAAGGCCAGGCTCCAGTTTCTAATTCTCCGTCTCAGCATGACAAACCAGAGGGTGATGGTATGAGGTAGTCCTCTTCCTCTGCAATGAAGGATCATGTGCTGCGCCTCCCTCCCATGGGAACTCTGGGCTATGTATCACCCTCCAGGGTCTTGGGGGCGTGCCTGGCTGCACCATCTGCTCTTAAGAAGAACACCCCCAGAAAAGAGCCGGAGCAAGGCCTGTAAATCAACCTGAGGCCATTTGGGCAGGGAAGTCAAGGGGTGCTGTGTATTTTGAAGCTTGATATAGACAGTGGCCGTGTGACTGTTGGGTGGGCAGAGCACCTGGGCTGCATCTCCCCACCCAGAGGCTGCGGTGGAGGAAGCTCAGAGCAAGGCCCTGTTATGCTCAGGGCTGCTCCTGCTGGGCCTATAGGCCCAAAGTACTGCTTGTGGCACAGAGCCAAATTCAAAGAAGCATCTTTGGCCAGTTGCACAGTGGCTCATGCCTGTAATCCCAGCACTTTGGGAGGTCAAGGCAAGTGGATCACCTGAGGTCAGGTGTTCGAGACCAGCCTGGTCATCATGGTGAAGCCCTGTCTCCATAAAAATACAACAAAAATTAGTTGGGTGTGGTGGTGGGCACCTGTAATCCCAGCTACTCAGGAGGCTGAGGCTCTAGAATTGCTTGAACACAGGAGGCAGAGGTTGCAGTGAGCTGAGATCGCGCCATTGCATTCCAGCCTGGCTATGCATCACCCCCCAGGGTCTTAGATGCATACCTGGCTGCATCATCTGCTCTTAAGAAGAGGGCCCCTAGGAAGGAGCCAGAGCAAAGCCTGTAAATCAACCTGAGTCCACTTGGGCAGGGAAGTCAGGGGTGCTGCATGACAGTCCTGGGCAACAGACTGAGACTCTGTCTCAAAAAAAAAACAGAAAAAAATCCCAAACAAACAAAAAAACAAAGAGGCATCCTTGAAACAACCAATGTTAGTTAGTTTGTTTTTTTGCTTATTTGTTACGTTGTTTGTTTGTTTTTGAGACAGGGTCTTGCTCTGTTAGCCAGGCTGGAGTGCAGTGATGCCATCACAGCTCCCCGCAGCCTGGACCTCCTGGGGTCGAGCAATATTCCATTTCAGCCTCTAGAGTAACTGAGGCCACAGGTATGTACCATCATACCCAGCTAATTTTGTTTTATTTTATTGTAGAGAAGAAGTCTCCCTGTGTTTCCCAGGCTGGTCTCAAATGCTTGGCCTCAGCGACCTTCCCACCTCAGCCTCCCAAAGTTCTGGGATTATAGATGTGAGCCCCCATGCCGGGCCACCAATATTAGTTTTTTAAACTATTTCCCATCTTTTAACCTTGCCTAGGTTCTAAACCATTCACAGTTATCCATTGCTAGCTAGGTGTGGTGACTCATGCCTGTAATTCAAGTACTTTGAGAGGCTGAGGTGGAAGGATCACTTGAGGCCAGGAGTTCCAGACCAGCCTGGGCAACATAGTGAGACCCCCATCTCTACACAAAAAGTTTAAAAACTAACCGGGTGTGGTGGCTTGCTTCTGTATCCCAGCTACTCAAGATGCTAAGGCAGGAGAGTTGCTTAAGCTTAGGAGTTGAAGACAGCAGTCAACTTGATCACGCCACTCTACTCAACCTGGGCAATAGAATTAGAATCTATCTTTAAAAATAAATAAAACAAAAAATTTAAAAGTTATCCAGTAAATATATCCAGAAATAATTCTTAAATTATCTTTTCACAATTTTCTACCATCTCACTGGCTCCATAAGCCCTCTGACCTCACATATTCCCTAATCAAGGAAGACCGTCTTACCCCATAATATGCAGGTCAATTTCTCTGGCCTCCCTACTTCCCTTCCTCCTTCTTTCCCTTTCTTTTTTTTTTTTTTTTTTTTTTCTTCTCACTTCCCTCTTTTCCTCCCAGCTTTTAATTATGTAAACGGGCTTAGCTTCCCTTAAGAAAAAATCCCTGTTCCTCTTCCAGCCTAGGTTTCATGTATTCTTAGCTTTTGCATCACAGGTATTTTTAACCAAGGAAAAGGGGAGCATTTAGGGATGAGGGTGGGCAGGTGGTGTTAAGAGAAAGTGATGGGCAACGACTAGATCCTGGGTTGGGAGATTGGGTGCAGAGAGTTGATACGGTAAGAAATCCCAGCTTCCTTGGTTGGAATCTAAAACAAAAAAAACTGAAAGTGAGAGTCAGGTAGGCACCAAATAAACTGAACATACTTTACCTTTTATTTGTTCTTTTTTTTTTTTTTTTTTTTTTAAAGATGGGGATTCACCGTGATGGCCAGGCTGGTCTTGAACTCCTGACCTCAGATGATCCACCCACCTTGGCCTCCCAAAGTGCTAGGATTACAGGCATGAGCCACCATGGCCGGCCTTTTTTGTTTTTGACAGGATCTCAATTTCACTCGGGCTGGAGTACAGTAACACAAACCTGGCTCACTGAAGCCTCAACCTCCTAGGCTTAAGCAGTCCCCCCGCCTCAGCCCACCAAATAGCTGGAATTACAGGTGTGCGCCACCATGCTCAGCCAATTTTGGCGGATGTTTTTGGTAGACACATGGTCTCACTACATTGCCTAGGCTGGTCTGGAACTCCTGTGCTCAACCCATCCACCCCTCTCAGCTTCCCAAAATGCTGAAATTACAGGCGTGAGCTACCACAACTGGCCACATTTTGCCTTTTCTTTTGCGAATGTGAACACTAAAAGACTGATTTATGACATTAAAATTCATGGAAATCACTTAAAATACATATGATGACTTTCAGGAAAATTTTTTTTTAATATCCAGTTTGATTTCTTGGTTACGTGTGTTTTTCTATCTTTGTTTTACTTTAAAAACAACAGCAATAGAGCTGGGCATGGTGGCTTGAGCCTGTAGTCCCAGCTAGTTGGAGGCCAAGACAGGAGGATTCTTTGAGCCCAGGAGATGGAGGCTGCGGTGAGCAATGATCACACCACTGCACTCCAGCCCAGGCGACAGAGTGAGGCCCTGTCTATAAAGTAAAAATAAAATAACAACAATAAAATATTATTTGTAAAAGCCAGATACACTCCTAACACATCAGGATATACAGTTTGGGCAACCCAACATATGTATTACTAGCTATGCAACATTGGGAAAACAGTGTTAACAGAAACTGCAGTCCGCATCACTGAGTTCAAATGCATTATCAATGGTGGTTTTCCCTTTGAATCTAGAATATTTTTTTCAATGTAAGAAATACCTGCCAGAGACCGGGCGTGGTGGCTCACACCTATAATCCCAGCACTTTGGGAAGCCGAGGTGGGTGGATCATGAGGCTAGGCATTCAAGACCAGCCTGATCAATATGTTGAAAACCTGTCTCTACTAAAAATACAAAAAAAAAAAATTAGCTGGGTATGGTGGCACACACCTATAGTCCCAGATACTCGGGAGGCTAAGGCAGAAGAATCACTTGAACCCAGAAGGTGTATACTGCGGTGAGCTGAGATCCTGCCACTGAACTCCAACCTGGGCAACAGAGCAAGACTCTGTCTCAAAAAAAAAAAGAAAGGTAAAAATTATTATTCTGTTACAGCAACAGAAAAAAATAAAATAAATAAAATAAATAAATAAAATTTTAAAAAGAAATACCTGCCAAATTTTATATTATACTTAGCTTATATGAATGCTAACCTTTTATTTTATTTTTTATTTTTAGAGAAAGGGTCTCACTGTTGCCCAGGCTGCAGTACAGTGGCATGATCATAGCTCACTGCAGGCTCCAACTCCCAGGCTCAAGCAAGCCTCCTACCTCAGCCTCCTGAGTAGCTGGAACCACCAGCATGCACCACCATGCCCAACTAATTTTTTTATTTTTGTTTTTTATAGAGATGAGGGTCTCCCTATGTTTTCCAGGCTGGCTTCTAACTCCTGGGCTCAAGCAGTCCTCCTGCCTCAGCCTCCCAAAGTGTTGGGATTACAGGCCTGAGCCACCACTGCTGGCAGACTGTTAACATTTTAAACAAGAAATAACATATTCCTTAAGGTACATGCTTTCAAAGATTGATACATTCATAAGCGAGCTTGCTTTCCTACTGAGTTCTATTTTCCTTCCTTAAATTCCATTTTGAATTGTAAACCAAAAATAAAATTCTAAGGGCCCCTGACCATCTGAATGGATCCTCCTCTCAGCCAAGGGCATTCCAAAGTCAACCTGAAAAACTAGTTCAGGCCACGATGGGCAGCAGGAGCCAGGCATGCCTCCTTATACCCTCCTCCGTTTTGGAATTACTGATAGAACAGACTCTTGAAATCTGATAAGAAACATTTACAATCTATTCCTCCTGAAGCCTGCTACCTGGAGGCCTCATCTGCATGGTGAAACCTTGGTCTCAACAACCCCTTATAGCTCATACATTCCTTTCTATTGACAATAACTCTTTCAACCAATTGACAATCAGAAAACTTTTCAATCTACCTGTGACCTGGAAGTCCCCTCCCAATTTGAAGTTGTCCCGTCTTTCTGGACCTAACCAATGTACATCTTACATGTACATTGATTGATGTCTTATGTCTCCCTAAAATGTATAAAACTAAGCTGTATTTGACCAACTTGGGCAGATACTACCTAAGGCTGTGTCATAGGCATGTCCTTAACCTTGGTAAAATACAATTTCTAAATCAATTAAGATCTGTCTCAGATACTTTTGGGTTCACAGAATGATATTAAGAAAATAACAAATCAGTAGGAGTATGTTATATGTTTTATCAATAAAATTTTAAGCACATATTAATTCATAAAATAAGATATATCTTTGTTTACAGTGCTTGTTTTTTCTTTTAAAGTTTTTAATCTGTTTTTTGAAGGAAAATGCATGCGTCTGTTGCAGGTTTCTTATGAAGCATTGCTGGTAAGGGGACATCTGGCTCTTATAAAATGAAATGAAAGGCAACATTTTCCACCAATTTTAAGTATCAAATACTTTGGAGTAGCTTCATCAGGCTAGGATTGCTATTGTGGGTTGTTTGGTTAATTCCAGAGTAGGCAGTAATGTAAATTTGCATCAGCTATTTTGAACCTGTAATTTTGCAATAACTAGACTTTAAGACATGAAAGCATATTGGTTCAAATATGAATCATCATTACACTTCTTTCTAAGATCTACAGTTAGAGTAGCTTTTCCGCTAGAAGTGACACTCAGCAGGTAGGTGGGCTTTGAGTCCTTTTGTACCAGTAAAATGGACCATAGCCAAAAATGTTATGTTGCTTTTTGTTTTTATCCTTTTTTTTTTTTTTTTTGAGGCAGAGTCTTTTTCTGTCACTTAGGCTGGAGTATAACGGTGCAATCATTGCTCACTGCAGCCTCGACCACCTGGGATCAAGTCATCTTCCTGCCTGGACCTCCTGCTTGGGATTACAGGGGTGAGCCACGATGTCCTGGCTCAAAAAGTTTTCAAATATGACCATATGCTATTTAAGTTTATCCTTTGGAACCTTCATTGTTGTTTAGAAAATCTGATAATTTTTTTAAACTATCAACAAAAGAGCTTAGAGCTCAGAATGTAAGAACTATGTAGTAATTGTCTCCTAAATTTGGTACTAATCATATCCTTTCACATACTATATTTAATTCTGGGCTTTGCTTTGAAACACTTGGAGAGAATTTAAAGGAAAGCCATAAAAATGATTAAAGGTTTGGAAAACAAGCTCCATGAGCTTCAGCTTAGAGAGGCTCTGCTAATTCTGCCAGTGGCACAGAACATGAACCCAAATTGGAGGAAAGCTTTCAAATGAAAGACAGCTGTCTTTGCTACCATATAGAAAGAATTTAAGTTAATATTAAATATCCTAACAATGGGATGATTTGCCCAAAGACCATCAAAAAGCACTGTGCAAAGGACCGTTAGAAATAGGGCAGATTTTTGGCTGGGCATGGTGGCTCACACCTGTCATTTCAGCACTTTGGGAGGCCAAGGTGGGAGGACCACCTGAGACCAGGAGTTTAAGATCACCCTAGATAACATAGCAAGACTCTCTATTAAAAAAGAAAGAGTAGATTTTCAACCGGTAGTGTTACAGCAGATAGGCACACATGAGCAGGGCAGGAGAGGGCTCTCCCACCCCCCAGCAGGAGCGTTAGGCAACATCAGCTGATGATCAGGTAGTTGTTAAGCTGTCTCGCTAAAGTAATAATTGGTCGCAGCTGGCACCAGGGACAGGCCATCTCCCAACAGACAGAAACACCTGAAACTGGTGATCGGCAGCTTCCTCATAAGATCTCAGGAGTTAGGCGAGTGGGCTCCAGCATGCCCACTAAGGGGCAAAATGGCAAAGTTTAGCTGGTGTCTGACCTTCTAGGAGCACTACTCTGGTAAGGAAAGAACGCCTCAAGTGAGCATGTGCACAACTCCAGTAAACGTACTGTGCATGCAGCCCATCCCAAGTGCTGGCAGGCCACTGTGCATGTGGACAGCCCACACTAAGGGAAGAATCGGGGGAGAAAAGACAGATCCCAGAAGAATGCTAACGTAGAAAGCCCCACGTCAAAAGTCAAATCACACACTTGAATCTCTCATCACCTGCTTGGCCCTCTTCCAGGTAAGTGTACTTTACTTCCTTTCATTCGTGCTCTAAAAACTTCTCATGAACTTTCACTCCTGCTCTAAAACCTGCCTCTGTCTCTCTCTCTTTCTGCCTTATGCCCCTGAATCAAATTCATTCTTGTGAAGAGGCAGGAACTGAGGTTCCTGCAGACCTGTCCAGATTCACTGCTGCTAACAGTAGGTAGGAGACAGCTTGGGCCTATCTGATGCCAAGTAGAATGTAATCGGTGGCCTCTGAAATTTCTTTTGGTTTCATGATTCTAAGATCATTTTCATTTGTATAAGTGAATGGCAAATGTTATGCTACAAATGGTGAGATCCCAATCTCAAAGTGGCATTCAAGATCTCAGTGTAACCCTGATGACATAGAGAAGTATTAAACCTATTGGTAAATTCATAAATATAACTGGATGCTGTTAAAGACAATACTGACAAAGAGTCCAGTTCTACTGATGCTTAGACCAATTAATTAATGATTAGAAAATATAATCTCCCCAGCCAGGCATAGTGGCTCACACCTATAATCCCAGCATTTTGGGAGGCTGAGGCAGGCAGATTATGTGAGGTCAGGAGTTCAAGACCAGCCTGACCAACATGGTCAAATCTCAACTCTATTAAAAAATACAAAAATTAGCTGTGTGTGGTGGTGAGCACGTGTAATCCCAGCTACTCTGAAGGTTGAGGCAAAAGAATCCCTTGAACTTGGAGGTAAATATTGCAATGAGAGATCATGCCATTGCACTCCAGCCTGGGTGATATGAGTGAGACTCCATCTCAAAAAAAAAAAATATATATATATATATATATATATATATTCTTCTCAATAGTGTCTTGGCTTCATTGATAGCTCTATGAAATTTGAGATAAATCATAGGAAATCATGCTTACTATAGGTTTAATTGCTGCTATGGCCTGAATGTGTGTAAATGATAGGGTTATGCTTTTTCTGTCCCAACCCAAATCTCATCTCAAATTGTAATCCCCATGTGTTGAGGGAGGAACCTATAATTCTCACATGTCAAGAGAGGGCGGTAACTGGATGATGCAGACAGTATCCCCCACGCTGTTCTTGTGAGTTCTCAGAAGATCTGATGGCTTAATAAGGGCCTGGCATTTCCTCATTGTACTTCTCTCTCCTGTCGCATGTGAAGAAGGTCCTTGTTTCCCCTCACCTTCTGCCATGATTGTAAGTTTCCTGAGGCTCCCAGGCATGTGAAGCTGTGAGACTATTAAATCTCTTTCCTTTATACATTACCCAGTCCCAGGTAGTATCTTTATAGCAGTGTGAAAATGGATTAATATAGTGTCCCCCCGTCCAAATTTAAATGTTGAAATCCTAACCCCCAAGGTGATGGTATTAGGAGGTGAAGCCCTTAGGAGATGTTTGGGTCTTGAGAGTAGAGCCTTCATGGATGGGATTAGTGACTGTGGTGTTATATTAAATGTATTTGGCCTTTGTCTCTTGTTCCTGTCACAGAGCTCTAAAACTTAGAATTTCCTGGGTGTCTCCTGTTATTTATAATGAGCCCCTTTGATAACACCTGAGTTTATGCTAACAAGATTACTTAGGGTGAAGTCCCTAGATAGTTTTATCTTGGGGCTGGTCACCAGAAAGAACACATGGTTAGAGGAATAGAAGATCAGAACTTCAGCCCCACCCACCAACCTGCTGGAAATGGGGGCCACTGGAGATTCAACTTTATTTTAAAAACTCTTTTTTGTTTTGTTTTTGAGATATGGTCTCACTCTGTTGCCCCAGCTGGAGTGCAGTGGTGCAATCAGTGCCCACTGCAGCCTCGACCTCCTGGCCTCAAGTGATCTTCTTGTCTCAGCCTTCTGAGTAGCTGGGACTATGGGCATGCACTACTATGCCTGGCTAATTTTTAAATTTTTTGTAGAGATAGTGTTTCCTTAACAGGCTGTCCTTGAACTCCTGGGCTCAAGAAATCCTACTGCTTATGCCTCCCAAAGCACTGGAATTACAGGTGTGAGCCACTGCACCTGGCCAAAAAACTCCCAAATAATGGTATTTGATGAGTTCCAGGTTGTTGAACCCTTGGTGCTGAGAGTGAGGGTCCTTAGAAAGGGCATGGAAGTTCTGTAGCCCTCCCCATACCTTGCCCTCTGCACTTCTTCACCTGACTGTTCATGGTATTTTTAAAAATAAGCTGGTAAACATAAGTCAAGTGTTTTTTCTTAAAATTCTGTGAGCCATTTAGCAAATTAATGAAACCTGAAGGGGGTTGATGCAACCCTCTGACATAACCTGTCAATCAACAGTCCTGGAGGCCTGGACTCGAGATTGGCTTCTGAAATGAGGGCAGGTTTGTGGGACTGAACCATAACCTGTGGGATCTGATACTCTTTGAAACAGTGTCAAAATCAAATTGAATTACAGGACACCCAGTTGGTGTCCACTGGAGAATCCCTTGATCTATGAGGAAAAAACTCACACATAACTGGTCACAAAAGTGTGCCATATGGAATATGAAAGTAGAAAGAAACTTTTGTTTATTTATTTATTTTTGAGATGGAGTTTCGCTCTGTCACCTAGGCAGGAGTGCAATGCCACATCCATTGCAATCTCCACCTCCCGGGTTCAAGTGATTCTCCTGCCTTGGCCTCCCCAGTAGCTGGGATTACAGGCATGCACCACCATGCCTGGCTAATTTTTGTATTTCTAGTAAAGATGGGACTTCACCATATTAATCATGCTGTTACTGAATTCCTGACCTCAGGTGATCCACCTGCCTCTGCCTCCCAAAGTGCTGGAATTACAGGCATGAGCCACCGTGCCCAGTCTTTTGTTCCTTTATAGTGGCTTTATAAAAGTAATTTGAAAGAGCTCCCTTTCCCTCTTCACCATGTGAGGACACAGTGAGAAGGTGCTTTCTGTAAAGCAAGAAGCTGGCCCTCACCAGACAGCAAGTCTCTTGACTTCGCAGTCCTCAGAACTGTGAGAAATAAATCTCTGTTGTTCGTAAGCCATCCAGTTAATAAGTATTTTGTTATAGCAGCCCAAAAGGACTAAGACAATTATGAGGACTAATAACTCAAAAACACTCTTATGGCAATTTTAGTAATTAAGAAAAATTGCTTAACATCAGAATGTCAGAAACTTACGTGTTTCTTTATCTGCAGAGTCCTTTCCTTGATATTTTGACCATGTGTACTCTTGGTGGCTTTGTAGGCTCACCATGATACAGGTGATAAGCTATACAAACAGGCGCACAAGTGTTCACTGTGTGAGCAAGAGTGAGGAACTACGTATACTCAGCATTTTCTGTATTTGCTTGGTATTAGAATTATTAGGGAGGGTTGATTTTATTTTTTTCTTAGAGACAGGGTCTCACTCTGTGGCTCAGGCTGGAGTGCAGTAGTGTGATCATAGCTTACAGCCTTGACTGAATGGCTCAGGTGATCCTCCCACCTCAGCTTCCTGAGTAGCTGGGACTACAGGCACGCACCACCATGCCCGGCTAATGTGATTTATTTTTTGTAGAGACAGGGTCTCACTATGGTGCCCAGGATCGTCTCAAACTCCTGGAGTCAAGCGATCCTCCCATCTCAGTCTCCCAAAGTACTGGGATTATGGGTGTGAGCCACTATGCCTGGTGGTTTGGTTGTTTGTTTGTATTTTGTTTTTTTCCTTAGAGACAGGCTCTTGCTCTGTCATCACTCAGGATGTAGTCCAGTAGTCCAATCACAGCTCACTGCAGCCTTGACCTCCTGGCTCAAGGGATTCTCCTACCTCAGTCTCCTGAGTAGCTGGGACTACAGTCAGTATTAGAAAGGTAGATTTAAAATGAAAGTCTGCAAAACGTGTCTCCTGTCCTCAAAAGAACAAAATATACTGAAAAGAAACATATATTTTATTTGCTAGTAGGATCATACTGTTTATTACATAGAATGCTTTTTTAAACCAAAGTTTCTATATACTAGCATTTGGGGTAATCCGTAATATCAAGCAAAGAAAATTTGTAAGTATTTTGCCAAACTTTGTTAACCTACACCACATAATGACAAAAGTAGAAAAAAATCAAGAATGTGGGACATTGTTTAAGACTCTTGGGAATAATGTCATTATCACAGAAATATATATATATATAAATATATATATATATATTGGTGCCATGACTTGGATACAAACTACAGAAATATTTTTAAGGCAGAATAATTGTTGTAGATTAAGAATTAAGGAGAAATAATCAGATGAAATACATAAATCTTGTTTGGAATCCAGATTCAGAAAAATAAAACCAAGCTTTAAGACATTTTTGAAATAATTGGAAAATTTTAAACAGACTGTATATTAGGTAATATACAACTAATGTTAATTTTCTTAAGTGTGATATGATTGGTTATATAAAATATATCCTTATTCTTAGACAATCTCTCTCCCTCTCTTCCTCTCCATATGTGTGTATATGTATAAATAGCCAGCTGAGGCTGGGTGCGCTGGTGCCTGTCTATAATCTCGGCTACTTGGAAGGCTGGGGCAGAAGGATCACTTGAGCCCAGGAGTTCAAGGGTGTAGTGCACCCTGATTGTACCTGTGAATAGTCACTACACTTGTGCCTGAACAATATAGCAAGAACCCATCTCTTCTTTGTTAGGCCACCATACCCAGCCTGTAATTTTCTAAATAACTTGAATAATGCATAAAGGTCATCTAAACAAATTGCCCACTGAGTTGATGCCAATTGATTAATAGAGACAGGGTTTCACCATGTTGCCCAGGCTGGTCTTGAACTCCTGAGCACAAGCAATCTGCCCACCTCAGCTCCCAAAGTGCTGAGATTACAGATGTGAACCACTGTTCCTGGCCTAGCATTAGACTTGTAATTGATCAATCACAATCCTTTCCATTTCGTTTGTGATTTGCTAGATTACTTGTAACTTTATTTATATTTGGATTAGAGAATCCTTCTGGAATGTTACAAACTTGTTTTGCTTTGCTGATTAAATTCCTTGTTGCATGTTTTGCAAAAAGAATCCAGCTAGATTACAAAAGGCTACACGCCCAGTAAGTGTTTCAGAAACACAAGTTGGATAGAGCATTTTATTCTCAGGAGCTGCCTGAGTCACCAGATGACTTGTTGGGTCTTGAGAGTCTGCTTGAATTAGAAGAGGCTTGAGTTGTCAGAAAAACTGTTTGTGGCAGGTTATTTCAAATAAGGTTCAATACATGTTTTACAGATTTTTATCTTGTAATATGAATACTGCAAGGTATGTTGGGAAGAATTTGTTATTGAAACAATATTCTAATTATTTGGCTTTGTCAGATAGGGATTGAACAATTTGGAAGAGTTGGGACTGTTAAAATATTTCAGGGAGTATGCGATGCATTCTTGCAATAAGAGGCAAAATATCATACAATGGCATAAGAGTGCCCCTGTCTCTTTTGTGGAAGGCAAGTTCAAAGATTTCTGAATAATCACCAAGGATACCTAGCAATTATGATGTGGTTTCTTTTTAGGGGCAAAAGCAAGAAGCTTTGTGCCATGGATACATTTGTAGTTAATTATTTGTTACATAATATAAGTCAGATTGGGGTACAAAATTTTCACAGAATGTATTCAGAAATCCCCACTCTTATACATGTAGGGCTTTGGTGCCCCATATTGTTGAAAGGTCGCAGGGAATTGACTCATTAACTGAGCATGACTTCACCCCATGGGTCATTTGACTTTAGTGGATTAGGAACCACTTGAGAATTAATCACAGTAAACATACTCTCCCAAGTGGAATTTTCACTCCCCTTGTCTCTACTTCCACAGTTCTTTGCCTTCTGTTATTATGGCACAGTGTGGGTTTTATTAAAAGTTGTATATGTGTCAGCCACCCCTTCAGGATCATACAAAATCAGGGGCAATGTTCTATTCAGTATCTTCTTTATCAGAGGCTTTTGTATGTTACCTTGGACAGACAGTCCTTGACTTACCATGGTTCACTTGAAACTTTTTCAACTTTACAATGCTGTGAAAGTGATACACGTGAGTAGAAGTTGTACTTCAGGGACCCATACAATGGTTTGGTTTTTCACTTTCAGTATAGTATTCAAAAAGTTACATGGTATATGCAATACTTTATCATAAAATAGGCTTGGTGTTGCATGATTTTCCCAACCATAGGCTAATATAAATGTTCTGCACATGTTTAGGGTAGGTTAGGCTAAGTTATGGTGTTTGGTGGGTGTATCAAATGCATCTTCAATTTATGGCATTTTCAATATACAATGGGTTTATCAGGATGTAACCCCATCATACGTGGAAGAGCATCTGTTTATACAAATGCCTCAATAAATGGTTATTAGATTAATTGATTAGGAGTGGAAAGATATGAAGGAATAAAGAATGATCACATGTCAGGCAAAATACATTGCCTGGGCAACTGAAACAAAGATGGGATAAGATAAATGCATTCTGGTACCACTTAGAGCAGACTTAATATTCACATTATTTAGGAGCAAGTGAAAATGGCCCTTTGGTGCCCTTTTACCCCTCCCTCTCTTGTTCTCTTCATCTTTGAGCTTTGTACTCATGGAAACAATTGACTATTGAGTTTCTGGGGCTGCTGGAAATGCTTACAAATGACTGAACCTATAATCCAAGTGAACCCAGAGACCTATGGAAGAAATATTTTTTACTCTTTTTTTTTTTTTGGAGACAAGGTCTCACTCTATCATGCAGGATGGAGTACAGTGGCACAATCATGGCTCACTGCAGCCTCTACCTCCTGGACTCAAGTGATCCTCCAACCTCAGCCTCCTGAGTAGCTAGGACTTACAGGCAACCACCACCATACCTGGCTAATTATTATTTTTTAATTTGCTTTACTCTATCTTCATTTGACTGATTAGTAAGGAAAGACTAAAAGGAAGGGAAACGATGGGTTGCTCTATCTTTGCCTTTCCTTTAATGTCATCATTGTTGGTGAGCGGTCAGCTAATAGAGGAAAGTAATACAGGAAAGGCTATGGGGGAATCCATTGCTTATCCCTATTTCTTAGAATGCTATAGGGGAACTACAATTTCTATTTTCCTATTACCCAGCTAGCCCTAAGAATTGAACTGACATAAGACATATTAGTAAGAGAAAAATATACGTATTTAATGTGGTAACACTTTCATGGGAGCCCTCACAAGAAAAATGAAGACCCAAAGAAGGAGTTAGGGACAAAAGCTTATATACTGGGTTGGACCTAGAGGAATAATTTGTGAAATGTGGCAAGGCAAAGGGGTTTGGGCTAGGGCAGTTAACTGTTGAAAAGTGGCTAGGAAAACGAGGCATCATTTAACAAGGTGTATTTGAATATATTTCTCTGGGCCTCAACTCCCTGCTTCTGGTGATACCTTCCTCTTGGTATAGGGAAGACATCTTTTATGTGGGAATTTTAGTTACTGCTTTCAGGAAGAAAAAGAAAGGTCATCCTTCCTCTCTTGCATCTGCTATTTTTCAAGGGCCTTCAACTCAAAATAATCAATATGTGAATGTGGCATATTTCAGGATAGCATGGTCTGAACCCTGTCAATGCCATGGCTATTGTCTTAACTGTACTGGAAGCAAGTTCTAGTTCTAGGAAAGTGTGGTCCATCAAGGTTGTGAGCACCTCTGCTTACTCAGTCCTACACATAACATGCATCAAGTACTACTCAACCCCCGTCCATGGTGGCTTTGTCAAAATTCTGTGCTTATGGGGCAGCACAAATACAACATGTGAGCTAGGGAGAACTTGCATGGTTTGCATGGGCTGGGTGTGGTGACTCACCCTTGTAATCCCAGCACTTTGGGAGGCCAAGGCAGGCAGATCTTCTGAGGTCAGGAGACTTGAGACCAGCCTGGCCAACATGGCAGAACCCTGACTCTACTAGGGATACAGAAATTGACCGGAAGTGGTTGTGTGTGCCCATGATCCTGTCTGCTAAGGAGGTTGAGGCAGGAGAATTGCTTGAGCCCAGGAAGTGGAGGTTGCAGTGGGCTGAGATTGTACCACTGTCCCCCAGCCTGGGCAACAGAGCGAAACTCCATCTCAAAAAAAAAAAAAAAAAAACTTGTTTGCATTAGTGCTAACAAGCATAGTGGAGGCCATAATGGACATGCGTAGTATATCTCCTCTGCTTCACAAACATGTTCCATGGGCCCAGCAGAGTTCACTTAGAAAATACGAAGTCAAAGGTATAATTATGAAGGCCATGGAACATTAAACCACACATGGTGCCCTAGTAAGCCTGGAGCCATGTGTGCCTGGGAAGTCATGCTTCCATGATGCCACCAGTGTGCAAGATAGGAAAAGAGATGTGATGGTTTCCAGGGCCATTTCTTCTCATTAGCAACCTGGGACAGCCCTGTAGTGTTACAAGTCGAAGAGTGAGCTGGTTTTGTAGCTTTCACTCAAGAGTCTTAACAAATTCAATAACATTCACTCAGTGGCTTTTGTTTTTCCAAATTGAAGGATCAGAATCATGTTAGTCTGCATGTAAATGGAAAGCCCTTCTGATAACTTGAATGCTTTGTCATGACCCTCCTGTAACTTCTCCAGCTTCACTTTTTTTCCCCACCAAGGGCTGCGAATGTGGGAGCACACCATACTAGGCCAGGTGCAGAGACAAACTAGCTATCCTCTGTGCTATTCCATTTACCTGACTTTTGCACAGAAGCTGCACGCTTTTTCATCTTTTTTCAAGAGTTACAAAAACCAGGAGCTCAGTTGCTGGTGCCAGGCTGTCTGGGTTTGAATCTCATTTCCACCATTTGCTTACACATCTTCGTGCTTCAGTTTCCTTATCTGTAAAGTGGGAATACTATTAGGTTGGTGCAAAAGTAATTGCAAAAACCTCAATTACTTTTGCATCAACCTAATAAAAGTCCTTACACACAAGGTTGTGAGAATTAAAAGAGTGACTATATGAAGTATTTAGAATATTGTCTGACAATACTAAGTGCTATTCATGTATTTGCCATTTTTATTCCTCCCCCAAATACAAAGTTCTTTATTGTTTTTATAGTAAACAGTAAGGACATGCTAAGTATAAAATTTTTAACTGAAAATTTGACAAGAAAAAAAATCACTCATAATTCAAGAATTGACCATTGATACCTTTTTTTTTTTAAGTAGGGATGGGATCTCCCTATACAGCCCAGGCCGGTCACAAACTCCTGGGCTCAAGTGCTTCTCCTCTTTGGCCTCCCAAAGTGTTGAGATTACAAGCCTGAGCCACCATGCTCAGCCCATGGCTAACGTTTGATGTATCTCTTTCCAATCTTTTTTTCTTTCCAATGCACACATATGTTTTTTTTTTTCCTTTTTCCAAAACTGGGATTAAATATACATGTTACATGGTAGCCTCATTCAGTTTCACTATATGTTGCAAATATTTTTTCATTGTTACAAAATCATTTTAATGCCTGTATATTATGTCATGGCATAGGTATACAACAATTTATTAAGGAAACTTGATTTTGAAAACATTTGGGGGCTGGGCATGGTGGCTCATGCCTGTAACCCCAGCACTTTGGGAGGCCAAGGTGGGTGGATCACTTGATGTCAGGAGTTTGAGAGCAGCTGAACAACATGGTAGAATCCCATCCCTACTAAAAATACAAAAACAACCCCAATAACCGGACATGGTGATGTGTGCCTGTAGTCCCAGCTATTTGGGAAGCTGAGGTCAGGAGAATTTCTTGAACCTGGCAGAGGTTGCAGTGAGCCGAGATCATGCCATTGCACTCCAGCCTGGGCAACAAGAGCAAAACTCCGTCTCACAAAAAATAAAAAGAAAAAGAAAACATTTGGGTTTCTAGTTTTTCAATGTAAGCCATATGATATAAACATTCAGTTTGGTGTATATTTCTATAGAATATATTTCTCATCTTTGTATATAGGTCTCCATGGTAATGTTTAATCCTTCATTTTCTTTCTTTCTTTCTTTCTTTTTTTTTTTTTTTTTTTGAAGTCTCACTCTGTAACCAAGGCTGGAGTACAGCGGCACAGTTTCAGCTAACTGCAACCCCTGCCTCCTGGCTTCATGTGGTTCTCCTGCCTCAGCCTCCCGAGCAGCTGGGATTACAGGCACGTGCTGCCACACCCGGCTAATTTTTGTATTTTGAATACAGACAGGGTTTTACCATGTTTGCCAGGCCAGTCTCAAAGTCCTGAACTCAGATAATCCACCTACCTCAGCCTCCCAAAGTGCTGGGATTGCAGGAGTGAGCCACCATGCCCCACCTGATCTTACTCTTAGGTTTTATTTGATAGCTCAAAGTTCATCAGTTTATAGACTTAGGTTGTATTATTTTTCCCTAATTGCATTATTTAACATTTGTCCTTAATTAAAGCTCCTTTTGCCACTTTTCTGCCCACAAATGTGTCCTTACAATTTTTTGTCTTCATCAATTAGTTAATCCTCTACTTAGTGAGCTTACCGTATCCACAAACTTCAGAGGTCCTGGTATACGTACTCTTCCAAATCAATTATAACACTGTCAAAGTTGTTTAGTTCAAGAACCAAAGCCTTAGATGATTTTCCATGGCCTCTCTTTAAATGCTTTCCAAAACAAACTATTCTGTGGTGAAATCCTTCAACAGTAAGTCATTAGAGCTGAGGGGGTCTTTGTAGATCTTATTAAAAGAATCTCCAGATGCCCTGGAGATTCAAACAATAGATACATTCTCTCTTCCCTTGTCAATACTTATTTACCGTCTCAAAAACTGTCTTAAATTAATAAGACTTGATTTCCCCTTTATCTTCCTTCTAAAGGCCACATGCTGAGAAGGGTCATCTCTATGTATGCTGCGTATATGACACTGACTCTCTGTGTTTGTGTGTGTGTGTGTGTGTGTGTGTGTGTGTGTGTAGTATGTGTTTGTGGGGGAAGGGTGTATGTTCATGTAACAAGTTGGACAAAGCATTGGTATTTCTTATATAGTTGGAAATTGCTATTTTATGCCATGAGCTTGTCATATGAGCCAGCCTCAGACTAAAAGGTCAAATAGACAAGTTCCTCTTCAGTTGCTTTATTCTGGGAAACCCAGCTCCATCCCTTGGGTCTGAGAGGAACTGAAAAAGCAAACTCACAAAGCTGTGAGTGATTCAGTATTATCCCTGCTGGAGGTGTGGCATTAAAGAGCATGTATCAGAAGGCATGACATCACACTAACTGCTAATACTCGGAATTTTGACCATCAGCCAGAAGAAGTCATATTTACAAGTTTCACATCAGTCTTTTACTCAATAAGCATTTAGTGATTATGAAACTGCTTTTGCAAAATGATGGCAATGTGTTGGGAAGCACTCTCCCCAAACTCTGTTTTTCCTCTGCTTTCACACCACAATAATCATCAACACAGGAGAAGGTGTCTGTGACCAAATGTAGGAGGGGCATTCCCCACACACCAAGCAGTGGACACGAGCTGGGTGTCCTCTAGTTCAGTTCTGACATTATCTACCTGGAGATAGCATCAGATCCCATAGGTGGGCTCAGTTCCCAAGACTGCCCTTCCACACACACCAGTCACAAGTCCAGGCCTCTGGAACATCTGACAAACCAACTTCAAGTTGGGGTTCCTACAACCTCCCCTTTGAGTTTAATTAATTGGAGTGAGCAGCTCACAGAACTCAGAGAAACACTTAACCTACATTGACTGGTTTATTGTAATGGATAATTGCAAAGGATGCAGTGTAAGGGAAGGGAAGGGAGAAGGGGCACAGAGCTTCCATGCCCTTCCTGGGTGAGGGTCTCCAGAAACCTCCACTGTTCAGCTATCAAGAAGCTCAATGATCCCTGTTCCCCTGGGTTTTTATGGAAGCTTCATGACATCAGCATTCCTTCCCCCAGGGTATAGTGTGGGATGCTCTCATGAGAAGGTCTTAAGACAAACAATTAGAAAGGCAGGTGAGGGGGTGGGTGGTGGTGGTTGGCAGGGGTGAACATGACACATTAGAGTGAAAGGAGGGCAGGAGGTGAGAGACCTGCCTCTGAGGCCTAACACACCCAACACTCTAACAAAAGGCTGGAACAGAGACTACAGAGTTATGAGCCAGGAACCATGGGTGAAATCCGGTATATATCATAATGTCACAGACAGTAAGAAATCTGACATAGTTGACTCCATCTCACTTCTGACTTCCCGGCTGTCCTTGGCCATTCCTGTGTAGGCCAAACTAATGTTGGGAGGAATGTAGTTTATGGTTTAATGTTAAAGAAAAGATGATAATAGCCCTTTCCAAAACTAAGCCATCTTTGTAAAACTAATGAAAGACCGCAATGTTAGGATTATGAGAGGGGCCTGAATTCCAATAAGATAAGCATGGTTTCTTTTATTTTGATTTTTTTTTTTTTTGAGACAGAGCCTTACTCTGTCACACAGACTGGAGTTCAGTGGTATCATCTCAGCTCACTGCAACCTCTGTCTCCCTGGTTCAAATGATTCTTCTGCCTCAGCCTCCCAAGTAGCTGGGACTACAGGTGCAAGCCACTGTGTCTGGTTAATTTTTTTATTTTTAGTAGAGACAGGGATTCACCATGTTGACCAGGCTGGTCTTGAACTCCTACCCTCAGGTGATCTCCCCACCTTGGCCTCCCAAAGTGCTGGAATTACAGGCATGAGCCACCGAAACTAGCCTCTGGATACGTATAGTTTCTATAATCCCTTACTGCTCAGGGGTCATGTAGTTAGAGGTCACAAAATTGGTGACTTTTCCAATTGCTCTTATAGTTAATGTCACTATCGTAGAAACTAGGATTGGTTTTTTGAGCTATCTTTCACACTGACTCCACCTGGAGTTGTAACTCATGACTCGGCCGATCCTGTGACCTGAGCCAGAGGTGGACTCAGCTCAACCAATCAGCAGCACCCTAACCCCTTCCCACCAAATTGTCCATAAAAACCCTAACCTCCAAGCATTTGGGGAGACTCATTGGGTGATAAGGAGATGTCAAAAGGCTGGGATTCACACCCATCGGGAGGTGTGGAGCTCTCTCACTCAGACTTCCTGGGAAATGAAGGAGAAATAATAGGCAGCTCGCATTTGTAGCCAGCCAGCCTGGGTGGTATTTCTTGAAGTGAAACGCTCATAAATCCCTTCTGGGGTCGGAGCTGATTTGACAAGCTGCAGGATTTGTGTAGCCTGCGTGCTCTTTGGAAGCAGCCTTCGTAAGCTGAAGTAATGGAATCAGGACCTCAGCCCTTTACAGATTCCCTTCTACGCTTGGTTGCTGATTAAGAACATTATGTGGCATTTAAAATGGCACAATTATCTTCCTTTGGTGGTTCCTGGCTAAATGTAGACTCCTCTCAGCCCGTGACTGACTTCCCTGGTTTTGAAATAAACATGGGTATAATCTGAAAAAAAAAAAAAAAATTGGCAGCTCAACCAATCAGCAGCACTCATCCCTTAACCCCTTCTCACCAAATTGTCCATAAAAACCCTAACCTCCAGGCATTTGGGGAGACTCACTGGGCGATAAGTCCAGTTCTCCTTCATGGTCTGGCCTCACAATTAAACTCTTTCTCTACTGCAGTGGACTGAGCCCATAGGCTCAGTGGACTGATTTTGTCTGTGCAGTAGGCAGGAAGAAGCTGTCAAGCAATCACAATCACCCTGCATGGCTAAGCGCTGTACTAGCTGCTGGGGATACCTAGAAGCCCTTGCTTTCGAGGAGTGTGTGATTTAGCGACAGAAAGAGACATCATCATAATATATTATAATAGGGCACAAGTATAACATAATGGGTCTGTTGCCCAATGTGCAAAGCAATGTGCTGAGACCCCAGGTTGCATCAGAGAAAGAGGCTTCATTGTAGGGCTGCCAAATGAGGAGACAGGAGGAAACCTCAAACCTATCTCCCCAAGGAGTTTGGGGGTCGGTTTTTTAACTTTGGAGTGGGCTGAAGTGTGGAGATGGTTGATTGGTTCTAGAGTACAGGGTGAAGTCATGGGACAGGGACATGAAAAAGCTGTATTCTCATGCTTATTTGGTTCCTCTGTGGGGGTCTTTAAACTGGTTGGTGTCAGCTATTCTCTTGGAATTCAGGATATGCTTAAGCAATTATTTATTTATTTGTTGAGATAGATAGGGTCTCCCATGCTGAAGTGCAGTGGCACACTCTGCTCACTGCAGCCTCAACCTCCCAGGCTCAAGTGATCCTCCCACCTCAGCCTGCTGAGTAGCTGAGACTACTAGGCATGCATCACCATGCCTGGATCTGCTTAAGCAATACTTAAACAAAGGCCTTGTGATTCCAACATAAGAGATCCTACCTAACATCACAAATTCTATCTATAGGAACATGGAGGTGCAAATGGTCAGTATTTAGCGTTATGTGACCAGGAAGGAAGTGGGTCAAAGTGCAGCCTGATTAATGCTTAATTATAGTTATATTTCTGTCCAAAATTCTTGTTAACCTCTGAGGATGGCTTCAAGAGTAGGCATAAAGACTTTCCCAAGCCATGAGATATCAGGAGAAGAGAAGCAGCTGAGAAATATGGCTCATGCCTATAATCCCAGCACTTTGTGAGGCCGAGGTGGATTAATCACTTGAGGTCAGGAATTTGAGACCAGCCTGGCCAATATGATGAAACCCCATCTCTACTAAAAATATAAAAATTAGCCGGGCGTGGTGTGGTGGCATGCACCTGTAGTCCCAGCTAGGAGTCCCAGGAGGCTGAGGTGGGAGAATCGCTTGAATCCAGGAGGCAGAGGCTACAGTAAGCCAAGATCACACCACTGCACTCCAGCCTGGGGGACAGAGTGAAACTCCATCTCCAAAAAAAAAAGTCGAAGAGGAGCACGAGAATAGAAATTGTGATTGTTTGCCCACCATCTTCAGCACCTCTCCTCTTTGGGCAGCAGTCACAGGGTGACAGAGTTGATCTCAGCGCTAAGTCTGGGCCCTGAGGAATCTAAGTCACTCAGTGATATGGTTTGGATCTGTGTCCCCACCCTAATCTCATGGACCAATTAAACCTCTTTTCTTTATAACCCAGTTCCACGTGTTTCTTCACAGCAGTACAAGAACAGGCTAATACCCTTAAGGACCCACAAGCTGAACTCCCTGGAAACAGGGCATCCCCAGGCCACTTATCTTGGTTCACGTGTCTCTGTTCAGGTCATTTACAAGTGAGGACAGGTTTTCGAAGAACTTCTGAGAACGAAATGTTCATGCTCCTTTTTTTTGTTTGTTTAAATTGAAATATAATTGACATATCATAATATGCACCCTTAGGATGGATAAAATTCAGTGGTTTTAGCATATTCACAAAACTGTACAACCGTCACCACTAATTTCAGAGTATTTTCACCTCTCTCAAAAGAAACCTCATACCCATGCTCCTTCCTGTAGCCCCTAGCAACCATAAATGAATATTTTCTTTGCTCTCAATGAATCTGCCTACTCTGGATGTTTTATGTAAATGAAATCATATAATTTTTTTCTGTCTGGCTTCTTTTGCTTAGTATTATGTGTCTAAGGCTCATTCATCTTGTAGAATATTTCAATAGTTCATTCCTTTTCACAGTGAAATCATATCCCATTATATGCATATATTGTATTTTATTTGTCCATTCATTAGTTGGTGGATACTGGGGTAAACAACTTTTTGGCTGTTGTGCTGCTATGAACATTTGTGTCAGAGTTTTTGTGTGTACATGTGTTTTCAGTTATCCTGTGTAGATACTTGGGTGTGAAATTGCTGGGACATTTGATAAATATATATTTAACTCTTTGAAGGCTAGGCACTGTGGCTCATGCCTGTAATCCCAGCACTTTGGGAGGCCGAGACTGGCAGATCACTTGAGGCCAGGAGTTCAAGACCACCCTGGCCAATATGGCAAAATCCTGTCTCTACTAAGAGTACAAAAATCAGCCAGGCATGGTGGTGCATGCTTGTAATCCTAGCTACTTGGGTGGCTGAGGCATGAGAATCACCTGGACATGGGAGGCAAAGGTTGCAGTGAGCTGAGATCACACCACTGTACTCCAACCTGTCACCTAAGTCTCTGTCTTAAAAAAAAAAAAATTTTTTTGAGAAACTGCCAGACTGTTTTTTCAAAGGGACTGCACCATTTATATTCCCGCCAACAACATACCAGGGTTCTAATTTCTCCACATCCTCATTAACACTTGTCATTGCTTGTCTTTTTTGAGTATAGCTTTTCTAGTATGTGTGAAGTGGTGTCTCATGGTTTTAATTTGCATTTCCCTAATGAGGCTGAACATCTCTTTACTTGTTATTGGCCATTTTATATCTTCTTTGGAGAAATGCTTATTCCAATTATTTCATTTAAAAAATTTTTTAATTTAAAAAATTTAAATTTTTATTTTTATTTACTTATTTATTTTGAGACAATGTCTTGCTCTGTCGCTCGTGCTGGAGTATGGTGGCTCAAACCCAGTTCACTGCAGCCTTCACTTCCCCAGACTTAGTCTCCTGAGTAGCTGGGACTACAGATATGCACCACCACGCCTACCTAACCTTTTTGTAGAGACAGGGTCTCACTGTGTCCCTTAGGCTGATCTTGAACTCCTGGCCTCAAATAATCCTCCCATCTCAGCCTCCCAAAGTGCTGGGATTACAGGCATGAGCCACTGCACCTGGTCTTTTTCATCTTTAAATTGAGCTATTTGTCTTTTATTGTTGAGTTTTTAAGTGTTCTTTATATATTCTGGATACCAGACATTGATTAAATATATGACTTTTAAATATTTCTCCAAATTCTGTGACTTGTCTGTTCATGCTCTTGTTGAGGGTCAGAACATGGTACCCTAAATTATGGCTTTTTGGCATGCTGACTACTTTGAACTGACGGAGACTGGGAGAATTTGTCCCAGAAGCAAGGTCTCTCTGACCTTCTCCCACCCTCTTTTCTCCCTCACCCCTTTCTCTCCCACGGTGAGTCATAGAAACTAGAATTTCTCTCCCCCAAAGCAAGTTGTAAAACCTAGGAAGGTCAGTCACTGACCTCCTACCTCCTCCTGTCCCCTCAGCACCCTGAAGATCCTCATGTGACCTGTGTTCTGCACACAGTGGAAAGGGGAAATGTCTTATGTTAATAGAAACACAGAAAGGAATGTGAACAATCAGGTCTCGCTAAGTTCCCACCACTACAAGTTTATTACCATTACATCACACCCCTTTCGTGTTTCTCTGCAACTGTTCCCTTCTTCCACTGGACTTAGCAAGAAACTACAGTCTCCCCTGGGTCTTCAGCGTTCACTTCTGAAGGCTCCCTGTCACATAAATCTCGGTTAAACAAATTTGTGATGCTTTTTTCTTGTTAATCTGTCTCTTGTTACGGGGGTGTCTGCCATGCCCCTTGTGATGGATGAGGACAGGCTATTAGTTTTTCCCCCTACTCTCTTGAGAGAACTTTTGGAGGGGAACCCCTCTCTCCCTCTGGACACTGATATAACTGAGGCCTGGAATGGCTGCAGACATCTTGCTCTAGGCCTTGAGGATGAGTCCAGAGAGTTGGAGGCATGTGGGGTTAAAACCACTGAATTGAGCCAATCGTCCAGAGAACATTTTGTCTTATCTCTAGACTCCTAGGCTCACGATCTAATATATTTATGCATTGTTTAATTTGGTGATCAGTTACCTGCTGCTCAGTGTCCTAAATGTTCCAGTCACCAAACTCAGCCTGAGAGAGAGGAAGTCCTGAGCATTTCCTTCTCAAATCAAACCATGGAGTTCGAGAATTAACCTTCGGCAACACTAAAAGCAGCATCTAGGACTTTATCCAAACATGAAAAGAGTTGTGAATCGTATCGCCTCTAAGACAGGGAAGCAGAGATATAAAAACAGCCTTTCAGAGGTAGTGGCTTACAGAAACTACTGTTGCCTTGCTAATTAAATGTTAGTTTAATAGACTGTTATTTCTGCATTCATTTTTCTGAGATATAATCTGTATTTTAATAGTTTTTGAGCAGAACAACAGGGGAAAGACTGAATAGATAATTTAGCTCCCCAGTCAGTAAATCTTTCTGATTAAATGGGTTCTGGAAAATCTCTACTTCCTCTCTTTTGGCACAGAGGAAGTTGTTCATCTGTTTGGTTTTCAAAGGTGTATCAGTTAACCAGCTGTCCTGGATGTGGTTTTGCTAGTTTGTGTGTGGTTATTGAATGCTTTATGAAAGGAAAAAGAAAGAATGAAAGAGAAAACACAAAAAGGCAAGGCATAGACAGGCTTGATCATAGCAAAGAGATTATAGCCTCCATGGGTGAGTTTCATTCTTATTTAGGAAGTCTAGTGATGGTAGAGGTCACTCAACTCCTACCTGATATATTCTTTTTATCTTAAAAGAGAACTCCTTTGCTTTAGGAATCAAAACACTTAACCAAAACTTTGTTCTGTGGCTCTCAGCCCATTTTCTCACAAAGCTCTAGTAACAAGGATTAGATATTGTGTTCCCAAAACCTTCCTCTTAGACAACATTGAGCCAGATGATCTAAATGTCTAACCTACCACCTGGGCAATAGAAAATCTGGGGGAAATGCACAAATCCTTAAGGCAAAGTGCCTCTCAGCAAGTCTGGCCGAGATGCTCTGAAAGCACACTTTTCTTGAAAAGTCACTGAGTCACAGACCTTATATTTGATTGTTGAGGGGCTGATATTGAATTTTTCTGGTTAGTGCTGTGCCCAGCATTTTGCTAAGTAACACTGCACATTGGAGAGATGAGGAGCTTGCTGAGGGCCACATACAGGGGGGCACCTCAGCAAACCAGCCAAAAGCAGAGCAGGGACAGGGCAGCAGTGCTGGGCAGGAGGGCTGCTTCAGGGCTAACAGCTCAATTCCCTGAGTTTCCAAGAACCGTCACCATGTTTTACAGAATGACCTCCCAGAATTTCTTGTTTTTCTCTAGACCTAAGCTTAGAAAAGGCTTAAGGAAATACTTGCTGTTGCATTTTATCAGCTTATGTCCTTTTCATTGAGTCATTAATTAAGGAGAAAACATATATATCTTCGGTGTGACTTGGTTCTAGCTGTTGAAATCCTTTTCGAGAGTGGCTTCCTCTGAGATAGCAGCTGCTCGCTACATTCTTCATTTCCCTCCCTTGCGTTGTTCTTCTCCATGGCACTTACCACCACCTGATATATATGCATCTGTTAATTGTTTATGTGCACACACACACACACACACACACACGAATATATGCTGTGAGAGTGAAGAAGATTGTTGCATCTGCATGGTATTCCAAATGCCCAGAAAAATGCCTTGCAAATAGTAGGTAGACAATACAGTTTTTATGCAATTAAAAATTTAATGAATCTGCATGTTTATTCGCTGATTCATCTATTTAAAATATCGTGCGTACAGAATAAGAGCATGAGTTCTAGGCACAGACGGCTTGATTAAATTGCAGTTCTTCCACCTCCAAGCTGTGTGAACTTGGACAATCATATAATCTCTCTGCATCTAGGCTTTCTCATTAATGTAACAGGACAATAATGCTATAGATCTCCTAAGTTTGTTTTGAATATTAAATGGTATATTATGTTAATACATAAAGCACTGAGAACAATACCTGCAACATAGCAAGTAAGCACAAGGCCTGTGAAATCCCATGTGCTCAATAACTTAATAGTCATGACTCATTCATTCAACAAAAACGCATTGAATGTTGACTATGGGCAGGTGCTGGGAATACAGGGTCAACAAAACCAAAAATGGACCTTTCTTCTATGGGGCTGTGGATGAGAAAGTTGTCAAAGTGTTAAGGACTGTTGTGTCCTCCCAAATTCATACGTTGATGTTCTAACCTCCAATGTGGCTGTATGTGGAGATAGGACCTTCAGGGAGGTCTTTAAGAATCAAGGAGGTCGGCCAGGCATGGTGGCTCACACCTGTAATCCCAGCACTTTGGGAGGCCAAGGCAGGTGGATCATTTGAGGTCAGGAGTTCAAGACCAGCCTGGCCAACATGGTGAAACCCTGTCTCTACTAAAAATGCAGAAATCAGCCAGGCGTGCACACATGTAATCCCCGCTGCTCCAGAGGCTGAGATAAGAGAACTCGCTTGAACCAGGGAGGTGGGGATTCCAGCGAGCTGAGATTGTACCACTGCACTCCAGCCTGGACAACAGAGTGAGACTCTATCTCAAAAAAAAAAAAAAAATTAAGGGAGGTCACAGGGTGGTGTCCTAATCTAATAGGGCTGATGGCCTTCCGAGAAGAGGAAGAAGCCAAGTGCAGTGGCTCACACCTGGTAATCCCAGCACTTTGAAAGGCTGAGGTGGGAGGATCTCAGACTCCTGAGGGCAACACAGTGAGACCCTTGTCTCTACAAAAAAAAAAAAAAAAAATTTTAAAAAGCATTAGCTGGGTGTGGTGGCACATTCTTATAGTTCCAGCTACTCAGGAGGCTGAGGTGGAAGGACTGCTTGAGCCTGGGAGTTCCAGGCAGCAGTGAGCCATGGTCATGCCACTGCACTCCAGCCTGGGTTAAAGAGCAAGATTCTGTCTCAAAAAAAAAAAAAAAAAGAACAAGAGACACCAGAGATTAATACAGAGATGAATACTGCTCTCTCTTCCTTTCTCTCCCTCCTTCCCTCTACTTCTATCTCCCTCCACCTGTACGCTGAAAGGCCATGTAAGGACACAGCAAAAAGGCAGCTCTCTGCAAACCAGGAAGAGAGGCCTCACCAGATAGCAACGCCAGTGGCACCTTGATCTTGATCTTTCCAGAACTGTGAGAAAATTAACTTCTGTTGGTGTGTAAGCTGTCCTCCAACACCAGTCTGTAATATATTGTTACAGCAGCCCAAACAGACTAATAGATCAAGTAACCACACAAATGCATGTAAAATTAAAACTGCCTTAACTGTTAAGAAGAGGAGATAGGGCAAGAGTGTATTTATAGGGGGCATTCTATCTGGTCAGAGATAAGAGAAAGATTTTTTTTAGTAAAATAAACAAGGTATATGGGGTGGGGTGAAGATGGGATGGGGAATGGCTCCAGAGAGGGCTAATAGTTTGTGCATTGGCTTTAGGGTGAGAGAGGGCACAGTATTTCGGAGAAACCAAATGGTAGCTGTGTGATCAGGATGCTAAGAGTGAAGAAGAAGGTGATACAGGTGAGGATGGAGAGGAGGGCGAGGCCTAAGTTCCCAGGGTGATGCAGGATTTTTGCTAACTTGGGCCACTTGCACACCAGATTGGAAGTGGAAATGGTGGGTATGGGAGACAGGGATCTAAATAACCTCTAGACGTCCACTTGCATAGCTGGTAGGTCACAGGGCCGTTCGTGATAGGGAAGCCAGGAGAAAACCAGATTTCAAAGAATTTCATGAATTTGCACGTGTCAAGCTTGTTGTGCTTTTGAGTCATTTAGAAAGAGACATTTGTAGGCGGCTGTATCTACAAGTCTAGACTTAGACAGAGGCCTGAGTCATACATATGTCATTGCACTGACAAGGTGGAAGAGGTGATTCAGGACAGTCGTTCTCAGACTTTGAGTTTCAAGACTGCTTTACACTCTTAAAATCTGTCAGTGCCCCTAGAGAGCTTCTGTTTATGTGGGTTATATCTGTCCATATTTACTATGTTAGAAATTTAAACCGAAAAATATTGATATTAAATTATAATAAACCTATTATATCTTAAATAACAATTTTAATGAAAAATAACTGTAATTTTCCAAACCCAAAAAACAAAATATTTGTGGCTGGGCATGGTGGCTAGTGCCTGAGATCCCAATATAATCCCAGCACTTTGGGAGACCGAGGCAGGAGGATCACTTGAGGCCAGGAGTTTGAGACCAGCCTGGACAACATAGGGAGACATCATCTCTACAAAAAAAAAAAAGACTGGACACAGTGGCTCACACCTGCAATCCCAGCACTTTGGGAGGCCGAGGTGGAAGGATCATGAGGTCAGGAGTTCAAGTCCAGCCTGGTCAACGTGGCAAAACCCCATTTCTACTAAAAATACAAAAATTAGCTGAACACGGTGGCAAGTCCCTGTAATCCCAGCTACTCGGGAAACTGAGGCAGAATTGCTTGAACCTGGGACTTTTATCCTGTTAAGATCATGATTATTGGGGTGTCTATTATTCACAACCAAACATAATTCTAACTCTAACAGTGAATGAGTAGTTTTATGGGGAGGAAGTTAAAGGAGCTCTGTAGGGCTGAGGGCCCCATGACCCTGTGGACCTGGCTAGCTCAGTCGGTAGAGCATTGGACTCTTTTTTTCTTTTTTTTGAGACGGAGTTTCACTCTTGTTACCCAGGTTGGAGTGCAATGGCGCGATCTCGGCTCACCGCAACCTCCGCCTTCTGGGTTCAGGCAATTCTCCTCCCTCAGCCTCCTGAGTAGCTGGGATTACAGGCACGCGCCACCATGCCCAGCTAATTTTTTGTATTTTTAGTAGAGACGGGGTTTCATGAGCATTGGACTCTTAATTCCAGGGTCATGGGTTCGTGCCCCACATTGGGCACCAGATGTAGGGCATGTTGGGTGCCAGAGGGTTGTGGGGTGAGCCTTATGCTGTGCTGAGGCACAGGATCTGAGAGATAAAGAGACAGGACACAGAAGTACAAGGAAAACGCAGCTGGGCTCAGGGGGCCACGCCACATATGAGGGGAATAACGCGAGGCCCTGAATGTCCAGAAGCATGAGTATTTATTGTGTATAGGTTAGGGGGCAGGGCAGTGAGTGAAATCATCTTTAAGGATAGTGATAGGGTCGTGAGCAATAAAACATGGGGTCCACCGCCATTAGGTCACCTAGGCCAGGAAGTAGACAATGTGTAGCAAGGGGCCCGTTCCCATGAAGGCAAGGGCCGTGTGCAGTAAGGAGTCCACCCCCATTAGGTCACTGAGGCTTGAAGGTGGGCCATGCACAGTGAAGAGGGTGTAGTGTGCAATACTTCTATCTATGGGAAACTACTTCTAAGAAGATTTATAGGAGGATGCTTTAAGTCACATAGCAGTGACAGAGCTGTCAAGGTTACCGCCACCTTCTGGCAGCTTCCAATGTGTTCTATGGGAAGAAGTTCACAGTCACCAAGGTGGATTGCCAGTCTGAGGGCAGCCTTCCACAAGAACTGGAGCAAGGTCCTACCACTCCTTTATCAGGAGGAGTGGCTCTCGCACCAAGCCTGCCATACAGCGGGTATCCTTACGATACTGAATGCTGCCGCCTGGGCCATGGATTCTTGTCCTGGCATAACTATTTTTCCCTTAAATCATGCTCTGCACTGTGTCTGCTCTTAGGCATTCCTCTGATTATAATCTGCTTATTCCTTAGTTCATGCTCTGTACTGTGTCCACTCTAGGCATTCCTCCGATTATGAACTAAGATATAATTATAGGTATATATGTAGGGAAATATTCTTTAGGCACTCACACTATCAACCATTATATATGGAGGATTATATAAAGGGATTCATCAAGCCCTATTTCTAAAAACTAATATATGATTATGTAAAGGATTATATAAAAGGAAATAGCTGAGTAGTAACACTGTGCAGTGAGATATTCCTCAAGCCCTAACCGTGCCAGGGTTCTGCTTAGCTCTCATTCCTCGCTGCCTATATTGGGGGTTTCCCACAGAGCTCTGGTTCAAGAGCTGATTTTTATGCACCTCCTCATTCAACCTCTCTTCCTTTATAGGTAGGAAGTTGAAGAGGCCAGGTGTGGTGGCTCCACAACTGTAATTCTAGCACGTTGGGAGGCTGAGGCAGGAGGACCACTTGAAACCAGGAGTTCAACACTGGGACAACAAAGCAAGACTCTATCTCTACAAAAATCAAAAGTAATTAAAATAAATAAGTAATGAAAGAAAATGATGGGTTCATTTTCCTTGTGAGGTAGGATGTGAGATCACAGGACGAGAGTGAAAGATTGCAGAGTGATATCAAAGGGGCGAGTCGAAGAGGGTTTGAAACTGCTGTGGCTGGGCATGGTGGCTCACACCTGTAATCTCAGGATTTTGGGAGGCCAAGGCAGGAGGATTGTTTAAGCCCAGGAGTTTGAGACTGAGAAACAGTGATATCCCATCTGTACTACCAAAAAAAATGAGCTAGGTGTGGTGGTGTGTGCCTGTAGTCCCAGCTACTCAGAAGGCTGAGGGGGAAGGATAGATTGCTTGAGCTCAGGGTCTGAGGGCTACAGCCAAGTTCATGCCATGGAACTCCAGCCTAAGTGACAGGGCAAGAGCCTGTCTCTAAATAAATAAATAAGAATGAGTTAGGGAATAAATGAGGCTAATCTTGAGGGCCTGTGCTGGATATTCTCTGGTTTCCAGGCCAAGTTGTCATTCTTCTCCAACCTGCTCTGGTTCAAGAGATGATTTTTATGCACTTCCTCATTCAGGCTCTCTCCCAGCTCTGTTGGGTTCTTGAGTTTGGTCAGCTGGAGGTGCCTGCAGGAGAGTGGGGCTAAACAGAGAGACCAGTTGGGGTAATTGTTTTCTGTTGGTCAGTTGCTGCATTCCTTTACTGAACTGAAGACCATAGCCTCAGCTACTTTCTTTTTTTGGGGGAGGAAGGCAGGAAGGGAGGGAAGGAGGACGGTAGGGAGGAAGGAAGGGATGAAGGAAGGAAGGAAGGGAAGAAGGGGGCAGGGAGGGAGGGAGGGAGGGAAAGGAAGGAAGGAAATCAAGCAATGAGAGAGACATTGCCGACCTGGGTCTAGAGGTTTACAAGTTGATTTTTTTTTTTGAAAGAAGGAAAGAAAAAATAATAATAATAATAAGTAAAGGAGAGGAAGAAAGAGGAAGAGAAAGAGGGAGAGTAAATGGAAATATTGCTTTATTCTGAAAAAAATTGGGTATTAATAATGGCCAATCAGTTTCATTTAAACTTATGAGTAGGTGTGATGTGGTATTGACAAGAATGTATATTTTGTGTATTTGAAGTGGAGAGCTCTATAAATATTTATTAAGTTTACTTGTTCCAGATCTGAGTTCAAGGCCTTGATATCCTTATTAATTTTCCGTCTCATTGAGTCTAAGTCTCTATGTATCTGGGTGTTAGGATCGTTAGCTCTTGTTGTTGCATTGATCCTTTTACCACTGTATCTTTATTGCTTTAAAATCTATTTTATCCGATACGAGATTTGCAACTCCTGCTTTTTATTTATTTATTATTTATTTTTGCTCTCCATTTGGTTGGTAAATCTTTCTCCATTCCTTTGTTTTCAGTCTTTGTGTATCCTTGCATATGAAACAGGTCTGGATGTAACATGCCGTTGGGTTTTGGCTGTGTCTTTTGATTGGGGGATTTAGTCGATTTAAATTTAGGGTTACTGCCATTTGATGTTAACTGGCTGTTTTATCCATTCGCCTCAGCTACTTTCTAGGTTTCGGTAATGTGCCCCCTTTCTCCTGCAGGATGAAAAGTGGAAGCTTGCTGGGTTTCCTTATCCCGACCTACACCTTTGTAAATCTTCCCTTCTTTCCTTTTTTTTTTTGAATAGAGACAGGGTCTCACTATGTTGCCCAGGCTGGTCTCAAACTCTTGGCCTCAAATGATCCTTCCCACTTCAGCTTCTCAAAGTCCTGGGATTACAGCATGAGCTACCATGCCCAGCTCTTCCCTTTGTTAAACCTTCCTCAGTTACCCTTTTTATGTGTGTCACCTGTTTCCTTCTGGGACCTTGCCTGGTCCTAGGGCCATCTGGGGTTGGAGGTCACAATTTATGGTAAAAACAATAAGCCTTGTGATTTGACTTCCCCTGTACCAAGATGCCCAGGTGTAAACAGAGAAAGAGAGTTATGGTTTAGCCATCTGCATAAACCAAGAGAAGAGTCAACTGAGCTGCCAAATTGGCAGATAATATTGAAATGATGTAAGCTTGTGATGGAGGAAGTGAAGAAAGGATATAGTAGAGGGCCTGGGAGAGAGCAGAGGAGTTATCCTATTCCTTACTGGAGGCTCTGATGGATCAAAAGGCAGGGGTCCTGGAGCGTGTAGGAGGAGATGAACCACAAGCTAGAGGTTGCAAAAGTATGGTCAGAGAGTGGGATTCTTGAATTTGTGAAAACAGAGCTGGTCAGACAGAGTTGGAGCCCACTTAGAGCCTTTATATGTCCCTAGGGCAATTACTATGAATAGGGGACCCTGCACGGGGTAATTAAAGAAGTGGAATATTTTTCTCCTCGCTGGAGGACTTAACAGTTGAATTAAGAAGGCAGATGAAGAGTGCACATAAAATGCCAGCTGAATAGAAGAGAGTAAGAAAAGATCTTCAGAGGAAGAAGCCTCCCCCAAGGCTGGCCCATTCTGAAAAATGTAGATGTCTTAGTCCCTTTTCTCTTGCTTATAATGGAATATTTTAAACTGGGTAATTTACAAAGAAAGGAAATTTATTGATTTATTTCTTACAGTTATGAAGACTGGGAAGTTCAAGGTTGAGGGACTGCATCTGGTGAGGACCTTCCTGCTTGGGCGGGGGACTCCCTGCAGAGTCCCAGGGAGGCCCAAGGCATCAACTGGTGAAGAGGCTGAATGTGCTTGCTCAAGTCCCTTGTCTTCTTCTTATAAAGCCACCAGTCCCTCTCCTCTAATAACTTGTTAATTCATGAACCCATTAATCTCTTAATCTATTTATGTGGGCAGAGTCTCTATGACCCAATCATCTCTAAAAGGCCCCACCTCTCAATAATGGGATTTACATTTTAACATGAGCTTTGGAGGGGACGGACATTCAAACCATAGCAGTGGAGGAGGTAGGACTTGATAAAAACTTTGAAAGACAGGAGCCTTTGGTTCTAAGAGAGCTGGGCACTTTAGGCAGGGAGGTTGTATAAGGTACATGGCCAGGCATGCACAAGAAGTTTTGGAATGAACCAGATTAGTAAGAGGGCAGAGTCTGTAGAGAGGAACGAAAAAAGAAAAGGTGTGTCAGGGGCCCCCATGACCGTCTCTAGGATTGATGACTTTCTAGAAGGATTCACAAGACTCAGAAGATAGTCAAATCATAGCTTTGATCCATTCCAGCGAATTCCTGAGCTTTATGAAGGCTCTGAGGTGCAAACATTTTGCTGCTTGGATTTTTGCTGCTGCTTTGGGATTTAGCTTTCTCATGCCTGCTAAGTCAGTTACTGTTCATCCTTCTGCTTTACAGCTTCTGTTATTTGATTGCTATTTTTTTCCTTTAAAAGTATTTTTTTTTTCTAGAGATGGAGTCTCTCACTATGTTGCCCAGGCTGGTCTTAAAATCCCCGGCTCAAACAATCCTCCTGCCTCAGCCTCCCGAGTAGTGTGGATGACAGGCATGTACCACCGTGCCCAATTTGACTGCTACTGACTCTTCCCCATTCTCTTAGTTCCTGTGTGTTTGTGTCTTTTTCAAATATCCCTACCACCCCACCACACCCCTGTCACTTCAGTGGGGATGTAGGATGCAGCAGATGTAATTGTGTACGTTTATCCTCATACCTATTTTTTTTTTTTTTTTTTGAGACAGAGTCTCGCACTGTTGCCCAGGCTGGAGTGCAGTGGTGTGATCTCGGTTCACTGCAACCTCGGCCTCCCAGCTCCCAGGTTCAAGCAATTTTCCTACCTCAGCCTCCTGAGTAGCTGGGACTGCAGACGTGTGCTACCATGCCCAGCTAATTTTTGTAACTTTAGTAGAGACAAGGTTTCACCATCTTGGCCAGACTGGTCTCAAACTCCTGACCTCAAGTGATCCACCCACCTTGGCCTCCCAAAGTGCTAGGATTACAGGTGTGAGCCACTGCACCCGGCCTACCTTTCCACCTTTAACTAAAGGGCTTGACCTCTCATGAACATTTCTGTTCTTCCCTAGTTCCCACTCTCACCATCTCCCACCTGGATGATTGTCACAGTATTTCAAGCCACCCTGGTCCAAAATTGCCACACTTAGCTCATTCTCTAACCTGCAGTGAAATAACTTTCCGATTGAATGATTATGGGAAAACCTAGGCCCTTTCTCCTCCCCTTGGAGAATGGGAAAGAATGAGGAAAAACCCATCAATGAGACATTCCCTAGAGTGAACATGACTGTGAGGTGAAGAAGCAATGTTATCTCACATTCAGGTTCTAGTTCTTTTGTGTTATCTTCTGCTCAGGAAGCCCCCTCTTTTTCCTCAAAGAATCAGCAACATAAGAATGACTTTGTGGTCTTGAGTTCCTGGTGATTTCGCATTGAAGGAGAAGAGAATGATTGGTGCTTAGGGAGAAGCTGTGCTGGGAACAGACTTCAGCCATAGGCAAGTGGGGAAATGGACAAGGTAGGAGAATAAAGTCCCCTCCCCCTGCATCCATACTAAGAATTAAAAGAAAAAAAAAAACAGGAATTGAATGGCCAGGCATGGTGGCTCATGCCTGTAACCTTAGCATTTGGGAAGCCAAAGTGGGAGCATCCCTTTTGACCAAGAGTTCAAGACCAGCCTGGGCAGCATAGTGAGTGAGACCCTATCTCTACAAAAAAGAAAAAGATGAAAAATTTTAGCCAGGCATGGTGGTAAGTGCCTGTAATCCCAGTTACTCGGAAAGCTGAGACAGGAGGATTGCAGGAGCCCAGGAGATGGAGGTTGCATTGAGATATGATTGCACCACTATACTCCAGCTTAGGTGACAGAGTAAGACCCTCCTTCAAAAGAAAAAAGATCATAGGGAAAATATTGAGATAGATAATTAAGCCATTTAATTTGGACGTAAAAGAAAAGGCAGAGCTAGAAGTCTAGAGGATTTTTGAACATCTAGTCTATTAATAACAACATTAAGAGAAAATTTTATTTATTTATTAATTTATTATTTATTGATTTATTTAAGACAGACTCTCACTCTGTTACCCAGGCTGTAGTAGTGTGGTGCCATCTCTCAGGTCACTGCAACCTCTGCCTCCCAGGCTTGTGCCTCAGCCACCTGAGTAGTTGGGATTATAGGTGTGCATCACCATGCCCAGCTAATATTTTGTATTTTTAGTAAAGACAGGGTATCTCCATGTTGGCTAGGCATGTCTCAAACTCCTGGCCTCAAGTGATTCACCCACATCTGCCTCCCAAAGTGCTGGGATTACAGGCATGAGGCACCATGCCCAGTCAAGAGGAAATTTAAAGGAAAGAATGTGTTCATTCAAAAACCCACCTCTCTAATATAATTATTTTTCTTTTTTGTTGTTTTATGTTCTGTTTTCACTCTTTCATTCTTTGGTTATTATAACTGCAGGCATTTTTACGTGGTCTTTATTCATAGGACATAAGTAATTTTGTGTGTTGCTTTTATGAAGTAGTACATGGTCTTCATAATCATTCATATGAATCATCATCCCCTTTGTATAAAGGGGAGAAATTGAGTCTTAGAAACTTGCTGATTGTCCTCATACCAAATTAAAGGCTAACGTCCCTTTGTCGGAGAGGCAAGTCCTTGGGGTGGAGTATTCGGTGGTTATGCTCCAACCCCTCAAATAACCCAGCACTCCACACGCATGACTACATAAGTACATTTTGCTTATGGGAGTTATGGGATCAGAGAGGAGAGAAGGTGTCACAAGCCAAACCCATGATCTTGGACACGTTAGTCCTGGTAACTTATTAACTGAGCTAAGCAGTCTGAAAAGAAATAAAAACAAAAGAAAACAAACTAAAGTACAAACTGTATCAAGCTTTAAAGGGATCAAGCTTAAAAGGGATCAGCAATACAGTAGTAAATGAGACAGTGTTGACGCCAAGATAGGGAGGGTACAATTAAAATTCATTAAGACGCAACAGGAAACTCTAGTCTAGGCTTGTTGCAGGTAAAAGGGACTTTGCCAATGAATTATTCAAGAAGAAATGAGCTGAATGAGGGAATCCTCTCTTGGGCTGGTGATGGTTCAGGCTTAGTTCGCTCTTTCTCCCCAGGTAATAGTATAACAAAAGTAACTAGGAAGCATATTCCTTTGTTACTCAAGCACTTTGTGTGTGGTTCAAACCACCTTGGCATTAGTCCTCTTATTATAGGCTGAATCATTTATAGTGATTTAGGAAAAAGAATATTACAAAAGTAATCTTTTATTTAAAAATTAATAACAAGTTTGAGTAAAGTTTGTGGAACCCATGTGAATTCTTCTTTCTATTGTTTTCAGCAAGATTTTAAAGCCATGTTAATTAACCCAATAGTTTTGAGCACCTTTTTGGGGGCCAAATGCAGTGCCCATTTTAAATATATAAAAATACATAAGGCTTTTTCCTCAAGATGATCATAATCTAGTGGTTTAATGATCCATCCCCGTATTTTCTTGTGATTTTTAAAAAAAATTCTCAGCATGGATACAGGGGAAGAGGTTTTATTCTCCTGTCTGTTCTCAGCACAGCTTAGATCTACCCATACACAACTTAGAGCAGGGCACCTGGCACACTATGACAGTGGCGGGACACTTTCCCAAGACCAGAAGGACACCTCCAGCCTTTTTTCCCATGGTGCAACCCCCTTTCCTTTTCACTTATTCAGATTATATGCAGTCTTTTTTTTTTTTTTTCTGAGACAGGGTCTTTCTCTGCTGCCCAGGCTGGAGTGCAGTGACACCATCATAGCTCACTGCAGCCTTGAACTCCTGGGCTCACTTAATCCTCCTGCCTCAGTCTCCCAAGCAGCTGGGACTACAGGTATGTGCCATCATGCTGGCTATTTTCTATATTTTGTAGAGTCAGGGTCTCTCCATGTTGCCCAGGCTGGTGGTGTTAAAATCTTGACACACCAAAGAGATCCACCTGCTTTGGGCCTCCCAAAGTGCTGGACTTAGAGGCATGAGCCAAGGTGCCCGCCATATTCAGTCTTTATGTCCTGGCTCTGCATCAGCTTTCCATGAAATACGCACTGGAGATTCCTCCTTAGGGAGCTCTCTGCTTTCTTAGAATTTAACTTTCTTCATATTTTTTATATTATTTGGAGTTTTCAAGCTATAAATCAGCACTTTATTGTAGACTATTTCATATGAAACTGTGTCACTTTACATGCATTAGTTTTGTCTTCTCAATTAATATGCCAGAAAGCAATGCCTTACCTCTGTCTTCCCTCCTGCACCTAACTTAAGGATAAATACTTACTACGTGATTGGGTCTGCCTTTCTGGTTTTGCTATCTTTGTTTCTAAAATCCTAATTTTTAAGTTCTCCCATTGATATCTGATGGCCAATTTATTTCATAATGGAAATTTATTTTATCACATCTGGATCCCCGATTTCTTAATTAAATTTAAATGAGCCTTACATTTTCTAGCCTAGATGTGATATTTCAAATCTAATACTGTCATTACATAATCACTAATACATTCTATTAGGAACATATAATTTTTACATTATATTTACATTAGTCTAATACATATTCAATACCTATGCTATGTATCCAGCTATGTTTTGCCGTGAAATAAAAAGATACACTTGCTGATAAGTAAGGAAGTAACAGTTAGAAACTACTTCCAGTATTTTCTTTACTTTTATTAATACTTGTTCTTTAAAATACTTGTTGGCTTGGTGCAGTAGCTCATGCCTGTGATCCCGGCATGTCGGAAGCCCACGGCAGGTGGATTGCTTGAATCCAGCAGTTCAGGACCAACCTGGACAACATAGTGAGACCCAGTCTCAACCCAAATTTTAAAAATTAGCCAGGCATGATGGTTCACCCCTGTAGTCTCAGCTACTCAGGAGGTTGAAGTGGCAGGATTGCTTGAGCCCAGGAGGTTGAGGCTGTAGTTAGCTGTGATCCTGCCACTGCACTCCAGCCTGGGTGACAGAGTGACACCCTGTTTAAAAAAATGTGAGAAAAATTGTAAAAGCACTTGTTGCTGCAGTTTTGCAGTGAATTCTGAGAAGACATTTTTCCTCTTGGCCTCTCTCTGGATTAGATTTCTAGCCCGCTTTTGTCCTTGGGGCCTTTTCAGCTCTGTCTAGACTTCCTATAGTTCATTCATCAGGATTCATATGTGGGATCCTGAGCAAATTACTCCATTCGGTTGAACTTTCTCTGAGCTTAATTTTCATGGGTGAAAAAGGGATAATAGTATTATTGCAGAAGATTGAGTTAAAAATGCGTATGAGAAATGTTTTCTGAATCTTAAGGACCTGTAGATATATCATCATCATCATCATCATCATCATCATGATTACTATTTATTAACACCATCAGTATCTTGTAATTTGCAAAGCTGTTTGAGAAGTTTGGCCTGATAGAACACTGGTAGATGTTACTACTAGTGGTCAGCTATGTCGGCTTCCTTCTCCTTCCTGAGCACTTGGAGAGATAGACCTTCCAGCTCCCTTTGCTGTTTTGTGGAACCATGGGACTCTGGTCAAGCCATCTCATTGCCAGTAACTGACTCTTTTTCTCTTCCCTTGGTAAAGTGGCTCATGAGGTCTGTGTTTTATGTTTTGGATGCTGCTGCTACAAAAGAATGAGCTTCCATCCTCTGGGTGTCTTAGTAGTTGCATGGAGTGGAACTCCGTGCCAATTCTGTGGGACTTGTAGTGTGAGTGAGAAACTAATTTTTGTTGTGTTGTGTCACTGTAATTTGGGATTGTTTATTATTGCAGCATAACATAGCCTGTCATAACTAATATACCATGATGGGCCTCAGGATAAATTCTAGATCTAGGTATGGCCTAACTACCTATGTATCCTTGAGCAAGAGGAATAAAGGAATAAAGTATACCGTCTTTTTTTTTTTCTTCTTTTACTTAAAAATAAATGTGTAGAGACAGTCTATATTGCCCATGCTAGTCTTGAACTTCTGACTTCAAGCCACCCTCCTGTCTTGGCCTCCCAAAGTGTTGGGATGACAGGCATGAGCCCCCATACCTAGCCCTTTAAAAAAAAGTAGAGATGAGGTCTTACTATGTTGTCCTGACTCGTCTGAAATCCTGGGTTTAAGTGATCCTCCTGCCTTGGCTCTCCCAAGTGTTGGGATTATAGGTATGAGGCACCACACACAGCCAAGTATACTCTCTTAAAGATCTTGAAGTCCCTTCAGCTCCAAAACCTTTGACACTGCAACAACCAACAGCAGTCCTATGCCAGTGACAAAGAAATGTGAACTTTTGTTCCAGGAATAAAGTAATTTCAAACCCCCCTCACGCTAGAAATAACTAAAAGTTTAGAACTGAAATAATGTTTGTAAATTGTTTCATGCACATACCTGCCCTTTCAAGAGAGTATATTAAACCTAGTTACATTAAAAGTAGTCAGTGAGCCATGATCATTATTATGAACCTTAGTTAAAATAACTAAATACCACTGTAAAAGATAGTGATGTCCTCAGGGTCAGTGACAAACATAGGTTTGTTTTCTAGTAATGGCCTAGACTTCTCATGTTATTTAAATTTCAGTTTTAGATTTCTGTAGTCTTTCAATGCCTTTGTGCATTACCATTTTTTTTTTTAAAGACAAAATCTTGCTATGTTGCCCAGGCTAATCTTGAACTCCTGGCTGCAAGTAATCCTCCTACCTTGGCCTCCCAAAGTGTTGGAATTACAGGTGTGGACCACTGTGACCAGCCCATTACTTTTCATCACAATCAATGGACTGATTCTCTACAATAGCCTAACTCCACACTTGAACTGTAGAAAGTTCAAAAAAAAAAAAGAAGAGAAAAAAAAGGAAAGTAGACCTCACATTCTGTGGGAATTGCACATTATATACATATATAGGGCCTGAATAAGAGGTTAGGACTGCCTAGAAGTAAAGCAAATAAGTTTTAGGCATGGACTCTGTAGCCTCTATGGGTGCCCATCGTTTTGCCTAATTTTTTATTCTCACAAATATTGCACAAAGATGAATTTCCAGGATGACTACACTCCGGCTAGACAGTGTGTTGATGTGTTTGATTTTCTGCATCAACCCAGCAGCACAGATTCCAAATTAAATTGCTAATGTGTGTTTGACAGCTTTAGAAATGCTTCTTCAGCTGTTGACAAAACTAATATTGTCTGGAGAACTGAAGTAATTTGCTCCTCATGACAGTTTGGTGAGGCAAGATGGCAAAATAATTAAGTAAGGAGACTCTGGAGCAGACATGTCTGTGCTCAGAGCCTGCTTTTACCCCTTGCAAACTGTATGAACTTAGGCAATAAGCCAACCTCCTGTGTCTCCACTTTCTCATTTTTAAATTGGGGGTAATTGACTGCGTAATGTATGAAGTGCTTTAAAAAGTTCCTGACACACCTTAGCAAATATGAGACTTATTGTAATAATTATTTTTTTCAGTCTTTTAAATGTATTTACTATGATTAATGTTAAGAAACAGCTGCAAAGAATATAATAGAATATTCTAATTTATATCATAATTTTTCGTTGGCCAATGTATTAGTCATGGTTCTTCAGAGAAACAGAACCAGGAGGGGGTGTGTGTGTGTATGTCTGTGTCTGTCTGTGTATATTATTTTAAGGAGTTGTTATTGTTGTTGTTTACAACAACAATATGGGTCTCATTCTGTCATCCAGGCTGGAGTGCAGTGGTGCAGTCACGGCTCGCTGCAGCCTTGATCTCTCAAGCTCAAGCAATCCTCCCACCTCAGCCTCCCAGAGGGCTAGGTTTACAGGTGAGAGCTGCTGTCCCCAGTCTTATGTGATTTTGAAAGCTGCCAAGTCCAAAATCTGTAGGATGGCCTGCAGGTTAGAGACCCAGGGAAGATCCAATAGTGTAGTTTAAGTCTGAAGGCCTTTAGGCTGAAGACTCAGGAAAGAGGCAGTGTTGCAGTTCAAATCTGAAGGCAGCATGCTGCAGAATCCCTGCTTGTTTAGGGGAGGACAGTCTTTTGTTCTAGTAGGGCCTTCAGCTGACTGGGTGAGGCCCACCCACATTATAGAGGGCCATCTGCTCTACTCAAAGTCCACGATTTGTAAGTTAATCTCATCCAAAAAATGCTTTCCCATAAACATCCAGAATAATGTTTGGCCATGTATCTGGGGGCCATGGCTCAGCTTAGTTGATGCATAAAATTAACCATCACAACCACATATACATTTTCTTTATTGAGTCAATATCTTTAATTGGTGGCTTAAACCAAGACCCAGCATTTCCTGATGAGAAATTATTGCTCACAGGGCTTCCTCTCTCCTCACTGATACATTGATGATGGATGCTTCCTTCTTCTTCATAAAGGATGGGGCAACAGAGCATTAAGTTCCCCCAGCCTGAAACATCAACTTTTCCCCATGGAGTGAATGATTTTCTGAAGCCATCATGCATTTCCACCTTGGATTAATCTCTCCTTCCCCTTTCTTAAAAGCAGCCAACAGTATTTTCCCACCTGGTTCTCTAGTGCTAACTCCTTAGGAAGTGCTCTTTTAAATAACTTATTTGGAGTTACTCATTGATTTGATAAATATTGATTGAACACCTACTATATTGAGGGCACCGAGTGGAGCCGCAGCAACATAAGGATGAATAAAACAGACCCAGTTTCTGTTCTAAGCATCAAAGTCAGTTATATTAAGGAAGCGTTTATTATTTCTTACGGCTTTCCAGAAAAGTCACCTAAGTTGGCCACGTGCAACTCTTAGATTTTTTCGGATATTGTATCTTATAAAAAAGTTTGTTGAAAGTAAAGGGAAGCTATTTTTCCACAGCCTTGATCTCAGGTTATAATTAAAGCAAGTCTCCGATATTGATTCACAAAAACTTTATTAGCAAGCGGGATCTAAGCAATTTTTGCAAGCTGTTCCGTGAGCTCCATGCCATCCTACCTTTCTGTTCGCTACCACCTGATAGAAATGGTTCACTTGAGGCAGATGTGATAACAGTTCAACAGCAAGATCCTAGGGCTAATTTTAGTAGGTATCAGACAACTGGAAACCAAAGGTTGGACAGAGGATTGGTAGGGAATCAAGCCCCATCAATCATGTCCCACCCCTCAGGGTTTAAGTTACAGGCCTTGTTAGAGTCTTACATCCTGTTCTTTTAAGAGTGGGCTGCTCTCTGGACTACTTTAGCTCACCCAAATTTCTTGAACATCTTTTTTTTTTTTTAATTTATTTTATTTTTCAAAGTAGAGTCTAGCTCTGTCACCCAGGCTTGGGTTCAGTGGCTTAATCACAGCTCACTGCAGCCTCAACCTCCTGGGTTCAAAGGGTCCTCTCACTTTAGCCCCCTCAGTGCCTGGAACTGCGAGCACACACCACCACACCTGGTGGTTTTTGTGTTTTTTTTGTGGAGGCTGGAAGGGTTTTGCCATGTTTTCCAGGCTGGTCTCAAACTCCTGAGCTCAAGTCATCTGCCTGCTGTGGCCTCCCAAGGTGCTAAAATTACAGGCATGAATTTCAGGCACACCTAGCCTCTTGAACATCATTAAATTCACAAATGCAAGCTGAATTCTAACATTTATTGTGCCCGTCAATAGACCACTACATTCACCAATAAAACCCCATTTCCAACATTCAGTAAATGAATGAGCACAGGGCAGCTTGTTCATCAAGATACAGTGCACAGTAGAGCTTGGTGTAGTCCTTTTATAATGTGGGCTTCCTGATTTGAGCAACAGTGAATTGACACCTTGGTTATAGCATAACCTGATTGAGACCTTGGTTATAGCATAATCTATGTAACTGACATGTAATACCTCATAGTGTAGACTGAAGGATGACCAAGTAATTTAACAGACATCGTAACGACAACAAACTTGGATTTCATACTACCATATTCTATGTCTAACATTCCTCTCTAGTTCTGAAAATTGCTAAATTTAAATTCTTGGTACTACAAGAATTTCTGAGACAGAGTTTGAAGCTGCAGGATGATAAGCGTTCTTAATATTGCACATGCAGAAGTGTTCATGAGACAGCCACGCTGACTGCCTGGTAAAGTGCGACTTGGTGGTACCTGTGGGCATGCCTTGACTCTGAGTCTAGTTGCAATGTAGACAGCTCTAAACACTATATTTTATCAGTTTATTTAGGTGAGACTACAGGGGAATATTCACACTAGCCAAAATCACATTTTCTGTCTACATCAAGACTTTCTTGGCATCTGTGTACCCAAGAACATGAATTAGTTATTTGCGTGTTGCCCTGTGACACTAGAAAAAGAACAGAGGAAACCAGATGGTCCTATAAGTCACTTTATCCAAGTTATTGTGGAAAAGCCTGATGAATGTCCTGCTTCTCAAGACAGTAGATCCTTCTAGGGTCTAATTAAATAGGGCCCCAGAAAGGATCTCTGCTGATAAATTCTAATTAACTACCTTATTTCACTAATTCTAAGATTCACAGTTTTCACATTTCTTTTTTTTCTTTTTTTTTTGAGACAGAGTCTCTGTCACCCAGGCTGGAGTACAGTGGTGAAATATCGGCTCACTGCAACCTCTGCCTCCTGGGATTTTCCTGCCTCAGCATCCCAAGTAGCTAGGACAACAGGTGTCTGTCACCACACCTGGCTAATTTTTGTATTTTTAGTAGAGATGGGGTTTTACCATGTTGAGCAGGCTGGTCTCAAACTCCTGGCCTCAGGTGATCTGCCCACCTGAGCTTCCCAAAGTGCCGGGATTACAGGTGTGAGCCGCTGAGCCCAGACAGTTTTTCACATTTGTAACATGAAATTTTGGTATATCATTTTGGTATATTTTTGAAATTGGAGTGTATGATACAACCCATGGTGTGTCAAGTTGTTATAATAGTTGGCAGTGTTTTTTCTAAGTGACACAGAAAATAAAGACACATCCTAAAGGATGCAATCTTAGATGGCATGAAATATGGTGACTCCCCTTGTATTATTCTCCAGAATTTGACTTGTGAACTGCCTCAGCCTAAATTCCAGCATGTGAATTACAGTTTTCCTAGGTTTTGTTTTGGGCACAAGGATCCACTCTGGTCATTTGAACAGGCTGGAGATCATCCAAAGTTCCCTCAGCAGTAAGTTACAATTCTTTCTCAGGTGGGCTCACTTCTGCAGATAGCTAAGCCCTGCCATTTGTTTGTTTGTTTGTCTGTTTGAGATGGGCTATCGCTCTGTCACCCAGGCTAGAATACAGTGGCACAAACACAGATCACTCTAGCATTGACTTCCCAGGCTCAAGTGATCTCCCTGCCACAGCCTCTTGGGTAGCTGGGACTCTGGGTGCTTCGCTAATTTAAAAAAAAAAAAAAAAAATTTTTTTATTTGCAGAGATGGGGTCTCCCTACAATGCCCAGGCTAGTCTTGAACTCCTGGGCTCAAGCAATCCACTTACCTCGGTCCCTGGAAGTGCTGGGATTACAGACCCAACCCAGCCCTGCCATTTTCTTCACACTCACTACTATTTCTTTCTCTCTTTTCAATTTTTTGTAGAGACAGAGTCTCACTGTTCCGCAAGCTGGCCTCGAACTTCTGGCTTCAGTGATCTGCCCACCTCAGCCTTCCAAAGTGCTGGGCTTATAGGCATGAGCCCCATGCAGGACTACTCTCTTTTAAACAGTGATGATCTAAACTAGCTCCATATAGAGGAAATCTTTTACTCCAGTGCTCACAGACATTTGGCAGCAAGGATCCAAATTCCACATCCACAGTTGTTCCTGCCCCAAACCCCCTCCCGGGCTTGTCATCTTGGTTTTCACCTTTAGTCGGGTGACAAACGCTTATTGATGGACTTTCACAGAGTGGATATGCTCTCTCACAGCAGCAAAATTTAAGACATTAAAATGATCTAATCTCAGGAGTTTTTCCATAAAGGATTTAGTAGCATAATATTGTCCTAAGAGCTTTACTGTGTCCTTTCCCAAGACTTTATTTAAGAATATTGGTTATGGATGAAGCATGACATAAAACAAGTTTATATAACAGAGCTTCCACCACATAATCATATATTATAGCTGGTGATAAAAGAAAAATAAACACTTCACATGTGATGACTCTCTAGAAAGAATTTAAATTACAAACCTAAACTGAAACCTCTTGGCTCTTACTAGACTATAGAACTGACACTATCAGACTGGAATATATAAATTACTATGTTTAGAGTCAGCACTTGACTCTTAATCAAATCCTCATGCTACTTAATATGAGATGTTATCACTTTTAATAACTGGTAGGTGGTATTTTTATATAAATATATATTCTATTTGTACATGTGGTATGTCAGAGAAGCACTTTAAATTTTAAAATTGTGCCTGAAGTCCTGTTAACAAGTAAAAACAATTTTAGATTATGAAATGTTTAATTTTTTAAACATTGAAAAATATATATATATATATATATTTTTTGAGACAGAGTCTCACTCTATGACTCAGGCTGGAGTGCAGTAGGGCAATCTCAGCTCACTGCAACCTCTGCCTCCTGGGTTTAAGTGATTCTCATGCCTCAGCCTCCCAAGTAGCCTCCCAAGTAGCTGCGTGCACTACCACACACAGCTAATTTTTGTATTTTTAGTAGAAACATGGTTTCACCATTTTGGCCAGGCTGGTCTTGAACTCCTGACCTCAAGCGATCTCCCTGCCTCAGCCTCCCAAAGTGCTGGGGTTACAGGCGCGACCCACCTCTTCGGCCAAAACATTGAAATCTTTAAACAATGTTTTCCCTAGTTGTGGTTTAGGAAGAAGGAAAATTCCTTCAGAAGCCTAGTTGGTATTTCTCTTGCAATTGCCTCATGCATGTACTGTGTGTTTTTCTGCTTTATAGATTACTCCCAACTTTTCTTTGAGAAACATTGGTTATCCAGTTTTTACTTGTGAGAAAACAGAGGCTCTGAAATGTTAAGTTACTTGCCCAATATTCTAAACTGAGTAATTTTCAAAGCCCATATATATTTAATGTTTACTGCAGAGATCATGAGCTTTCCACTAAAAACCATCAATGGATTTAGCATGTGATAAAAAAAGACCTGGATTTAATATGACAAATGCTTTGGCCAGCCAACTCCAGTTACTATAGGTGAGAATGTGATCTGAAATAAACAATTTTATAAGTCAGAACACCTGCGAGATAAAATACAGGTAACTGACAAGAAGAGAAGTATTATGTAGTTAACGGTTTCAAAAACAATCATCATCATAGCTTGGTCTCTTAGACACTGAAATCTGAAACTCCTTGATATGCTACAGCAAGGTTTCAAACAAAGATGTTTTGTTCAATGCATGTTTTTGTGGGATGGTGTAACTATGCAGGCCCTATCAGTCAACAAACGCTGCGCAGAGCTGACCAATGACTCATGAAATCTTCTGTGCGATCGCTCTCCTCAGTTTCAAACTATTCATTTATAATTGCACTAGCAAAATAGCCAACAGCTTGTCATATTCTTTACACTGTCCTGGCCCGGCTCTAAACAGATAGGATTTTTAATTTTAAGTTGGAATTTTAATCTTTATTTTAAAACATGTATATGCATTGTGGTAAAATATCACTTAGGAAAAAGAAAAACTATTGTAGATATGTAAATTTTTCTTTTAAAATGCCTTTTGATTATATAATTAAAATTCCCCAAATAAAGCCTGAAGTTAGATTTTTGAAATTAAAAACCTCCATAGAGTAAAAGTAACTCTTTTTCTCTTCTCTCTTCACCTCCCTCCCAAAAAGCAAGTCTTCACAGATGATTTTGGCATTAGTTATCTTTGACTTTAAACATTAAGAGTAGTGATAATGCTAAGAAAACGGTAGTTTTCTTTTCCTATTTTGAGCTTCTAATATCCAACTAACTTCTTTTTCACTTATTGTTGAAAGAGAGACAATAGGCCGACCACGGTTGCTCACACCTGTAATCCTAGCACTTTGGGAGGCCCAGATGGGCAGATTGCCTGATCTCAGGATTTGGAGACCAGCCTGCGCAACACGGTAAAACCCCATCTATACTAAAAATAGATTTAAAAAATTAGCCAGGCTGGCAGCGGGCACCTTTAGTTCCAGCTACTTGAGAGGCTGAGGCAGGAGAATTGCTTGAACCTGGAAGGCAGAGGTTGCAGTGAGCCGAGATCCCAAGATGGCACCACTGGGCGACAGAGCGACTCTGTCTCCAAAAAAAAAAAGAGAGGGAAGAAAAAAATTATTTTTCTATAATAATAAATTGAAATGCAGATGTAGTAGAGACAGTTCTAAACCAAACAATGATATTTTTAAAAGAAATTTAGCCAGTGTTTACGGAAAAACAATGGCAGTGACATATTGATATTAGAAAAGGTGCCTCCTATCAATTGACAATGGGTAATAACATAATTTAAAACAAAAGATGACAACAGTTTCACTCTCAAGTTCTCTTATTACTGTAAAAACTCAGTAAAATTGAATTCCACACTAGACGGCATAGTTTTAAGACCTAACGGCTTATATTCTGACTTCATTCAATAGGAATCTGTCTCACCTCTGCAGGTAAATACTCTGTCCAGGAACGCCTATGTTTGTGGCAGGTGGGGGCAGTTTATTAGGCCCCCTGCTCTCCTCTTACGATGGCCTTGCTCCGGGATCACTGGGCTCATTCTGTCATGAGCATAGTTATTAGATGGGTTCACTGTTTTTCCTCCTCCCTGAGGGGGACCTGTGGCACACGCTGGGAGGCCATGAAAGCCAAGGCCACCGAGCTGCAGGTCTAAGTGGCGCATAGGAAGTGAGAAGTTCCGGAAACCAAGCCCCTGCGAATGCTCAGGTCCACAAGGTAGGCTGAGCTCAGAGCCTGGGGAGTGGAGGAAGCGAACAGGGTCCCGGACATGGTGGGAGGCTGAAGGGTTATTTGCAGGGGTGCAGCCTTCCTTTGGGACATTACAGCAGCCTCCAGGCTGTGGGCGCCTAGTGGGGAAGCCTTGAGTCAGACGGGACAGTGGAAGGGAGGCGAGGTGGCTCCGGAGAGCGCCCCTCCCGGTCACCACTCCCCAACCCCTCTTCCTACTCGTGCTCCCTCCCCATCTCTTCCTCCATCCCCCACTCCTTCCCCCTCTTCCTTACCTCCTCGCCTCCCCCTTTCCTTTCTCTCTCCCCTTCGCCTCCCTCTCTCCCTCCACATCCCCCACCCTGCCCTCTTCCCAACCTCCTCCCTATCCCCTCCTCCCCGTCTCCTTCCCCCCTTCTCCCTCCTTCCTCCCTTCCCCTCCAACCTCTTCCGCACCCCCCTCCACCCACCCTCGTTGCTCCAGGCCCTGCCCACAGATTCCCTTGTTTCGCTGGTTCCCTGGGAGTCTCCATAGCAACGGACGCTGAGTTCTGGACTCCGACTCAGCCTTGGGCGCGGCTCTGCAGGAGGCTCACGTCTCAGGCAGCGATGGAGAGCTGGGGCGACACGCCTGAGACCAAGGGGTGCCGGAAGATCATCCAGGGCCTCGAGGCCTCTATTGAACAATTCCAGTTCAACCACAGGTGACCCGCAGGAGAGGCATCCCCCGCCGGTTCGCCCCGAGCCCTCGCGCCCCAGCCCTCACTCCTTGCCATTCCAGGGCCCTGGCTTCAGCCTCTGGGCTTCAGTTTTTCTGTTTGTTTTTCGAGGGGACCACTGTCCGAAAAGAGCTACAGTTTTCCCTTCTTCGGCGTATAGCTGGACACTAAGAGCACGGATTCCGAATCTTGGCCACCCGCTCACAGGGGCTGTGAGTTAGACTACTGACCTCTCTGTGCCTCACTTTCCTCAACGGGAAATCATCTAGCGCCTGTTTCATAGATCCTAGTGAATATTAAATGAGCTAATCTAGGGCACAGTACCCGTCTTAGTCCCCTCGGGCTGCTGTAACAAAACAGCATGGGCTGGGTGGCTTATGAGCAACAGAAATTTGTTTCTCCCGGTTCTGGAGGCTGGGAAGCCCACTGCCGATTCCGAGTCTGATGAGGGTCCCTTCTGCACATACAGTACCTCCTGGCTGTGTCATCACATGGCGGAAGCGGCAAGGGCGTTTTCCACTATCCCCCACACCTGCTCCCACCCTGCTTTTAGAAGGGCACTCATTCCATTTATAGGGCTCCACTTTCATGACCTAATCACCTCCAGAGCCCACACCTGCTAATATCATCATCTTGGGGGTTAGGATTTCAACATGAATTTTCAGGAGACACAAACACACAAACCACAGCAGAATCATGGAAGTGTCTGCCGAAGTCGTTATTTGCTATTCCTTGGTCCTTGTTTATAGCCCTTCCCTTTTGTAATCCTTTGCCCCCTGTGTTCTAGTTTTGTTGTTTATTTGGATAATGTAGCCTGATGTTTCTGGGAAAATGCAAATTTCTTTCTAAAAACCTTTTCAAATCAATAGGTAGCCAGCACTAGCTTAGCTGCTGTGGGAGAACTTAGAGTTGTTTAACGAAGGGGCCTCATGGTGCCAGGTGGGCTGGCTTACGGACAAGCCCCTCACACAGATGCAGCTCCAGGGTAAGAAGAAAGGACCGCAGGTGTCCTAGCCCAGCAGTGGGACTAACCCAGTGAGGCAGTGCTCCTGAGCTTGGCTTCCCCAGTTTCACCGTATTCAATGGGTACGTTTGTTAAAATGGGTCAGTCTAGTGGTGATTGTGAATAGCACCTATTAGAGGCAGCACGTGGTAAACACCAGCACACAGTGTCTACCCTGGTCTAGTGTTTGCTGATAGGAATGGTATCCTGCCCTGGACTCCTTGGCATTCCATGGTGGGGAATGCCACCAAAAAATTACACCTGCTGGGCTCAAGGGCAGACTGATGGTACCAGGTGCTCACTGACTGGACAAAAGAACCACTGATCCTATATTCATTCGCCTTCACCCAGAGTGCTAGGGTGACCGAGCCAGTGCCTGGGTGTGAATGAGAGAGGCTCAGGTGTTGACTGAAATCCTGGGATCTGAGGCCTGAGCATGCCAGGATAATGCACAGAGGAGCAGGGGTCTATAAAGCAGATGAAAGCCCTGCCTTTGTGGAGTGTGCATCCTAGTCAGGAACCAATGATGAACTAGATAAACAAGTAAACTATATAATAAGTTAGATAGTGGTTAGTTATAAGGAAGAAACCTAGCATAGGGAGAGAGAAGAGGGGTATGGGGGTGTGTGGGGGGGACCAAGTAGGGAGGGAATTGTGATTTAATTTAATTTTTTAATTTTTATTTTAGAGTCAGGGTCTCATGCTGTCACCCAGGCTAGAGTGTAGTGGAACAATCATTGCTCAGTGCAGCTTTGAACTCCTGGAGTCAAGCGATTCCTCCACCTCAGCCTTCTGGGTAGCTGAAACAACAGGCACATGCCAGCATGACTAGCTGTTTTTCTGCTTTGTTTGTTTTTGTTTTTTAAATACCTGTTCTTCCTGTGTTGTCCAGGCTGGTCTCAAACTCCTGGGCTCAAGCAGTCCTCTGGCCTCGGCCTCCCAAAGTGCTGGGATTACAAGAATAAGCCACCACACCCAGCCTGGACTGCAGATTTTAGATATGGTGATCAGGAAAGCCGTCACTGAGAAAATGACATTGGGGTGAAGACTTGATGGGGGAGCTCTAAGGATCTATCAGGGTACCAGGTGTTCTAGGCAGAGAGAACACTGGGAAGAAAGATGGTACCTAGATGTCCTAGGAGCAGCAAGGAGGCCAGGGTGGCTGGAGCAGAGAGAGGGAGAGTAGTGGAGATGCAGTCAGAGGGAAGGGGGTCGGTGCCTGGAGTGAGGGACTTTGGACCACCATAAGGACTTCAGCTTTTACTTTGAGATGGGAAGTCATGAAGGGATTGGGATAGAGGAGTGACAGGATTTGATTTATCCTTCAATGGGATGACTCTGCTGCTTTGATAACAGACTAAAATGAGGACAAGGGCAGAAGCAAGGAAACAGGAGACTATTACAATATTCCTCATGGAAGATGACCGTGGGGCAGCGGTGGTTGGGGTTGCAGAGAGACCTTGATGAACAGGTAGAATGGAATTGCCATTAACGCAGATGGAGAAGATAATGAGATGAACAGGTCTGAGGGGAATGTCATAAGCTTACTTTTGGTCATGTGATGTCTGCAGTGACTGTTAGGCATCCATTTAGGCTGTTAAGTAGGTAGTTGATTATATGAGTCTGAAGTTGAGAGGTTCAGCTTGGCTATATCAGTTTGGAAATAATTAGCACAAAGATGGTGTCTTAAGCTGAGAGTCTTGAGACATCAGGCAGGAAGTGAGTGTAGTTAGAGAAGTTTATGAGCCATGAGGCACATCAAAGTTCTGTGCTCATCGAAGAGGAATAAAAGGAAGCCGTATTCTTATTTAGCACTGAGAAGTATGCCACAGTGAAAGTTTAGCACACCTAATGCTATCTTCATTTACTGATTTATTATAGGCATAGGAGGGACAATTCTAGGATTCAGTGAAAAGACTCATTGCATTTTATTAACACATTTTCGTAGGTCTGTTTTCCAAAATAAATTAGGACGTTAATTTTGTATCTAATTTATTTTTAAAAGCGTAATTATATTCCCAAAATTCTGTTTTATGCATAACAACCAACTTATTATTCAGAAATAGAATTGCTGAGACTATAAATAAAGACTGTGTAGGAATCACTTAGCTAATTTGTTGTGATGTGGATTTCCATTCTAAGCATCGGGGTTGTTAGCTAAAATTACAGACATTTGGAATTGGAAGGGACACCAAATAATACATCTTCCTCTTTCACTTAGATTCTGAATGAGCTGGATCTTTTTGAATCAGTCACATAAAAAGTTAGAACTGGTGAAACCGTAGAGTCATGGGCTTATCCTCATCAGGGATTTAGAAGAAGAATCTGCCACTTCCGGCTTATGATTTTAGATGAGTTATTTACTTTCATTGAACCTCAGTTTCCATATCTTCGAAACAAAAAAAATTAGCATCTCTCTTCTAAGATCATGTTTAATATATGTATCTTGAGAGCATGGGACAAGTTAGGCACTCAATAGCTGTGTACTAATAATATTCGTAGACACTCTGGAGGAGGTATCTATAAAATTATTGGATCTGATTTTATTTACTTATTTATTTTTGTTTATTCATTTATTTTGAAATGGAGTCTCACTCTGTCACCCATGCTGGAGTGCAGTGGTGCTATCTCACCTCACTGCAACCTCCATCTCCTCAGTTCAAGCAATTCTCCTCCCAAGTAGCTGGGATTACAGGTGCATGCCACATGCCCAGTTAATTTTTTTTTTTTTCATATTTTTAGTAGAAACAGGATTTCATTGTGTTAGCCAGGATGGTCTCGATCTTCTGACCTCGTGATCTGCCCACATCAGCCTCCCAAAGTGCTGGGATTACAGGTGTGAGCCACTGTGCCTGGTCTTATTTTATTATTATTTTTTTAAGACAGAGTCTCTCCCTCTTTCGCCCAGGCTGGACTGCAGTGGTATGGTCACAGCTCACTGCAACCTCTAACTCCTGGGCTTAAGGGATCCTCACTTCAGCCTCTTAACTAGCTGGGGTCACGGGTGTGTGTTACCATGCCCAGCTAATAACATGTATTTTGTATTTTTGTAGAGACAGGGTTTCACCATGCTGCCCAGGCTGGTCTCAAACTCCTAAACTCAAACAGTCTGCCTGCCTCAGCTTCCCAAAGTTCTGGTGTTAGCCGCTGTACCCAGCCTGGACCTGATTTTAAAATATCATATAGTGTTATTGTAATATTATGGCACCAGAAGGAATAACTTAAAACATAACTTCAATTTCTAAATCATATCCTGAAAAAATATGTATTGATAAAAACTATTCACACTCCATAAGCCTACCACCCACAATAAGTCTTTTGCTTAAAATGAGAAGGAACAAAAGAACATACATGTTCATGCTTAAGGAAAAATGTGGCTGAATAGTAAAAAGGAGCTGCTTAGCACTGGGTAGGGTAAGGGATTGCATTTCTAGCCTAGAAAGATGAATCCCTGAGGCCTGTTAAATGTGCAGCAGTGTAGACTATACAGAAACAGAGTTAGTTCCTGTGGCTGTTTATATTTTCTATATTGATGTAGCACTCAGTGCAGACAGGAGGCAGAAACTTCAGCAGTAATTTGAACAGGGACTATTTTCTGTTCTTTATTAAATATTAAGAAGGATTTTTAACCAGAAAGAAGCAGTAAGGTGGTGAAAGAAGACTCTAAGCAACGCAGTGATAGCAAATGCGAAAAGCAGCTATGACCTCCAGGTCTGAGGAAGAGAGAACAGGGCAGGAACGAAGGAGTGAGAAGACCCGACCTCAAAGGCTGAGATTCGGACAAGACCTCTTCGGAGACAGGGTTGTGGCAGAGAAACTTGCCAGAGGGTGTGACAACTGCTGGTCTGCAGGGATGGCTTGCCCAGTGACTGAGAAACTTGCTGAAAGGTACAGACAGGTCAAAGTTCTGTACCTGGTTGCGAAATCCAAATCTTCATTCTTGGAAGTCCTGAGTTCCTAAAAGTTCTGCTCTCTTTTTTGGGGGCGGGGGGTGCTGCATTTCCTCTGTTAATCTTTACTACTGGGCACAGAAACCCTAAGAGGCACCCCGAGGGATCCTCTGGGTTCCAGAGTTCTCCTTGACTCCGTTGTGCACCAGCAACCCAATTGCCCCTTGGTATTCAGAATCGATCACTTCAGCCAGCAGAGTGACCCCCTTTTCTGCCTTTGTTTCAGCACCTTAAGGATCACAAAGTGACCGGTCATCAGTGTCATCTAATTCAATAGAATTTTTGTCACGTTTTCTGGTGGAAACATTCTTCCCTTGGGAGCTAAGACTTCCAAATCAGCAAATCCTAAAGTTGCAGAAACAAGAAGCTATAATTTTGGCATAAGACTGAGAGGCACCTCTTGATTCTTGGCATATGGCTGTAAGAGAGATAGCACCATATACTGTTTCAAAGCATGCGCTGCATCCTGTGACACAGAACCACATTCTTTCATGGATTTGCTTCTTCTGAATGTTGCTGGCAGTACAAGGTGTGTACCACCATGCCCAGCTAATTTTGTTGTTGTTTTTTTGTAGAGACAGGGTCTCACTATGTTGCCCAGGCTTAAACTCCTGGGCTCAAGTTATCTTCCCTGCTTGGCCTCCCAAAGTGCTGGGACTAGAACCACTGTGCCTGGCCTCAAATGAATCTTCAGTAAGCTATTTGACCTTTCTATTAGGCCAGCCACTTCTGGGTGATGGGTTATATGATAAGATCACTGAATTCTATGGGCATGAGTCCGTTGTTGCCTGTCTTTTGCTGTGAAATGGGTCCTTGATGGGAGCTGATGCTGTGAGAATACCGTGAACATATAGAACATAAGGTGTTCTATAGGTTCATGCCTGGTGGTTCTGGCTGGTACAGTCGAGTCAGGGAATGCAAATCCATATCCAAAATAAATGTGTATTCTAGTGAGGATGATGGACGAGGTTCAGTGCTGTGAACCTGTCACTAGGTGGCTGGTTGTTCCCCATGGTTCATGCTGCCATGTTGGGACCTCAGTCTTGATCTCTGCTGTTGACTAGTTAGGCACTCAGCACCTGAGGTGTCCAGGCCAGCCTTGGTAAGGGGAAAACCACATTGTTTAACTTGATCCCTGACACCATGGCCATTTTGTTTAAGGGCCATCAAGCAAACAAGGGTGGCTGCAAAAGGAAACTGACCAATAGCCACAGAGTGTGTCATTGCCTAATTATTTAACTGCTTTCTCTGCAGTGGATTCCCTTGGGTGAGCATTCAGATGCCGCAAAAACACCGTTAGAGTCTGTGCCCATTTTCAAAGCCTCATCCACAGAACTCTTCCCAGACACTCTTGACACCCATCTGTCAATCTGTTCCTTCCAGGTTCCTGAACATCCTGCTAACTCTTTAGCAGCTGCCCAATTAAGAAAGGCCATTGAATGTGAATTAAATATGTAAAAAACTGTCATATAAAAAACTTTGTATTTTCAAATACAATGAAAAGACTGTGACATTTCAGAACATAGTAGTGACGATAGAAACCACCACTGCAGCACCAATAAGGGGTAACGTGTCTTGAGGACTTCCTGTGTATCAACAATCATTCGAAGTACGTCTAAGTACTAGCACACTAAATTCTGACAGTAACTCTATGAAATGGGGACTATTATTTTCTTTAAGAGGAAACTAAGGCACAGAAAGATTTAGCAATTTATCTCATGTCACATAGTGACAGCATCAGTGAGGATGTTTTCGGCTACAGTTGACAGAAACTGCCAACAATCGGTGCACTTCTTTTGTGGCATTACTGGAAGATGCAGGTATGACAGGCCTCAGAACTTGTTGAGTCGATGGCTGAGCAAAGTCATCAGTCAAATTTATTTCCATCTTTGTTTTTGAGACAGAGTCTTGCTCTGTCACCAAGGCTGTAGGGCAGTGGTGTGATCTCAGCTCACTGCAGCCTCTGCCCTTCAGGTTCAAACAATTCTCGTGCCTCAGCCTCCTGACTAGCTGGGATTATGGCATGTGTCATCACACCCAGCTAATTTTTGTATTTTTAGTCGACATGGGGTTTCACCATATTGGCCAGGCTGATCTCAAACTTCTGACTTCAAGTGCTCTTCCCACCTCAGCCTCCCAAAGTGCTGGGATTATAGTCATGAGTCACCATGGCCAACCTATTTCTATCTTTTTCGACATCTGTGCCCTGGCTGGCCCCTCTTGTGATCACTGAGTGATCGTGTCAGTTCTTGGCATTACTTCCACCCTCAGCAAAGTCCAGAGTCAAGGAAGAAACCTCTCCTCTGGCACCCCCTTTTAGGAGTGTAGAAAGCTTTCTTACTAGCCCCCAACTGATCCTTCCTAAATCTCCCTCTTCAGTCCTGAGTTCTACACCCATCCCTGGACATCGACTGCCAACGAGAGTGGGATAACTGTGATGGGCATAGCCCAGCTTGGAGTTACACTTGGCACTGGGGATATGGTCAACTTCATCTGAGTTCTGTGGGGGACAAATCTGAGGCTTGGCCCGCATGCAAGAAGAGGGGAATTGCCATGGCTGCCCTGCATTGGGGTCTGCTCTTGTTGGCAGAAGAGGCAGGATATAGAATCAGACATTCTGCCTTTTGCACCTACACTGAGAAGTCTGATAATTCTACTTGGGCTTCTGTGGTTCTCTTCTTTAGCTGACATTTTAGAAACGGTTGTGGCTGGTTTAATCAAATTGACAGAGTGCATCAGAAAACTGCCTTTTTAATGCTGTTTGAGATGCCTGTCATTACAAATCTGTATTCGTTGACAAACACTTGCTCCTGGCCTATTCAGATTTTTTAGGAAGAGTGTTTGAAAATCAAATATAGGAGGGTGGTGTGATCATCTTAAAGAAGCAATTCTCAAACATTTTTATTTCAAGACCTCTCTATATTCTGAAAAATTATCAGCGCCCTCAGAGAGCTTCAGTTTATGTTGGTCCTATCTATTGATAGTTGCCAGATTGGAAATTTAAAATATATTTAAATTGATTCATTTAAAATAAGGATAAACCAGGTGTGTGTTGATATAAATACCATATTTCATTTATTTTGGTTTTTTTTGTTTTTTGTTTTTGTTTTTGTTTTTTTTGAGACAGCTTCTTTCTCTGTTGCCGAGGCTGGAATGTGGTGGTACGTTCACAGCTCACTGCAGCCTCAACCTTCTGGGCTCAAACAGTCCTCCTGCCTCAGCCTCTCGAGTAGCTGGAAATAGACTATTTTAAAGAAAAAACTAACTATATTGTTTTAAAACAAAACCTTTCAAGGGAAGAGTGTCACTGTGTTACATTTTTGCCAAGCTTTTCCATGCCTGGCTAAATGGAAGAGAGCTCAATTCTCATAGCTGCTTCTGTGTAATCTATAGCCTCAGGAAAACTCCACTGAACATTTGTGAGCAAATGATAGTAAAAAAGACAAATAAAATCTTAATATTATTATAAAATTAGTTTGATCTCATTGATATTCTAAAAGAATGTCGCAGAACCCCAGGGGTCCTCAGACCATACTTTGAGAACCACTGTCTTAAAGGGTTTCTGCTGAATAGGCCCGTAAATAATCTAGAATTATTTCCAGCAGTAGCACAGGTAGGAACAGTACAAAAGATATTAAAAGCAGTTATATAAATTGATCATATCTTAGAAAAGTGGAAATCAGATGAGTATCAGTAGAGCAATATGCCCCAGTCCAGGGAGTTGGATAATCTCATTATCCTCCTTAGCTCCAGAGCCAATTCAGAGTTTTCCTCACCTCACTAACCTCTTAGAATGCTTAAAATACGATATGATTTATGCAAAAAAAAGTACACACTAACATCTATTTCTTAGAAAATACCTATGACACAAAGCACATTTAATTTCTTTTGTTTTCAGACTTAATATTTCAGATGATTTAAAGGTTGGCTTTTTCAACACAGACCATGCTACTCAAACCGATGCCAGTGAAATATTGTCAATAAATGAGTTGAGTTCATCTACACAAAAGTTACAACAGGTAAATCTGAATTTAATTTGAAACTTCTGAGATAATTTTTGGCATTAATTGCCTTCATGTTTCTTTCATAGACAGAAGTGAAATAATTAAGATTTTTAAAATACTAGCATCATTGAGCAACAGCTGAATAATAGTTGTGCTTTAAAAATTATTAATATAGGCTACAAATATTTATATCATGCTTACATAAGTTAATTTGTTTAGTAAAGTATTTTGATACTCTGGAATACTTTTGAAATCTGTGAACATTTTCTATTTATGATACTTTAAAAAATTATCAAACATTTTTGCATATAGATAGATAAATGTAGGGAATAATATAATGAATAACTGTGTAACCCATCATCCAACTTTGTCAAATGTTAACATTTTATTATATTTTGATTTTTTTTTTTTTTTTTTTTTTGAGACAGTGTCTTACTCTGTCACCTAGGCTGGAGTGGAGAGGTGTGGTCATAGCTCACTGCAGCTTCTACCTCCAGGGCCCAGGTGATCCTCCCACTTCAGCCTCACAAGTAGCTGGGACTACAGATGCACCCAGCTAATTGTTTTGTATTTTTTGTAGAGGTGGGATTTTGTCATGTTTTTCAGGCCGGTCTTGAACTCCTGGGCTCAAGCAGTCCACCCACCTCAGCCTCCCAAAGTACTGGCATCACAGGCACGAGCCATCTTGCCTGGCTGGATCTTTTTTTATTGTAAAGAAATATAGTATTGCATGTACTTTGGAGCTCAAGAGTTATTATTAAAAACCCTAATCAATAAAGCTGTTACATGAGGTAGCATCCCACTATTAATACTCTTGTCTACCTTGATTTTATTTTGACATTTGGAAGTTGTTCCATATTGACACATAAAAGAATTTTCTTATTTATTTCACAAGTATATTACATCACAAAATATACATCATATATTTAGCTTTCCATATTGATGGACATTTTGGTCATTTCTAATATTTTACTGTGATGAATAATCCACCACAGCACATACTCATATGCCAGTAAATCTGTGATGTAAATTCTTAAAAGTGGAATTTCTGAGTCAGAGGATGTATGCGTTAGTCATTTTGAAGGATATTGCCAAATTGCCCTGCATAGGGATTGTACCAATTTACACTCCCGCTAGTAACTTTTGAGGACGTCTCTTACCTACATATTTGCCAATGTATTGTCTCCTTTTATACTTTCAGAAGCATTTTATTATTTTGTAACTAAGTGTGTCCAAATGACCATGTTCTGGTCAGATGGAAAAGGTCTGTGGCAGCTCTGGGGAGACTTCTTTGAGAGAGTTCAATGCACCCTCTGTCACTTCTCCCTTCATTCCTCCTTCCTTCCCTGCTTCTTCCCTCCCTCCTTCCCTCATTCCCTCCCTCCCTCCCTCTCTCCCTCCCCTCCCTCCCCTTCCTCCCCTCCCTCCCCTTCCTTCCCTCCCTCCCTCCCTCCCTCCCTCCCTCCCTCCCTTCCTTCCTTCCTTCCTTCCTTCCTTTCCTTATTTCTTTGGCTAGAGCATGGATTCTACCGTTTGGACCATGAGGTTGAAATAGTTTACAAAAGAGTCATAAGATGGAAGAATCTTAGATTATTTTATCCATTGATTGCCTAGGTAGCTTTCTAGGGAGATAAATTATTTCTCATTTATGCTTCTGTTATTTAGTTTTTTTTTTTTTTTTTTTGAGACAGGGTCTCACTCTGTCACCTAGGCTGGAGTGTAGTGACGGTATCGTAGGTGACAACAGCCTCAACTTCCTGGGCTTGAGTGATTCTCCCGCCTCAGCCTACTTAGTAACTGGGACTACGGGTGTATACCACCACAGCTGGCTAGTTATTTTCTATACTTTTGTAAAGACAGGGTCTTAATATGTTGCCCAGGCTGGTCCCAAACCCCTGGCCTTGAGTGATCCGGCTGCCTTGGCCTCCCAAAGTGTTGGGAATGCAGGCTATTCCCAACCACACCTGGCTATTTGGACTTTTTGTTATAGCTGAACCAAAACCTGATGCAAATGTTAAATCAGATTAAGGAGGTCGTCTATTTCTAATTAATAAAGTCTTTTTTAAAATTATGAAAGACTGGTCTTGAATACTTTTCAGGGACTTATTGAGATGATCATGCAGTCATATGGCTTTTCTCCTTTATCTGATGATGTGGTAAAATTTGGGGGGTTTTTTGTTTTTGTTTTGAGAGTAGTAAACCATCCTTGACTTCCTGAAATAAACCCAACTGGATCATAATATTTCTTTTTGCATTTCTGCATTATTTGCTACTATTTTATTGAGGATTTATTTTCATCTGTTTTAAGTGAGATTTCCCTATAATTTTTTCTTTTTTCTTTCCTTTCCTTTTTTTTTTTTTTAAAAAAAAAAACAGGGTCTTGCTCTGTTGCCCAGGCTGAAGTGCAGTGAAAATCATAACGCACTGTGACCTTGAACTCCTGGACACAAGCAATTCTCCCACTGCAGCCTCCTAAGTAACCAGGATTATGGGAATGTACAGCCTTGCCCAGCTAATTTTTAAAGTTTTGGTAGAGATAGGGTCTTGCTATGTTGTCCAAGCTATACCGTATAATAACTCTTTTCTTATACTATTGTTGTTCAATCTTAGTACCAAGGTCACAATATCCTCATAAGATGAGAAGTTTCCTAGTCTATTCTCTGGAATAGTTCACATAAGATTGAGAGTATCTATTTCTTCAATATTTGTTAGAACTTGCATGTAAAACTATGCTTATTTTTATTACTACTGTTATTTTGTTATGTATGTATTACTGTTGTCTTAAATATTCTGGGTCAGTTTTGATGTTATGTTTTGCTACAAAAGTATTTATTTTTGTTAAATCTTCAAATTATTGGTATAATGTTTATTGCATTCTCTCATTATTTTTAAGTATTTATCGTATCTGTAGTTATATTCCTTTTTAAATGTTGAATATTGTCTACATATCTCCTTTCTTTTTTCTTAGTGACTCTTGGCAGAGTTGTCTATTTTATTAGCTTTTTGCAGACTCCCAATTTTAGGGTGTATTAATCCTCTCTATTGTATCTTTATTTTCTAGTTCATACATTTATTTTATTATATTTATTATTTTATTTCTTCTCCTTTCTTTGTGTTTACTCTGTTTTTCTTTTTTTGTTGTTTTGTTTTGTTTTTTTATGAGACAGGGTCCACTCTGTTTCCCAGGCTGGGGTGTAGTGGCAGAGTCACGGCTCACTGCAGCTTGGCTTCCTGGTCTCAAGCGATCCTCCTGCCTCAGCTGCCTGAGTAACTGGAACTACAGGCATGTGCCACCACACCTGGCTAATTTTTTTAATTTGTTAGAGAAGTAGGGTCTCACTGTGTTGCCCAGGCTGACCTCAACCTTCTGAGCTTAAGAGATCCTCCTGCCTCAGCCTCTCAAAGTGCTAGGATTATAGGTGTGAGCCACTGTGCCTGACTTGTTTTTCTTCTTTTAATTTCTTGAGTTGGATCTGGGTATCAATTAAGATAGCGTATAGCTCCATGTTTAGAAAAAACCAACTGCTTGGCTTCATAAAATATCAAGAGGTGTGGAGTTAGAGAATCCAGGGTTAGGGTAGTGGCTTTCTGATCATGTGATGTACATTCATTTTATCTTCTCACATCTCCACTATTAGTGCCTGGCTTTTGTTGCTCTAGTTCTGATACATTAGCAAAATGGCTGCTTCCCTTCCAGCCTCCATCTGCTTTTCATACAGGAAGGAGAATACGGGAGAAGTAGGGAGGAGTGGTAGCTATCTTAGGAAAGCAAAAACTTTCCATAGAAACCCTTGCCATATGTTTCATTGGCTGTATCTGTATCACATGACCCCTTGAACTATAAGGAGCTGCAAAGAAGTTATTTTAGCTATGCACATGGCTGCCCTGAACAATGTCATGTTTCCATCAGTAAGGAAGTACCATGGTACTGAAGATTGGGCTGACAGCTACCAATGCCTATAGATTGTAGATTTTGAGGCTTTATTCTCTTTTATAGGCATTAAACTACACATTTTCCACTAACTACATTTTTAGCTTCCACAAACTATAAAATACAGTATTTTTATTAGTATTTAAATGTAAACACTCAAATTTTTCATTTGTTTGTTCATTTCATTTATTCATCTGCATAATAAGAAGGTTATTAAATTTTCAAACATGCTTTTTAGAATATTTTTATGTTGCTGATTTTTAAATTCAATGCTTTATTGTTGGAGAACACAGACCTTGTGAGACACATTATTCGGTAGTTTTTCTTGTTTCTGAGATGGAGTCTTGCTCTGTCACCCAGGCTGGAGTGCAATGGTAAAATCTCAGCTCACTGCAACCTCTGCCTCCCAGGTTCAAGCAATTCTCCTGCCTCAGCCTCCCGAGTAGCTGGGATTACAGGTGTGTACCACCACCCCTGACTAATTTTTGTATTTTTAGTAGAGACAGGGTTTCACCATGTTGGCCAGGCTGGTCTCAAACTCCTGACCTAGTGATACACACCCCTCAACCTCCCAAAGTGCTAGGATTACAGGCGTGAGCCACCATGCCTGGCCAGGAAATTTAAAACAATATGTATTTGTTAATTGTTGGATTTAAAAATACTTTCTATATGAAGGCTTTTGCCATATTGTCTGTTTTTGTCAATGTTAATTTATCTGTATCAACATTCTTTGGGCTAGTATTTACCTGGTAAATCTTTCTCATTTCTACACTGACATTATTTCTGTGTTGTGTCATATATATATATTTTTTTTTCAAAACTATATACAATTTATAGGATATATATGTATATATATATAAATTGTATATAGTTTTGAATTGTATATAGTTTTGAATAGACATATATATGTATATATATAGCCTATAAATTGTATATAGTTTTGAAAAATCCAGTCTAATAATCCCTTTTAATAGCTGTTTTGTTCTTAGTATTGTGACTACTGATACGTTTTTATTTTCCTGACACTTCTTTTAAAATTTTTCTTTATCTTTTTTCTATACCTTTTTTCTCCTTCCCTACTTTCCATTGTATTGATAACTTTTCTTTAGTTTCTATTCTCTCCTCTACTAATAATTATTTTATCTTTATTCTTTTAATGATTATCCTCAAGTTTGTACATTAACAGTGGACTAGGATTTGTCATTTCTACCAAACAAAACAAGAAATGTAGAACCTTTATCTCTAATCATGTCCTTCCGTCTTTTATATCATTATTATCGAGTATTTCAGTTGTTCTATCCTAATATTTTTGCAGTTAACAGTTCATAATGTTTTATGCAATTAATGCTTTTTAATATTTGCTCACATTTACCAATTTCTTTGCTCATCATTCTTTCCCATATCTCAGTACTTCTTTCTGAGTTTAATTTTTATTATTTCTAACAATCTTTTGATCCTTTGCTCAGCAAGGATTATAGTGTACTTAGCAAAAATATTGTACAACTTCATGTAAAATGCAATAACCTTGCAACTGTTTCCCACCCTCCCGTCTTTTCTGCTATGAGTATCATATGTATTTATTATACCTATATTATAAACTCAAAGTGTTTGCTTTAAATAGTGCTATAAATTTTAAGCTAATAAGAGGAAAAGCTGGTAATTTATCTGTACCAAGATACTTACTGTTTCCTTTGCTCTTTATTTTTCCACAAGATCTAGCTGGAAAATCCAGCACATATTATTTCTCTTTAGCCCAAAACACTTTCTTTAGCTATTCTCATACTGTAGGTATTTGGCACCTAATTCTGTTTTCTTTATTTAAAATGTTTTTACATTGAATATAGAATTCCGGGTTGACAAGTTGTGTTTTTTTCCCTCACTTTACAATTGCTCTGCAGGCATTAATAGTGTCTAAGAAAATAGCTGTTATTAGTCATTTCAAATGTTATTCCCCTGTATGTAGCTGTTTCTTTTCTGTCTGCTTTCAACATTTTCTTTTAATCTTTGGTTTTCGACAGCTTGATTATTATGTACCTAGGTGTGGTTTTGATGTATTTACCCGGCTTGGATAAATAAATTAAGCATCTGCAATCTGCACGTCTTACCAGATTTGGGAGACTTGGAGCCGCTAAATGTATCTTCAAATATTTGTTTTCCCCACGTTTTCTATCCTCTCCTTCTGCAATTCCAATTACTTGTATATTAGACTTCTTGTTATTAACTCACGAGTCCCTAAAGTGTCTGTTTTGTAAAATTTTTTAAATCTTTTTTCTTTCTGCTTTTTGACACATCTTCAAGTTCACATAGTTTTTTCTGCTGTCTTTGTTCTATTAAGTTCTTTCAGTGAAGTTTTAATTTCGGATATTGTATTTTTCAACTCTGGATTTTGTTTTCCTTATGAAAATTTTCTGTTTGTCTGTTGATATTTCCTTTTTTTATTTATTGCAGCGTATTTTTCTTTACCTTATCATGCATAGTTATAATAACTGCTTCAAAATCTTTGTCTGGCAATTCTGACATTTTGGTAATATTGGAATTGGTTTTAATCATTATTTTCTTAAGACTGAATTACATTTTCCTGGTTTTTGTATATCCAGTAATTTGGATTATATTGTAGACAGCGTGGATGTTATGCCCTGGGTTTTGATATATTCCCCTAAAGGCTATTGAGATTTTTTTTTTTTTAGCACACAATTAACTTGTTTGGATTAGAATAAAAAATTATTTTTTTTAGCAGTCCAAATCTTGGTTTTGTTCTATTATTTCTAGCTGGGATATTTGCAGTCTGCCCCATGTATGTATCTTTCAGGGTTGAGCTAGAGATTTGTTCAGAGGTAGTTTTTGTTTTGTTTGCTTGTTTGTTTATGAGACAGGGTTTCCCTCTGTTGCCCAGGGTGGAGTGCAGTAGCACAATCATAGCTCACAGCAGCCCCAAACTCCTAGGCTCAAGTGATCCTTCTGCCTCAGCTTCCCAGGTAGCTGGGACTACAGATACGCGTCACCATGCAGGGCTATTTTTTAAATTTTTTGTAGAGACAGGTCTCACTATACTGCTCAGGTTTGTCTTAAACTGCTGGCTTCAAGTGATCCTTCCTCCTCGGCTTCCCGAAGTGCTGGGATTATACACATAAGCCACTGTGCCTGGCTTGTTCCAAGTTTTTAACAGTGATTTTAGAGTTCCCCCTTTTGATTTTTTTTTTCTTTTCCAGGATCCCCACCCAAACACTGTCACTTAACTTCTCAAAGGTATTCTTGCCTGTAAAATAAAATCTTCTATATATTTTGAGAACACTAAAATGAAATTCTTCCCAGGATGCCAGTACACCAGGCATCAAGTTCCAAATTAACTGTGAGTTAGAAACCATTTGCAGATTTTGCAAGGGGAATGTTTCACAGTAGATGAGTGCCTCAGCTTGTGAATCAGATCAAGGACAATAAAGAAGGTCAGGGAGCGAAGAGAAAAAAACTGCGGAAGCGGCGTCTTTAGAGCGAACTATTGCCATGGTTCTCACGGGAGAGGGATGCAGAAACATTCCTCCTAGACTCAAAGCTAGAAAGGTAGGCTTCAGTGGAGCTTGAATGTATTTGCTGCTATTAGAAGACCCAACAGACTGGTGCTTGATTCGTGCTTGAGGACACTAAATGGGGCTGTGATTAGAAGATAGAATGGCTTGTTTGGGATCAGTCTGCACTTCTAGAGTTATTGGGGTAAAGGTTGTATAATTGTTTCCTGTAAACCATATGTGGCCCTGAGAGAGAGAGAAAAAAAACCAGTGTGGAGTCATTTTGGGTTCTGTCCAGTAGAGTGATCTGGAAGAACAAAGGACCACCAACAGCAGGGAGAAGAAAGAGGTGAACTCCAGATTCACAAAACTTGAGGAAGGAGCAGCAAGTGACCACTCAGAGTACAGAAGCATCTGCTTAGGTCAAGATATATCTACAAAGGAGAGGGTCCCAGCAGTCAGAATCTCTAGAGAAGCTACATCCGTGCCCAAGGGAAGAGAAGTTAGTTATCCTGCCCTGTAACACCATAGGGAAGCCACCCAGCAGGTGGGAACATCCCACCAGGTAGGAACATCTTTGCTCTTCTATCCCTGCTGCCTTTTATATAAGCATATCTATATATCCTGGTGGAGATACAGCCACTCGGGTGCTGGGGAGGAGGTGGGAAGAGAGAGCTCAAGGAAAAATCACACTCTTTTTCATTACCCTCAGCTTGGAGTACAGGGAAAAGTCTTATGAATGAAGTTGGAAGCATTTTAACTCCATATACATATATATATATATATGTTTGTTTGTTTTTGAGACGGAGTCTTGCTGTTGCCCAGGCTGGAGTACAGTGGTGCCATCTTGGCTCACTACAACCTCCACCTCCTGGGTTCAAGCTCCCAAGTGACTGGGATTACAGGGGCACACTGCCACGTCTGGCTAATTTTTTGTGTTTTTAGTGGAGATGGGGTTTCACCATGTCAGCCAGGTTGGCCTCAAACTCCTGACTTCAGGTGATCTGCCTACCTTGGCTTCCCAAAGTGCTGGAATTACAGGCATGAGCCACCTAACCCAGTAGTTATATTCTAAATGCTACTCTGAGGCTGTATTTGTAGCGATGGTAAGACTCTGTTCCCAAGAATGAATAGAAAAGTCACGGGATTTTCTAGTTTGCATTCAGAGCAGGGGAAGATTACCTAGAGAATACATTTATTTTTAGATCTCTCTTTTTTCCTTTTTTTACTTTTTTGAAGAGACGGAGTCTCACTATATTGTCCAGGCTGGTTTCAAACTCCTGGGCTCAACTGATTCACCCACCTTACCCTCCCAAAGTGTTGAGATTACAGGTAGGAGCCTTAGTGAATACTTTGAAATAGATGGAAGTAGATAAAAATACATTGTGTTTCGATTGTTACAAATAGTTCTTAGTCAACATGCTGGTTATGTATTTAAATGCTTGTGCTAGTAGAGTCTCAGCAAGTGATGATTCTTGCCTATCTTTTCTGATCTGAAGTCCACATCTTGAGAACTTACCTTTTGAGATAGGACAGAAGGCCAACATTAGCACAGATATTTTCTTCTGTGTGAGAAGAAACTGCTAAGACACTCTTGTCTTTTACTCCATCAGTATTTCTTAGTTTGGCAAATTAATTGTCACTTTGAAAGCCTGGCCACCTAGGATGGAATTACTGGAATCCTGCAGTGCATACAATCATCATAAACATCAGGACAGACCTCTGACCAGAAACGCAGCTTGTATGTCCAGAATCAGAGAATGCACTGGAGTTTTTACACAGATATACTCTCTATAATAATGTATATTTTTCCATTTTTTAAAATTGTTTGTATTTCTTTTTTAACTTTTATTTTAGGTTCAGGGATACATATGAAGGTTTGTTACATACGTGAACTCACGTCACAGGGGTTTGTTGTACAGATTATTTCATCACTCAGTTGCTAACTCCCATGAGTTATTTTCCCTGGTCCTCCCCCTCCTCCCACTCATCACCCTCAAGTAGGTGCCAGTGTGTGTTGTTCCCATCCGAAATGATGAGTTCTCATTATTTCGCTCCCACTTACTAAGTGACAACATGCAGCATTTGGTTTTTGTTCCTGCATTAGTTTGCTAAGGATACTGTTTTCCATTTTTAGATGATGAAATCCCTCCAGGTGGATTTTGGGTTCCTCAAACAATCGATTCAGTTAAAGTTTGAGGATCGACTAAAAGAGGAATCTTTGCGTCTCTTCAACATTCTACATGATAGGATCCTAGAAATTGAAAAGCATTATCAACAGGTAAACGTTCTCTTATTTCTTTTGTTTTTATGGTGGATTGATACTGGGCTTAGATGTGTATGCAGTGCAGTTTAGAATTTAGTGACTCATGAGGGCAGTTCAATTTGTATTACCTGCATGTCACATGGTAAATAATACACAGAGCTTCGCTATATGTCAGGGACTTGTGTAAGTACTTGGCATATGAACTCGTTTAATTCTTACAGTTACCTTATGAAGTAGGCACAATTATTTTCCCTCTTCTACAGATGAGAAAACTGAGGCACAGAAAGGCCGATTAACTTGTTCAAGGTCACCAGTTAAAAAAGAGGAGAGGCCAAGCACACATGCCTCTAATCCTACCACTTTGGGAAGCCACGGTGGGAGGCTGGCTTGAAGCTGGGAGTTCAAGACCAGCTTGGGCAACATAGTGAGACCTTGTCTTTACAAAGAATAAAAACATGAGCCAGATGTGATGTTGCAGGCCTGTCATTCCCAGCTACTTAGGAGTCTGAGACAGGGGAATCACTTGAGCCCAGGAGTTCAAGGCTTCAGTGAGCTATGATCACATCACTGCACTCTAGCCTGGGTGACAAGGTGACACTTCCATCTCAGAAAAACAAAAACAAAACAGACATTACTATTATTTCTGTGCCTTAAAAACAAACAAACAAAAAAACATCTTTTGCTGGCCACACCATACTAAGTACCATGCTAAGCCTTTAAAATATATTTACTCTTTAAATCTCTCAAAATGTTAAAATGGAAATCCTACTGTCCATGATTTACAGATAAAGAAACAGCTTGCCAATGTTAAGTAACTTACTTAAGGTCAGACAGATAGTGAAGGGCACGAGGATATTTAAATTCAATCCTATCTAACTCTGAAGCCTATTTGAGGCTGGGAGGCGATGGCTCAGGCCTGTAGTCCCAGCACTTTGGAAGGTTGAGGCAGGAGGATCAACTGAGCCCAGGAGCTCAAGATCAACCTGGGAAATACATCAGTACCGCATCTCTACAAAATATATGTAAAGATAAAGTATTTTAGAAAAGGATAAAGCCTATTTGTTGTTTATACTCCATGCTGAAATCAGAATTGATGTCAGAATCACAGGTATTTTTTTTAAATGCACTTCTATTGTTAATCTAAACAGATGTAATCAAATTATTTGATTAATCAGAAAATAACTCTAGTTTACAGATTGGCACTATAGATTTCTTTTCATGAGCATATTCCATTCAAAACATACAAGGACTAGAAGATAGGCATCACAAACAGATTTTACTACTTTTAAAAATATTCTAGGAAGGCACTAAAAGACTTTACTCAAGCGCAAAATGAAGTGTTCAAATTATCTGTATGTATTTTATCCATATGATCTCTCTATTGCTTTTGGTTGAGTGTAAGTAAAAGTCAAATGTGTCATAATAGCTGCAGGGTGGGAGAAATGATTGTGAATTGAAGTTTTCAAGAGATTGTGATGATTCAGATGATGTTTTTTTACTATGAGTCCCTCCCTAGTAGGTGTGGGTCATATTTGGAAATACATTACGGTGCTTATCGCATTTATTTTTATTTGCAGAATGAGGATAAGATGAGAAAATCCTTCAATCAGCAGTTAGCCGACGCCATCGCTGTTATCAAAGGGATGTACCGGGTGAGTTTTTGGTTTTGGTGGCGTCGCTGTGGGCAAGGCTAACTTCAGCTGTTGTGTGCAGAGTGGGGGTCACCTTGGCTTCCCAGTCTTGTTTCCAGTTTTGCAAGTCTGATTCCTCAATTCAGGTCACCTTAGAGGGATCAGGCCTAGGACTGTTTATGCTCACGTTAAAACGCTTTCCAGAAACTGGAAAATTCTAATCTGGTATTCAGGACACCTGGGCATGTACCAAAGTAATCCAAAGTTTATTTGCTGGGCATACCTGAAAAGATGAAGGTCAGACGATCCTGAGAGAGTGGAGAGAATCTGTAGTCAACTCCAGTGAGTGGTTTCTGACCCTTGGTGGGTTAACTTTTCCAAGGACAGGAACATTTCTGTCTTCCAAACACATACTTCATTCTCCTTCACGATGGGAAAATTCCTACTTTTTGTTGCTTTTTTTGGCCACAGCAGAGATCTTGTGCTTCTTTTAGCGTTTGTAACCATATTCTCACCTTGCATTTCAGTATACTTCCGTAAATAAATTTTTTGCATACTTCTTTTTGGGCACTGTTTGCAAGCTTCTTTTCATAGCACACAACACATTTGTATTTAATGATGTAATTGCTTGCGAAGTGTCTGTGTTCCATGCCAGACTGTCAACCTTAAGATGTCCTCTGTGTTACTCTCTGCTGTGGCCCTGCCTTTAGCGCTGTGCCTGCTACAAAATTAACAACCAGCTACTGATTGTTAAATGCATGAATGGTCGCCTGTACCTGTGGCAGACAGTGGTACTGCCTGCTCAGATGTCATTTTCCTCACTGCTTCTTATTCACAGAGGCACTTCCAACTATAGAAGCCAAAATGCTAGATTCTTCCTCTTCCAGCTGCCTTTTCAGCTATAGCACAGGCATAGGCAAAGTCAGGTCCCCAGCCAATGAGACTGAAGGTGAGCTGGCTGTGAGATTCTGGGGGAGGTTGTTCTTCCTAAGTAAAAGGGACTCATAAAGGTATCACCTCACACCGGTCAGAATGATTACTCTTAAAACATCAAAAAAAATAGCAGATGCTGGTGAGGTCTCAGAGTAAAGGGAACACTGGTTTATGATGGGAATATAAGTTATTTCAGCCACTGTGGAAAGCAATCTGGAGATTTCTCAAAGAAGTTAAAACAGAACTACCATTTGACCAAGCCATTCCTTTGCTGGGTATATATCAGAAGAAAGATAAATCATTCTACCATAAAGATGCATGTATATGTTTATTGCAGCACTGTTCACAATAGCAGAGACATGAAATCAACCTAGATGACCATGAACGGTGGACTAGATAAAAAAAAAAATGTGGTACATATACACTGTGGAATATTAGGCAGCCATAATAAAGAATAAAATCATGTGTTTTGCAGCAACATGGATGGAGCTAGAGACCACTATCCTAAGCAAATTAATACAGGAACAGAAAACCAAACACTGCATGTTCTTACTTCTAAGTGGGAGCTAAACATTGAGTACATGGACACTAAGAAGGGAACAAGAGACACTGGGCCTACTTGGGGCTGAAGAGTGTGAGGAGAGTGAGGATCAAAAAACTACCTATCAGTTACTATGCTTATTACCTAGGTGACGAAATAATCTGTATACCAAACCCCTGTGACATGCAATTTACCCATGTCACAAACCTGCACATGTACCCTCTGAACCTAAAACAAAGTTGGAAAGGGAAAAAAAGGGTCTTATGGGAAACCCTTTCTTTTTCTTTGCTGACATTTTATGTCTCCTTCTGATGCTTGGAATTGCTGTGGACACTGTGAAACCAAGACTGAGATCCTCTGGATGTGCTGAGGTAGCAAGGTGGACAGATGAGAAGCAGGCAGCTGCCAGCTCCACGAAATGAATTGGGGAATGTTAGCTCCAGTTCGTTTACCGGAAGCATTTGTGTAATCTTGGAAGTATTTCTTCCTTAAATATTTAGAACTGCCGGGGAGCAAGCTTGGGCCTGGAGGGATTGATCGATTGATAGCAGTCATTTCTCACTCTTGATTATTATGAGTAACTCTGGACTTGCCCTGCCTCTGGCCCGTTATTTATGAGAAGACAACCCCTCAGTGTCAGCTTTTCGGTTACTAGGAGCTGAAGACATCCCAGGACCGATTGCTCTGCTAAATCTCTGTGACTCTGTGCCAGACTGTTTCCAAAGGTACCTGTGACACTGTCTCCTACTTACCTGCTCTTGTGCAATGTCACCTCACTTCTCTCCCATCAAGAGGTGGAGTCTGATTCTCCTCCCTTGAATCAGGGCTGGCCTTAGTGACCTGTTGATAAGCACAGAATGTGGAGGAAGTGAAGTCGTGAGATTTCTAAGTCAAGGTCAAAAGAAGTCTTATACTTCATCCTTCTACTCTCCGAATGTTTGTCCTCTGGATTGTCCCTCTGAATTCAGCTACCATGCTGACAAAAACGCATGCCATACGGGAGATCTGCATGTAGGTACTGGGTCTCCAGGCTTATCTGAGCCCAGCCTTCGAGTCGTCCCAGCCCACGAGTCAAAAATATGAGTGGAGAAGCCTCCAGATGACTCCAGCTGCCAGCCATGTAGAATCTTTTTTGTGTGAGGTCGCAGGTCTGACAGAAGAGAGCTAAGCCATCCCTGCTATGCTTCTACTAATTCCTGACTCATTGAATTTGTGTTTTTCTTTGTTTTGTTTTTTACTTTTGAGTCTTTTTTTTTTTTAGAGACAAGGGTCTCACTGTCTCCCAAGCTAGAATGTAGGGTGTGCTCATAGCTCACGGTAGCCTTGAACTTCTGGACTCAAGTGATTCTCTTGCCTCAGCCTCCTGAGTAGCTGAGACAACAGGTATGTGCCAGCACACCCAGTTAATTTAATATATATATATATATAATAGAAATGGAATCTTGCTATGTTGTCCAGGCTGGTCTTGAACTCCTGTCCTCAAGTAATCCTCCTGCCTCAGCATTCCAGAGTCCTAGGATTACAACCATGAGTCACTATGCTGGCCTAAGTAATATGTAATGGAAGAAGATGGAAGAAAGAAAGAGAGGAAAGAGGGAAGATGAGTATTGTCTGTAGCAGTTTTATATATATTGAGTTTGTAACCAAAAATCTTGATAAATTTTCGTGTTTATTTTAATAATTTTTCTTTTTTTTTTTTTTTTTGAGACGGAGTTTCGCTCTTGTTACCCAGGCTGGAGTGCAACGGCGCGATCTCGGCTCACCGCAACCTCCGCCTCCTGGGTTCAGGCAGTTCTTCTGCCTCAGCCTCCTGAGTAGCTGGGATTACAGGCACACACCACCATGCCCAGCTAATTTTTTGTATCTTTAGTAGAGACGGGGTTTCACCATGTTGACCAGGATGGTCTCGATCTCTTGACCTCGTGATCACCCACCTCAGCCTCCCAAAGTGCTGGGATTACAGGCTTGAGCCACCGCGCCCGGCCTATTTTAATAATTTTTCTATAGACTCTTAGGTGCTTTCTATGTAAACAGTTATACAATTGAGAATAATTATCTTTTTGTCATTTGATTTTTCATAACCATGTAATCATTCATTTTTGTTTACTGTGTGGGTTGTGCTTCAAGTACAATGTGAAGAAAAGTGGTGACAGCAAGCATCCTGATCTTATGTCTGATCTTACAGGAGATTAATATAATTTTTCAATATAATGCATAATGCTTGCTGTCAGCCTACTTTTTTGGCTAAGAGACTTTAAAATAATCATGAATGGATTTTTAATTTTATCAAACGTGGGGCTTAATGCACCTAATGGGAGGTCATATGATTTTTCCTTCATACTCTGTTGCCCAGGCTGGAGTGCAGTGGTGCAATCATAGTTCATTGCAGCCTCAAACTCCTGGGCTCAAGGGATCCTCCTGCCTTCACCTTCTGAGTAGCTGGGACCACAGGCATGCACAACCATGTCCAGCTAAAAACTTTTTTGTAGATACAGGGGTCTTGCTATGTTGCCCAGGCTGATCTCAAACTCCTGACCTTAAGTGATTCTCCTGTTTCAGTCCCTTAAAGTCTTGGGATTGCAGGTGTGAGCCACTACACCTGGTCTGCTTAGGCTATTGCAAATCTATACTCATCAGTGAGGTGATCTGTACTTCTCTTTTTGTCTTATACTCTTCTTGTTGCATTTTGCTGTCGGGGTTAGGCTAGCTTCACGAAATGAATTGGGGAATGTTGGCCCCATTTTGTTTACGGAAGCATTTGTGTAATCTTGGAAGTATTTCTTCCTCAAATATTTAGAACTTCCAGGGGAGCAAGCTTGAGCTTGGAGGGATTGATTGATTGATATCAATGATTTCTTATTCTTAATTATTATGAGGCTATTTGGGTTTTCTCTTTCTTTTTAGTCAGATATAGTAAGACGTTTATTTAGGGTCTTGCCCATTTTCATTTAAGCAACCAAAAAATTTTTTGGAATGAAGACAATATGTATCTTATTGTTCTCCTACATTTTAATGCTTTATTAATTAATTAATTTATTTATTTATTGAGACAGAGCCTTGACCTCCTGTGCTCAAGCAATCCTCCCACCTCAGCCTCCTGAGTAGCTGTAACCACAGATACATGCCACCATGCATGGCTAATTTTTGTATTTTTTGTAGCGACGCAGTTTTGCCATGTTTCCCAGGTTGGTCTCGAATTCCTGTACTCAAGCAATCCATCCACCTTGGCCTCCCAAACAACTGGGATAACAGGTGTGAGCTACTGTGCCTGGCCTAATGCTATATTTTAACCCCACTGAAAACACTGTATTATTATTACTGTCCATTTTCACTGCATTTTGAAATATCACTTATTGTATTTTTTATGACTAGAACACACACTTTGCCTATTTTTTATGGCTCTTGTGCTTGGCTCATACTTTCAGTTCTGCTATTTGTAGAAACATATTTAAATATGCTTGATTTATGTTTTACGTTTCTAAATTTTCATATCTTCCACTTTTGAGGGTCTGATAAGTGCTGGCTCTCATTCATATGTCATTTCTTTTTCTAGCGGGGGGACAGGGAAGGTCTTCCTCTGTCACCCAGGCTGCAGTACAGTGGGGTGATTGCAGCTCACTGCATCCTTGATCTCCTGGGATCAGGTAATCCTCACCCCTCAGCCTCCCGAGTAGCTGGGATTATGGGTGTGTGCCACAATGTCCAGCTAATTTTTGTATTTTTATAGAGGTGGGTTTTCACCATGTTGTCCAGGCTGGTCTCGAACTCCTATCCTCAAGCAGTCCACCTGCCTAGACCTCCCAAAATGCTAGGATTACAGGGATGAGTTACCACACCTGGCCACATGTCATTTACTTTGAATTTCATGATTTTTGACTTTGAGCTTATATTTCTATGAAAACTGTCTGAGGTTTGGAATAGAAATGACTTTCTTGGGAGAATATTTGTGCTTGCTTCTGCCAGTCTCCTGGGTCTGTGTCTACTTTGCCTAATTCTCAGCTTGAGATATTTTTTAGACCATGTAGATGTATGAACTAGGGCTGCAAACTGTGTGGGCTATCTTCTGGTTATAAACTCTCAGAAGAGGGTATCTTGGGGGCCTTTTTGGCAGTGAGAGTTGCTTTTCCTCTTCCTGTCCTTAGAGCCAATTTCTAAACAGGAACCAATTCTGGTGCCAGCAGGATGGCAGTGAGCGCAGGGTTCAAGGTGGTTACTTCTAGTTCATTCTCACACTGAAAGTCTAGCCCTATAGTCTCTTACAATCTAAAGGTAAGAGGAGGAGGTCCTCCACTCTGAGGAGGACCCAGGTGCTCTTTTTCCTCTCTGTGCCCTGTAAAAAGTTGCAAACCAAAGCTTACATTTACCTGGTTTAGCAATGTCCTAGAAGTGAAGGCCAGTTTTCAGTGTTCTGCATTCTGCTGCAGATTTCTCCATTTGGTTAATTTTGGTCTAAGAATTCCATACAGCTCATACAATACATTTAAGCCTGGACAACATAGCAAGACCCTATCTCTACAAAAATAAAGATAACAAATTAGCTTGGTGTTGATAGCAGCAGTGGCCTGTCTGGAGCAGCTGCTGCAAAGATGCCAGCTGCAGCAGGGGAGACATGGCCAGGGCTGTGCACTCTGCTGAGATGGCAGGAGCTAGGAACAAGCAGGAGCCATGCCTGCCTTCTGAGTTGGTGATGGGGGAGCCCCAACCTCCTAAAGGCAGCTCCAGCTGCCCAGCTACGGCTGCAGACCCAGGCATCCCTGTGCTCTTGTGGGCCTGGGAAGTCCCCCACCCCCACAGGCTCAGAAATGCCTGCTCCTGCTACCTGGCCTCTCCTCACTTCTGGCACCCACTCTGATTTTGGAGCAAAGTTGTGGCCAAGCCCAGGTGCTATCTTGACCTAACCAGGTGTGTGTGTGTGCATGGCATGGTGCTAACACACCAACCCCTGCTGCCTCAGCCCCCTCCAGACTTTGGGTGCCAACGATCACAGGAGGGAGGCCCAGGGGATGCTGAGGGTGGCATAGCACAGGCCTGTAGGTGTCCCTTGGCACAAACAGCCTGGGCACCATGAACAGCAGCAGGAAGCAGACAGGCTCCTGAGTGGAAATGGGTGGGTCCTCAGTGAAGCCCCACCTTCAAGCCAGGGATGGCCCAAAGCCTGGGGGCCAGGCTGCCAATTCCACAGACTGGAGTGAGAACTTATGGTGCTTTTTTCAGGCCCACCCATGGCCTCCTATTGACCAATCAGCATGCACTTCTTTCCCTTTGAAGCCCATGAAAACCCTAGACTCATCCAGACTCTGGCAGAGGTTGGAATGACCTGCCTGCAGAAAGGAGCTACCCACTGTGGGTCTCCTCTCAGCTGAGAGCTGAACAGGTATCAGGATGACCTGCCTGCAGAAAGGAGCTACCCTCTGCAAGTCTTCTGAGAGCTCTACTGTTGTTCAATAAAGCACCTTTTTGCCTTACTCACTCTCCAGTTGTCTGCATACCTCATTCTTCCTGGATGTAGGACAAGAACTCGGGACCCACCAAATGGTGGGACTGAAAAAGCTGTAACACAAACAGGACTGAAACACACCTCTCACTCACCACGTTGCAGGCAGCAAGAAGAAGAGAAGAGCTGAAGCTCTTTGAGGACCCTAGGAGCTTCCTGAGGAGACTCCAGACCCAAGGAGCTTCCTGAGCCAAGGTTGTGGTACCCTCTTTGGGGCTCTGAGGTTCCTGGTGTCTCCAAGTTTCCAGGTGCCACTGTGTTCTCCTGTGCCAGCAGTGGAAGTCACCTGTGGTATACCTGGTTCAGGTGTGGCCTTGCAGGGAGCTGGCACCCTTGCTGGTGCCTAGAGCTGCCCACACCACTGCAGCTGGCATGCCTAGCTGTGTGTAGTGGCCGGGCCCCATGCTCACTCATGCACCCCTTGTTGCTCTGTGCCTGGCTCGTGCTTGGCACGCATGGGATCCAGGCTGGTAGCATGAGCCAAGCACAGCCTTCCAGGCCAAACAGGTAGAATGAGCCCAGGAGGCCCAAGCAAAACTCAGGCAAAAGCACCACTGACCACAGAGGTTTCTGGCTGGCAAAGCAACACCCCAAGGATCCCATGATGGCATTGGTGGCACATGCTTGTAGTCCTAGCTACTGAGGAGGCTGAGGTAGGAGGACTCTTTGAACCCAGGAGTCTGAGGTTAGCAGTGAGGGATGATCATGCCACTGTACTCCATCCTGAGGGACGGCATGACCCCGTCTCTAGAAGAAAGAAAAGATGTGTTTAATCTGTCTTATCCAAAATTCTTGTTTACAATGAGAGAATAAATCAGAATTTTGTAGTTTTTAAAACCATGCTTTTGGACAGGCATGGTGGCTCATACGTGCAATCCTAGCACTGTGGGAGGCAGAAGTGGGTGGATTGCTTGAGCTCAGGAGTTTGAGACAAGCCAGGGTAACATGGTGAGACCCTGCCTCAAAAAATACAAAACGATTAGCTGGGCATGGTGGCCTGCACCTATGGTCCCAGCTACTCGGGAGGCTGAGCAGGGAGTATTGCTTGAGCCTGGGAAGTTAAGGCTGCAGTGAGCTGTGATCACACCACTGCACGCCAGCCTGGGTGACAGAGTGAGACCCTGTCTCAAAATAAACAAACAAACAAAAAAATAAAACAAAATTTAAAAACACATGCTTTCTAGTTCTTTGTGTCTTCCACAACTTCTGGGATATTGATCTATTTCTAAGGTCTATCAAATGTTCAAAAATAAAGCTGAATAATGAATATCACTCTTTGTCCATATGTCTTATATTTCTAGGTATAGAAATTCATGAAAGGATTACAGTCTTCATATTCATCAGTTTTTCATAAATATATGTTGGTTAAATATGCTTAATTGTGGTTAGTTGACTTATGAAAAAATTCTTTATATGAAATTAAAGTCATTGTTGGAATCCTTGCTTTGGCTTGTTGGTGTCACTTGGCTCCATGACGTCAGACAGCCTTCCTAATCCTGGTCACCCAGTTTGCTGAGGCTTAGTCACAAGGAGGAACGGAGGAAAGTTGAAAATACACCGAACTGCTGTATACACTTTGTAGCATGACAAATATAAATGACTCTCTGCTGCCCTCTGGAGGCCAATTAAGGACACAAGTACCTGTACTTTTTTTTTTTTCCAGCTGTGAACGAGTTTCTAAATCTATTTAACTTTTACTTCTAGTCAATTGAATACAGCAAAGGTGAAGAGTTGTATGTGATTATGTTGCATAAAAGGGTAGCATATGTCTTGCTAGTGTCTCTCTGTTGGCTTGGAGGGAGTGAGAGGCTACGTTGGGGAAACTCATGTGGCAAAGAACTGAGTGTAGCCACGTCTGACAGCAAGAAATGGAAGCCTCCAGTCCTATAGCTGCAAAAAGTGGATTCTTCTAAACCTGAGTGAGCTTGGAAGCAGATCCTTTCACAGTTGTGCTTTGGATGAGATCACAGCCCTGAATGCCACCTTAATTGCAGCCCTGGGAGACTCTAAACAGAGGACCTACCTGAATTCCTGACCAACAGAAACCATGAGATAATAATAGAGAGAGAGAGTGTGTGTGTGTGTGTTATTTAATTTTCTTTTTCATTAGAGATAGTGTCTCACTATGTTGCCCAGGCTGTTATCAAACTCCTGACCTCAAGTGATCCTCTACCTCGGCCTCCCAAGGTGCTGGGATTATACGTATGAGTCACTATGCCTGGCCAAACACCTGTGTTTTAAGCCACTACATTTGGGGCAAAACTTTTATGCAGCAATAGATAACAAATTCATCCTTCATATTTAGGGAGCCATTGAATCCTACCAGTTTTGTTGTTGTTGTTGTTGTTGTTGTTTGGGTGTTTGTTGTTCGAAACAGGGTCTTGCTCTGTCACCCAGGCTGGAGTGCAGTGGCACCATCTCTGCTACCTGCAACCTCTGCCTCCCAGGCTCAAGCGACCGTCCCACCTCAGCCTCCCAAAGCACTGAGATAACAGGCATGAGCCACCACACCTGGCCATCCTGCCAGTTTTTACCTCCTAAATCTGTGTCTTGTCATCTTGCCTCTGAACTAATTTAGGTAGTCGGCATTGCTCACCTGGCCTGTGACTGGTGCCTTCTTATTCCTTTTGGTCTTTATTAAGTCCATTGTCTGCCCAGTCATCTGAGGGGTCTTTCAAAACACAAGTCTGACCACATCCTGCCCTGTGTAAATCCTTCAGTGTTTTCTCTGTGGCTTTAGGATGTTTATGTGCCTTAGCATGGCTCAAAAGGTCCTTACATCTCTTCACTTTGATCTGTTTCCACTTCTTAGCTAAAACTTTACCCTCCCGCCATACTGAGCCATCACCTGCTTCCCTAAGCTCACCTCAAGTTATTAACCACCTCCTTGGAATTTTCACATAATGTCCCCCTCACCTTCCTTTTTCTCTACTGAATAGTAGATGTAGGCAATGTATCACATTTACCCAGTACATATCGATCTGTCCACTAGACTTTTCCTGAAGAGCAGGGAATGAATCTTACTCATCTTTGTGTTATTCTCCTAGCAGAATGCATGGCACATAATAGGTTTTTTGACAAATTTGTGTTGAATATAATCAAGAAGAGTGTCAGGATAACTTGACCTACACCATGGTTCTGGAAATAGATCATGAATTCCTAGGGGAAATTTCCTAGAATAAAGGCAATCCATATGTTGAAGTCTTTAACTGTTCTTTCACTCAAGTGTTGATTCATTTCATTCATCTATTGACTGATTTTGCAGCAGAGACAGAAGCAGTCCTTATGCTCATTATATATAATCTAGTGGTCAGGAGAGATAATAAACTTAGCAATTAGAGTCCACATTAGAGGTTTGTACTCAATGGGTGCATAACTCTGGCAATGTGAATGAATAGTTAAGGAAGACTTTTAGGAAAAGGTGATTGTTATACTGAGCCTTGAAGGACAATGAATATTTGGGGAGGATGGAATGAAAACAGGGAAAGAAAAGAGATGGTGAAGGAGAGGTGATAAAAGAGATTTTGAGCCAGGTGGGGTGGCTCAAACCTGTAATCCCAGCACTTTGGGAGGCCGAGGCGGGTAGATCATGAGGGCAAGAGATCGAGACTATCCTGGTCAACATGGTGAAACCCCGTCTTTACTAAAAATACAAAAAAAAAATTAGCTGGGCGTGGTGGCGCGTGCCTGTAATCCCAGCGACTCAGGAGGCTGAGGCAGGAGAATCGCCTGCACCCAGGAGGCGGAGGTTGCGGTGAGCCGAGATCACACCATTGCACTCCAGCCTGGGTAACAAGAGCGAAACTCCGTCTCAAAAAAAAAAAAAAAAAAAAAGAGAGAGAGATTTTGAGGAATTGGTTCATGCAATTATGGGGGCTGGCAAGTCTGGAATTTGCAAGGCAGGCCAGCAGGCTGGAGACCCAGGAAAGACTTGATATTACAGCTTGAGTCCGAAGGCAGTCCTCTAGCAGAATTTCCTCCTCTTCCTCAGCGAATCTCAGTCTTCCTCAGAAGGCCTTCAACCTATTGGATGAGCTCCATCCACATGATGGAAGTATGAAGGGTAATTTGCTTTATCAATTTAAATATTAATCTCATCTAAAAAATGCCAGCAACATCTGACATTTGAAAAAGTACCATGGCCTAGCCAAGTTGATGCATAAAATTAATCATCACAGATACAGATATGTGTCTAGCTGTATGTGAATGTGTATATGTAAGTGTGTACATACATTTATGTATATCCTAGTTCTGTCTTGGGAGAACGCCTAGAGGAAATGACACTCCTATAGCAATGAGCACTCCTAGCATTCAGCTTTTAGATTTAAATGATATTCGACACTAAAAGAAACCAGGGCTTTTTGGAGGAGTAGCCAACTACTCAGGGCAGTGACGGGGAAAATGGAAGAAGGATTCTGTCATAACCAAAAGTATTTTGTCATAAAAGCAAGGAAATGCTAAAAAATGATGAAGGCATGTCAGAACACAGGGGTCAGCTGCTAGGGGCTTCCTTCATTCCACTTGGCCAATTTGGGAAAATTCATGCATCAAAATAAATAATGATAATTATGAATTGTAACCATCTGAGTAAAATAGGAATCCATGAGTTCACTGTTATAAGCAAATAAGTGAATAACTAACACGTTTATTTATTTCAGGAAAATATTTCTCTTACAGACTTTCTAAAATATCTCCCTACAAATGCATATTAATACTTTAACTGAGAGTAAATACATATTAATTAAGGAGTATAACATGTATTAACTAGTAAGTTTAATACTTATTAATTAATTTTATAGTGACGAAAGTTGATACATCATCTTAACTAAATGATAAAAGTTAATATCTCCAGTAACAAGACAAATCAAATGAGTAACCTCTGATCATAATATTGATATATGATTTCTATATCCAACATCATATTAGTCCAGGGTCCTATTCTAAGAATTTTGCAAGTATTAACTCATTTATTCTTTATATAATTGTCATTCACATTTGATACACATAGAAACCTAAATACAGAAAGGTTAAGTGGCTTTCCCAAAGTCACACAGCCGTTAAAGCGCAGAGGTAGCATTCAAACCCAGGCATTCTGACCTCAGAGTCCATGCTCTTGGCTTGTCCTTTGAAGTAAGCAGCTGGCTTGCTTCCCATCCAATACTGCCATAGTCAAATCTAAATGTTCACAGAGTAATTACTCCCTAGTTGCATACTAACAGCTGGACCTCAATAAGAATGGTGGCACCAAATATAGAAATTTTATTTTAGAAACTTAATGAGACAATTGGAATTCCAAAAACATTTTTCTTGAACAGCAGGCAGTAGCAATTTTGACGTTGTTACTGAACCCAATCTGGAATCTCAAACTTCTGTGTTTGATAAGTGAATTGTGCGGCTTGATTGAACCTTGTCATACTCAGGCCCTCAAGCCCGGATGCCTGTTGCCCCTGTCAACTTGACCGTTGCCAGAAAGAACCTCAATGAAGGACGGGTAGTCACATGACTAGGTTGGGATTGAACTAAAGGGTAATACATTTTTTAGTAAACCACCCTAAGATGGGATGTTAAAATTGGACTCTTGGGTTTCAGTTTCATTCAAAATCCCAAAAGTAGAGAACACAACACTGTTTAAAAGGGAGGTGTTGCTGGGCGTGCTAGTTTCTGCCTATAATTCCAGTGCTTTGGGAAGCTGAGACAGGAGGATGGCTTCAGCCCAGGAGTTAGAAGCTGCAGTGAGCTATGATCATGCCACTGCACTCCAGCCTGGGTGACAGACCGAGACCCTATCTTAAAAAAAAAAGGTGCCAGCAGGATGTTCTTTGCAGGACATTCCAAGACTTGGTGGAGCTACTTAACTGGCCAGTACTAGCCCATCATCCATCTCCAGGAAATATAAGAGATATCTTGAATTTGGAAATGGACAAGGCTGGTCAAGAGGTCCACTTTGGGGAAGGCAGGCAACATGGAGTGCTGACCTGCAAATGGGAGAAAGAAAGGGAGTATTTCTCCTTCGAGCTGAGCAAGGGTGGAGTCTTGGACCACTTAGAGAGCTTGATGAGCATCCCTGGGTCTGAGGAACATGAGGATTGGTATGGGACTTGCCAGGAAAATTCTACAGAAGAGTGAGAGAGCTGATGGAGCAGACCCCTGTTGACAAGGACCATCTGAGAGGTGACAGGATGCCATCAGAGGGGCAGGTCCTGGGACAGAAGTCAGGGAGTTACTGCTACTATGGTGGGCACTGCAGGAGGCCAGGCCAGCACTGACCCTCCTGGGAACCAAGAGCAGCAGGTTACTGTCAACTGACACTTGTTTCTGTTCCTTTAATGTTTCTCCCTCTCCTCTGCTCCAGACCACTGGAGACTCTCAAATTGGAGAAATAAAAGGAAGAGAGACTCAACCCTTCTCCACTACAGACTGCCCCGTGTAAGGGGGGCCAGAGTGGTGGGGGGACAGAAGCATTACTGGGTAGGAGTTGGCTAGACTAGAATTTTTGGCTTGGGTTTTGGTTTTTGCTTTCTTCTCATTTTCTTTCTTTTATTTTGTTGTCATTGTCTAAGATTAAAGTTGTTACTAAGTTAACAGAATAAAGCCATGGTATCTTCCTGAAAGTTCTAAAAGGTGAGAACCGTGAGACTAGTGACCAGAGTTGCAGGGACAGTGAAGAAAAATCACACTGCTTTCTACTTCTCTCCCAGAGTCCAAGTCATTCCATAAACACTAGTGAGACTTCAGAAATATTCCAGGAGATGAAGAAAAATGAATCCATTATATTTGGACCTTATGACTATTTTATGAAAAGTCAAAAGTGAGACTTTTTTTGTTCTTTGAAAGAATTGTGGCCCTCCCTGCCCTGAAGTCCAGAGTGGCTGAGCTCATCCAGAATGCAGGCTGGCCCAAGCACCTCTCAGCATGGTACCTGGGTGAGATTTTTTTTTTTAAACATATATCTGATATAGGATTTATATGCAGAATTTTATAAGCTCTTACAATGAAATAAACAAAAAAACCCAATTTACAATAACTGGGCAAAAGATTTAAACAGACAATTCACCAAAGAAAAATAGGGGTCAAATAGCACATGAATAGATGTGTAAAACACTTAGGTATTAGCTAAATAAAACTTTAATGAGACACCATCATGCATCCACTAGTATATGATTAACAAGAACAAGGACAACAGCAAAAATTACAACAAAGTCTAACAGTATAAAATACTACTTAAAACACCAAACTAAGTGAAATTTCATATGCTGCTGGTAGGAAAACAGCTTCTTAGAAGAAAATTGGTTGTTTCTTATAATGTTAACCCACATAGAACATAATAACCCAAAATGTGACTGCAAGGTACTTTTTTCCAGGATGACTGAGTGTATGGGTGAGATTTTAAACGAGTTTCCCAGGGTGCTTCTCTGTCTTCCTCTGGCAAAGATGGCTTGGCCAATCAGACCGTCGTTCCCTAAACAGCCTGCATGCTTTCTCACTATTTTTTAGCTCATCAGTCTCTGCGTTGTCACACAATCTTCGTTTTATTGGCGTTTTTAAAACTTGTGTTTTAGATTCAGAGGGTATACATGCGTGTTTGTTACATGGATATATTGCATAATGGTGAGGATTGGGCTTCTAGTATATCCGCCCCCCAAATGTTGAACATTGTATTCAATAGGTAATATTTCAGCCGTAGTCTCCCTGCCACCCTTTTCCCTTTTCCCAGTGTCTATTATTTTCATCCTTATATTCATGTGTACCCATTGTTTAGCTCCCACTTAGAAGTGAGAACATGCAGCATTTAGTTTTCTGTTCCTGCATTAATCCGCTCAGGATAACAGCATCCAGCTCCACCTATATTACTGCAAAGGACATGATTTCATTCTTTTTAATGGCTGCATAAAATTCCGTGGTGTACGTATTAATATATTACATTTTCTTTAAACAATCAACCACTGATGGACAGTTAGGTTGGCTCATGACTTTGCCGTTGTGAATGGTGCGGCAATAAGCATACAAGTGCAGGTTTCTTTTTTACGAGTCAAATAAACCCAACATATCTAGAACATAAAAGTGAGTTCGAAAATCTGCAAATAATAAAGTGACCCCAAGAAGGATATTTACAAGATAGAGAAAGGACACAGAGGTGGAAGGTGGGTGGGTGGGAAAGGCGGTGCTAAGGCTCCCAGAGCAGGTGGCATCTGGATTTGAATGACAAACAGCCACAGGACTAAATGTTAGGATATAATACCGGGGGCTATGTTGTAGGCACTGTCCAAAATTGTTTACATGTATTAACTTATTTAATTCTCACAATTCAGGTACTTTTATTCATAGTCCCATTTTATAGATGATAACAATGAGACACTCGGGGTTTAAGAAACTTGTTCAAGGTGTCAAGCTGACAGAGCTGGTCTGCAGACTCAGGCTATCCCACTCTAACACCATTCTGCTAGAATGACAAGCAAGAGCTTGCTGGGCGGGTTAAGAGGGAACTCCAAGTGCAGAGGCACAGAGACCAGAGGCTACATGATGTTTCTGAGAAGTTGCATGCTGAGTGTCTCAGTAGTGATAAAATCCCCAGTTTGGGTGAAGGAAGAGGAGAGAGGACTGGCATGAGTTGCTGCCAGGTAAGCTGTAGGAGGAGATGGGGAGAGTGGCGTTTTAGAAAAGTCATTTGGCTCCTGGTTGAAGATTGGTGGGAGGTGACAAAACAGCCAGGGAGGCTCGTTAAGAAGCTTTTACAATGCCCAGGTGAACAAGGCAAGGACTAAGATTGTGGTGGAACAGGAAAAAGGGTGATGAAGTTTTGTAGAGATTCAGGGGTAAGTTGGACAGATTTGATTAGTTGATGAAGGAGAAGAAGGGGCTTAAGATGGGTTTTCAGCTTACACTGCTGTTAATTAGGGGACGAAGAAAGGTTGACAGTGAGGATGTTGAACTCTGTTTGGAAGATGTCCAACTCTGTTGGGTATATGATGCTTAGTAACACTTAAGGGCACTGATAGAATAAATGAGTGTTGACCTTGGCAGAGTGTTTGCTGTAGACATACATAAGAATGGTTGTCAAGACTAGATCTACATAATCAGTATTCTTATTTAAAATCACAAAATTTAAGGCCAGGAGTGGTGGTCCTGTAGTCACAGGACTTTGGGAGGCTGAGGCAGGCAGATCCCTTGAATTCAGGAGTTCGAGACCAGCCTGGGCAACATGGCAAAACCCCGTCTCTGCAAAAAATACACAAATTAGCCAGGTGTGGTGTTATGTGCCTGTAGTCCCAGATACTTGGGAGGCAGAGGTGGAGGCAGAGGTGGGAGGATTGCTTCAGCCCAGGAAGCAGCAGTTGCAATGAGCTGATTACACCCCAGAACTCCAGCCTGTGTGATAGAGTGAGACCATATCTCTCTCTTTCTCTCTCATACACACACACACAAACACACACACACACAATAAACCTAAATAAAACAAAATCACAAAAATTTAAAAGCTAATATTGTCTTATGAGTATTCTCTCTTCACTCTTTTTAATTCTACCATATATTCACATATGATTTTTTATTCTGTGTAGACTATGCCAGTGCTATTCATAGCCACCTTCGTACATTCTTTTTAGTCTGCTGGTATTCATCATATTAGGACAACGTTAGCTTACAAATCTAACTCTTTTGAAATATAACATTAAATATATTAGCAGATATTACTAAGTTTTGCTTTATTTCCTGTATGTTGCATGTACCCAAATATATTAGTCACAAACACACAAAAAATCAAATGGCTTTTTTATAATTTCAAAAAATCCAAACTAAACTGTAAGTTTTGGATAGCAGTATTGAAAATGAGATTTTTAAATGCTAGAAGTAAGATGTCTGATTCTTCACTATCTGTGTAGCCTTGTGTTGATGTTTGTGCATTTGGATGAGCAAACACCTCCTCCAGTCATTACACACTGGTTTTGGTAGGTAAAGAATTTGGGGGGGTGGGTTCTGAGCTGATAAGATCGCCTCCAGGCTTGCAGTTGAGTAGGGTTGCAGCCGAGTTATGTGGCTGCTGCTGGGTCTACAGTGGGGAACAAGTTAGTGGGCTATTACTACAGATTTGAGCAGGCTTGGATCCTGTCTGGCCCCTGGAAAGAATAAACTACTTCCAGGACCTTGGTCTGTAGAGTTGGTGCCAGGTAAAGAATATGCTTCAGGCTTCACATTTGGGTTGGCAGATGGTGGGCCTGTTACCAGGTACACAGATGAATGTGTATTCCTTCAGGTCCCTTGGAGGGTTCCTGCTGGGCTGCTGAGTTGGTCCCTGGGCAAGGAGAATTGGCCATGGACCATGGCTGACAGGGCCTTGAATGGAATTACAGGGCTGCTTCATGGCTTACACTGAGACTGGGGTCTGCAGACATGCCTCCAGAGACACAGATAGGCATGCCTCCTGCTGGGCTCCTGGGCAAGCAGGACTGCTCCTGGACCATGGCTGAATGAGCTGGAACTGGGTCAAAGGGCTACTTGGTACTTCTCCATCAGACTGAGGTCAGTAGCCTGCATTGATGGGCTTTTGCTGGCAGATCTCTGGGTGGACAGGATGGCTTCTAAACCAAGGCTAGGAAGGGACAGAGCTAGGTTGCAGGGCCACCCCAGGATCCACAGTGGAATCAAGATTGATGGGCCTACCTTTGGGGTACTGACAGACATAGCTTTCAGCAAGCCCCTGGGTGGGCAAGACTGCTCTCAGACTGCAGCTGAGAGGGGATGGGGCTAAGTTAAAGGGCTGTTTCACGATCTGCTGTGAGACTGAGGTCAGCTGACTTGTTTCTGAGGGCACAAATCTGCATGACTCCCAGCAGGTGCCTGGGCAGGCAGGACTGGTCTCAAACTGCAGCTGAGAGTGGGTTTAATTGAGTTACAGAGCTGATTCATGGTCCACACCTGAGACTGAGGACCATGGGCCTGTCACCAGGTTAACGTGATTCCTCCTGGATTTCTTGACAGATGGTTCTCGTGGCAGGACCAAGTCCAAACAGTGTTGTAGTCAAGTTCACAGGAGGATAAGGCCATTTCTGGGTCTGTAGCTGGGACTGTGGTCAGTGAGCCTGCAACCTGGGTGCAGCCTACCACTCAAAACAGCCCTCTTCAGTCTCAGGCTCCACCAGGGCTTTGGGATCTTCCATTCAGGGCCGAAATCTCCCCCCCAGGGCACTTTTGTCCATGGATGGCTGCCCAATTCTTGTTGAGTGGCAGTTCTCCTATTCTTCCATCTTGCTCTTTACTATTGTGATTTGCATGGCTGGTGGTTAGAGGAACTGATCATGCTTTGTGTTTTATAGAAGAACACATGCTACATAGTGCATGATACTTTTTAGCATATATTTCAATAAAAAGTTGCTTATTAAAATTGTATGCGAGTTATAAAAATAACCTAACTTCACAAAACAGTAGCTTAAAAGATGAAATGTTTTCTAGTGGTGTCTAATTTTTGCTGAGTCTTTGATTTAGTGTTAGTGCCTAATTTTTAATGTCTAGTGTCTAATTAATTTTTAATGATGCTTTTTTTGTGTCCACAGCAATTCTTTGAGGTAGAAGAAGAGAAGGTTTCTTTGCAAGATGCGAGTAGTGTCAAAACAAATACTTTGTTAAGAAAACTGAAAGAGAAAGAAGACATTATTAAAGGATTAAAAGAAGAACTAGACCAATATGAAGATTTTGGATTTCATAAAATGGTAAGTTTCAAGGCAAGGAATAATTAATTTTAATATATGTAAATAAAGTCATAAATAGTTAAAAGCTTGGGTTAAGGGTAAATTAAAATCCAACTGATGCATCTGGGCATCTCTCCATAATATAAGCCAGTCTAACTATTTTCTGCTCAATGGTCTATTCTAGAAAACCCATAACAATATGAATAGGAGCAATATAATGGTTCTCATTTTTATTTATAATGGAAATAAAATAACCTACCTCCCACTGCAATGTCCTACTCTAGAAGAGCATGGGAATGGACTTTTATTGTAACCAAAAACTCCCACCCTTCTTTGCAGTCAAGGTAGTTTGAAAAACACAAAGCTAATCTTTCCAAGCCAGAGCTTCCAAGAAGCTAACCTGGAATGGAATGACATTTAAATAAAACTACCGAGAAGAAAAATCTCAGAGGATTTTCCCCTCAATTCTCCCTGTTGCAGTGGGAGCCAAGGGCTGCTTTACTGGTTAGACAAACTACTGATGGGAGCGAAAACGGAATGAGTGAGGAGGCGGAAAGAAGTTTAAGGGCTTTGGAAAGTGGGGATCCTGAGAGCGAATTCATTTTCATCTCATCTCTGCTCCACGCCACCAGCTGATTCAGGCCCAGCCATGGTTCAGAGCTGGAGAGGATTTTGTTATTAAGTTCTAAGAGCAAGAAGCCGGTTGTTTTGATTTTGAAAGGCTAACAGATGTTGGGACCCAGGAAGAAGAAAGTCTATTGATTACCAATAGCAGGCATCAGATGCTTCATTGACGGCATCTCTTCTCATTCTCACAGCTCAGTTTCCAGATGAAAACGCAGAGATGGGGTGGTTAAGAAGCTTCCCCATGGGCACACAGGTAGCAGGTGGTAAAGATGGTCTGTGAACCAAGGCTCACCTGAATCTAAAGTCCACTTACAGAGGGGGAGCTTTATCCTGTACAGTAAGAATTAAAGTTTGTAGTGAATATATAATATACATATGCATTAAGGCAATGTATACATTATAATGCATAGCTTATGTTATCATAACATATTATAATGTAATATAATGCATTAATAATTATTAATAGATTAATAACATAGAAATATTGACACATGCATACAGGAAAATCTGAAAAGTTATATGCCAAAACGTTAACACTAGAAAGAGACATGTATGAGTTGCTGATGCTTTTGAATACAATCCATGGTTTATCTAAATCTCTCACTAGTACTCTTATTTAAGACTTAAAGGTTATAAGAGATAATAAATCAAATGCAAACCATTCTATAGGATCATATTTAAACTGGTTTAAATGTCTACTTCGTTTAAGTGTTTGCTTTGTTAACCTATTAGAAATCTTTATATCTAGAAAAAAAAATTGAGCAATACAGTGTTAAGTGTCAATAGCATAAATCTAATAAAATTGAATATTAATTTTTTATATGTCTTGGACTAGGAAGCACATTCAGTTTTTGCATTTGCTTTTGAAAAACCTTTTCTTGGGTTTACAATTACTTTTACTTTTTGGAGAAAACAGTTTAATAGAAAAGATTAAAAACAGTAATAATTTGCTTTTAATCCTGCCTTGGTCTGAGACACCCAGTGTAGATGTGACAAGGTAATTTTGATTCACTTATTTGCCATTTGTGAAATGCAGCATGATACTCACCTGGCTAAGGTGGAGAGTTATGATAAGAGCACCTGCTGTGTTGAATGTAAATTGCTTTGAGTTCTTTGAAGAAATATTAGTGCATCAATTCAGTTATTATAAGGAAATGCACAAATCCTTATAACCATCAGTTTATATTTCATAAAATGTACCAAACAGACCTCTGGACTGTTGAGAACACCCCAATTGGGTAAGACAGTTAACTACACTCTTGACGAGTTTATACCTCTAACTATTCTCTTCAGGTGCTTACCTGGCTCAGCTGGACATTCTGGGGAAAGCATGAGGATGGGCTGTGGCTTTGTGAAGGGGGAGCAGATGGGAGCCACACAGGCTCATGTGTAAACAGGCTGCTGTTCTCTGGCTTCCAGTGGCCTCCGGAATACCCTGGTTATTCCACTGTAATTAGCCCCCAAAGAGCACATTCGAATTTCTGTAAACAACCTAAGATTTGAGGAAGGTGAGGTGATTCTGGTTAAGTGTATGGATTTCTACACTTAAATGAAAAGTCTATTCAAAATGCCAGGGTTGTATGAATTCAAAATACACGGGGTGTATGGATTTCTCCTAGGGATTCCAACAAAATGTAGGGCTCTGCTCTCCCCTCCTGACTGAGGGTGATGGAAAGCATACATGTGTCCCTTTCAAGAACACAAACGTGAATGCCACAAAGGCAGATAGTGGCTTATGTCAAATAATGAAAAATATTTGACATTTTTTTTTACATTCTCTAAGAACAGACTTTCCTAAAACCTCATGCTACTTAAGTTCTAGATGATCTTTGTTTATTTGAAATTTCAGCTAATTCAACTGCCCCCTCTAGTGGTATTTTAAAAACCCTTGGGACACCAAATCTGAAATTAGATTGGGAACACGGAATTTGGAGAAACAATTAAAAACTTCAAAAGTAGCACTGGAAGTTGAAGAAAAAATGAAATAAACAAGCTTTATTTAGTTTATCTAAAGGTATCTGGTTTACTCTTAGTGTATCAAATTACTTCAATAGCTTCATAGTTAATAAGTAGTTGTAATATTTCTCATCTCCAGATGGGAACATCCCGAATGTTGAACTTTCCCAAGAGCAACTTCATTCAAGGGATGAAATGTTCAGGTTTTATTCGGTGGGAAATCAATGTGACTCAGCTGCATACCATTGTAGTCATTGGGTTTCCATGCTGTCCGTTGGCTAATCCTCCTGAGAATTTATAAAGGAGGTTAGCCTCTCTCTCTCTCTCTCTCTCTCTCTCTCTCTCTCTCTCTCTCTCTCTCTCTCTCTCTCTCCCCCCCTCCTCTCTCCTCTCTCCTCTCTCCCTCTCTCCCTCTCTCCCTCTCTCCCTCTCTCCCTCCTCCCTCCTCCCTCCTCCCTCCTCCCTCCTCCCTCCTCCCTCCTCCCTCCTCCCTCCTCCCTCCTCTCTCTCTCCCTCCCTCCCTCTCTCCCTCTCTCCTCTCTCCCCTCTCTCTCTCTCTCTCTCTCCCCCCCCGTGTTTTAATTTCAATTGAAGCTGGCATTTTGAATAGACTTTTCATTTTTCTTTCTTATCTCAACCCTGATGAGCCCTGCAACCATCACCCACTTACCTTCCATTGCTGAGCATATCTGCTTGTTGCTGACAGCTCTGAAACAGAGTTGTCATTCAAGAGTGGCAGCTCTGCAGGGTTGCACTGCCCAGAGTGCCACTTTCCTGGCTGTCACTCATTGGAAAAGCACCTGCTCTTCTCTGTGACTGTCATGAGGCATGGGCTCAGAACTCTACTCCTCCCCAGAAAATTGAAATGTCCAATTCAATGGAGCCCGTGGAAGGGAAACTGCTGAGAAGGCACAGAAAGTGCTCTGAACCAGGACTTCTCAGACCTTGCCACTCACATAAATCATCTGCAGATCTTGTTAGATGCAGACTCGGACACCGTAGCCCTGGGTTGGGACTGAGGGGCTGCATTTCCAATCAGTTCCCAGGTGATGCTGAGGCTCCTGGTCTATGGACTACGTTTAAGGAGCAAGGTTTCCAAGTACACGTGTTTTCAAAAATGATTCTTCTGAAATTCAGTTTGGGATTCAGTTTGCAATTCTACACATCTCGTGAATATTCACAAAAAATACAGCACATATGCCACCACTGAAGTCCTGGTTTTTATAATATGAAAGAAACTTGAGATTGGCAAGTTTCTTTGTAATTTTAAAATTTCAGAATGATCATGGGTCACACGCAATCTCTCTTACAGTGTGGTTTAAATGGCTACATCCAGTTAACCGCCTTTTAATTGGTCTCCATCCTTCCTAACCTCGTTTTATTAGTTCAGTTTATTTTTTTTTTAAGTCTCGTGGTTTAAGCAAGCAAAAACTAGCAGTGTGGGCAGATGGCAGAAGGAACACCACCACAAAACCTGCCACTCAGAGTGTAACAGAGGACCGTCAGCTCAGAACGATCCCTTTGTTCATTTTGCTAATGAGTGTCCTCATTGCTGTGGGCATCTGAATAGTTAATTACTTGCAGTTCCCACAGCTGACAGATGGTGGGGACAGAGCTAAGGGTTAACCTCAGAAGAAAAGGGGCTGTGGATTGATATGTGGAGGACAAACCCCGGATTTAATGTGTTTTCCTTGAGTCCTGCTTTCATACAAAGAGATTCTTAGAACCTGTGGTTAGGTATTAGCTGCTACCACTTGTAAATCTTACACTTCATCTGTTTAATTCAAACAGTTTTTCTTTAGTTGATGAGAATCGGGTGCTCATGTAATCCCCTGTGGATGTTCATATTCTGCCGCCGTTAGGAAAAGTATGCTTAAGCCTATTAAGGCCAGTATTGTTTGTTTCTTTCTTTCTTAAAAAAAAAAAGAAAAGAAAAAAACCCTTTTAATCTATAAATGCATTCTGTGAGGGGCTCAAATTGAACAATGTGGGACAAGAAATTAATGACTGGGATTCTTCCTTTATTAAGAAAACAGTGTTGTGTATTAACTACTTACTAGGTTTGTTAGCTCTCATAGTTAAGAATGAATTGGGCTCAAATAATTTAAATGAAATGGTGAATCAAAGTCATGAAGATTTGTAATTGAACCTAGTACAAAATTTAACAATACGTTTTAAATATTACAAACTCTTACACATACACACACACACACACATATACCATATGTAATTTTATTAGTAAGTTGCTTGTTTTAAAGGACTTATTAATGTACTACAAAAAATTTCAATCACTTCTGTTTCTTTAAAACTGTTACAGGGAAAATGTCTTAATTTACTTCCACGTATCCTTAAACTGAAATGAAAGTGTAGTTCTAAAGGAAATCAGTCTATTAAAAGAAACGATTTTGTTTTTGAGGGAAGATTTTGTTCTTATTTATTGCAATAATGAAATTACTGCAAAAAGAGTAAGTTATAATTCATTTGCAATGACCTTAAGTTCAAAGGTATTTTTAATGTCTATAGTAATTTTGAAACAAGGCATGTAGCTCCTGTCTCCTTTGGCATAATAATATAATGACTAATCTTTTGAGATTGTATGATCTGTTTAATATTATACCACAGTAAAGTATAAAGTTCTGCCCTAGCTTCCCCAATCCATTACATCTTAATTTTTTTTCAATGTGTGGCAGTAAAATCTAGACAACCATAAGGGAGTATATTCAGATATTTTCAATAGCTTTGAAACAGACAAGAAGAAGACGGCAAAAAAAAAAAAAAAAAAAAAAGGAGTAGCTGTTCCAATAAGCACGTCTATTGCGTAAGAAAAAGCCTCTCCCATAATGGACATGGCAAGATTTAAACAAAAGACGCACATAATAAAAATGTAAATGAGTTTGCTTTACTAAAACTATAACTTTAAAGTCTTTTGTTGTAAGTTATCCTGAAACCTTCTTACAAGGTAATCACTGTTTGCATAGAGATTTAAACTGAAGTCTTCAATAGCATTACACGCCTGCACAGACCCCGTGTGACAAGCATGCAAAGCCATGTTAATGTTCAGAATATGAATTGCCTCTGGGTGGCTCCTCTACCAAGCAGAAAACCAACTGTGTGGATATCCGTGTGCCTGATGGACTCCATGCGGCTCCCAGCCTGAAAACGTCACCACTTTGACATGTGATGTGCTCCTCATGACACTGGCAGCACTGACACTGGGAAATGCCACAAAGGCAACAAGCCCCCCTCCTTAGCCATGCACTCTGCCACCCCCTGGCGCTGCCCGTCCTGGTCCCCTCAGCCTGCCTAGTTACAGGCGGACAGCACTTCAGACACACACAGAGGGAAGTGTGGGTGGAGGGGCCCCAGCTGCCTCCCCGGACACAGCCTCCATAATGAATTGACCTGAATGATGAGGGCACACAAACAGTATGATATGCATTATTCCTGTCAATAAAATGTCCCCATGTGTTGAGGTCTTTGTACAGAATGTACTGGAGCCTTTCTTCCAGCAAGCTCTATTTAGGCTCCTTCCTTTTTACTATTCGTATTATAAGTGTGTAATAGAATTCAGAAAATTATATGATAGCTTTTCTGTATCTGTATTGTCCTTGTCTTGCATATTTAAATCCTTGGCTCCCTGCTTAGGAATATGGCATTCCCCATCTTGCAGGAGTCTTTTGCCAAAGAAACCAGCTCTCCAAAACCAAACCTAGAAAAGGAAATTTTGGTGTACAAAGTGGAAAATGAGAGACTGCTTCAGATCATTTCAGACCTTGAAGAAGAAATCCAGATCAATCTAAAAGAAAATTCAGAATTAGGTAACATTTTGAAATCACTTTTAAGAAAAATCTACATATTGTTCACTTCCTAAAGCTCATAAGTATGTTCGTCTTTTCCAAACATACATTTGTTTGGTTATTTACATTTGAAAGATCAATTTCATAGCCGTCCTTGGTTCTCATGATGGATAGCATTTCTTGCTTGGGACGGAGGATGTGTTTGCAGTTCTGCTGTGAGCATGTCATGTTAACTCAGGGTGTTGTTTCAAGCCAGACATTGGCCTTTGCAAAAATTTGCTAATCAATGCTCCATTTCACTTAGAAATATTATAACCCGATAGAAACTTTTGCTGCTTTGTTTCAGATGCTTAACTGATTATCTAAACTTGATGACATTTAAGTACTTAAGAATACATAGGGATATGCTTTGTAGCAAAAAACAGAGTTAGCCCTTCAGGAAAATATGCTACTACTTACCAGTTATTTTGATTCTTGAACAAAACTTAAATATACAATTTCATTTGTATACTTTATACCCCTTTTCTTTCATACCATAAACGTTGGTGAAAGTTGTGTTTAAATCACCGAAGTTATCAGAACATATGGAAAAGGGAAAAAAATTCACCAAAGTTTATTGCTTTAATGTATTTTTTCATTTAACTGTCATTCATGTGATTATCTTCATTATATGATGTTTTCCTTAATCTACAGTATTCAAAGGAATGAGCAGGCAATATAATGAATTGTAGCAAAATATCAATAAAATGAGATATATTCATAGTATCCCTTGGATATGAAATTCTACCATGCCAGTACGGTCTCGTTCTCTTCTGCTGTGGCATAGTGAGGCTTTTTAGTCTGGGGTCGTTCTTATTAAGTCATAAACTGCCACCTGCTAAAGCTCTTTGTATCAGCTGTGACTAACAGCAAAAATGTCCATCGCTAGTATTGATGAAAAGCTTCCAGCCCTCAGCCACACTTGGATCTTGAACTTACTTCTTGATCCCTATCTGACCAGCCATCTGAACAGCAGGAAGAAGGCTGTGAGTGTCAAGGGCAGTTGTGAAGGTCACAGTCCTGCTAGGCCTTGTGTCCACCATGCCTGCAAGTGGCCCACAGCCTGCCCTGAGGCGGGCCGTTTGAATACAGGGGCATAAGCGTGTAATTTCATGGTTGGCCTCTCTCTCCTTTTGTTTACAGAAGATGAACTTATAAGTATGAAAGAGATGGCAGAAAAGGATTACAAAACTATTCAAAAGGTACTGTAACATTTTTATGTTGATAAATGACTCTTTTAAATGGAACTATAGGCACAATTGGCCAAATAACACTGTCTGGAGTGTCTTATCACAGACAGGAAAGTGGATTCATACATTTAATCTCTCCCTACTATTTGGGCAGGGTGACTAGAAGCAAATAAGGACTCCATCTTGAAAACCCATGGATGTATAGATACTTCTTTTGTTAGGGATCACTGACCATCTGCCTTGTTGATTTTAAGGCACCAAAAAGTTACATGACACAGGGAAGTCTGAAGATGAGCTTGCAGTTATGGAAAAAATTATATTGAGAACGAACAGTCTTATTTTCAGATCAGATGCTGGTTGATGTTCATGAATGAGCTGGGCGTATGTTATCTGGTACATATTTAGAGCAGGAAATTCTTTTGGCAGAACAAAAACCAAGCTTTCCTAGGTGGGGCTCAATGACTCACACCTATAATCCTATCAGCTTTGGAGGCCAAGGTGGGAGGATCTCCTGAGCCCAGTTCAAAGTCAGCCTGGAAAACATAGTGAGACCCCGCCTCTATAAAAATAAAAAAATTAGCCAGGTGTAGTGGTGCACATCTATAGTCCCAGCTACTCAGGAGGCTGAAGTAGGAGGATTCCTTAGGCTCAGAAGTTCAGGGCTGCAGAGAGCTAGAATTGCACCACTGTACTCCAGCCTAGACAACAGATTGAGACCCTATCTCAAATACACATACACATACATCACCAACCCTCACAACAACAAGATTTCCCAGTGCATCGAATTGAACGCAGCAGGATCTCAGCAATTCCTGCTCTCCCTGCACATGTAGGGCTCCCTACTCTGTTCTCGTTTATCCATAAACCTCCCTCTTGTGATTCTCAATTGCCTTTCTGTTATGGTCCATCTTCCCTTCCCTACTGGAGGCTCCACAAAGGTGGAGACTGCACTATCTGGTCTCTTAGTGGGGAGTACAATGAAAAAGATGCACTGAAAAATATTCCAAGAGATTAATAGAATAAGAATGCATTTACAGTGCATATAATTTATATATAAACAGATCCACATCTCCAAATTATTCCAAATAAGCATAAATGTCTTCCAGTAACTGAACCAAGCATCCATTTTTAAGTTAAAATGAATTCAAGTTAGACAAAATTAAAAATTCCATTCCTCAGTTGCACTGGCCACATTTGAAGAGCTCAACCACCACATGTTCCTAAGTTTAGGTTCAGATTTCAACCAAGTCTGATATTGCTGTTCAAGATATTCTTTTTATTTATTTTTAAAAATATTTGTCCTGGCTGGTCGCGGTGGCTCACGCCTGTAATCCCAGCACTTTGGGAGGCAGAGGCAGGTGGATCATGAGTTCAAGAGATAGAAACCATTCTGGCCAACATGGTGCAACCCCATCTCTACTAAAAAATACAAAAATTAGCTGGCATGGTGGCACGACACCTGTAGTCCCAGCTGCTCATGAGGCTGAGGCAGGAGAATTGCTTGAACCTGGGAGGCAGGGGTTGCAGTGAGCTGAGATTGTGCCACTGAGCTCCAACCTGGTGCCTAGTGACAGAACAAGACTCTGTCTCAAAATATGTATGTGTGTATATATATATATATTTGTCCTTTATTTCTCTTTTTATAAAATGGGATACATGTGCAGAACGTGCAGGTTTGTTACCTAGGTATACATGCGCCAAGGTGGTTTGCTGCACCTATTGACCCATCCTCTAAGTTCCCTCCCCTCATCCCCCGGCTCCAACAGGCCCTGGTGTGTGTTATTCCCCAATCTGTGTCCATGTATTCTCAATGTTCAACTCTCATTTATGAGTGAGAACATGTGGTGTTTGGTTTTCTGTTCCTTATTTGTTGAGGATGACAGCTTCCAGTTTCATCTATGTCCCTACAAAGACAGGATCTCATTCCTTTTTATGACTGCGTAGTATTCCATGGTGTATATGTATCACATTTTCTTTTTCAAGTCTATCACTGATGGGCATTTGGGCTGGTTCCATGTCTTTGCTACCATGGATAATGCTTCATTAAACATGTGTGTGCATGTGTCCTGATGGTAGAATGATTTATATTCCTTTGTGTATATATCCAGTAATATGATTGCTGGGTCAAATGATAATTCTGCTTCTAGATGCTTGAGAATCACCTTCATGGAACCTCCAGTAGGGCAGGCAAGATTGACCATACTATCTTCCACAATGGTTGAATTAATTTGCATTCCCACCAACAATGTAAAAGCACTCCTGTTTTGCTATAGCCTCACTATCATCTATTGTTTCCTGACTTTTTAATAATCGTCATTCTGACTGGTGTGAGATAGTGTCTCATTGTGGTTTTTGCTTTGCTTTTCTCTGACAACCAGTGACATTGAGCTTTTTTTCACATTTGTTGGCCATGTAAATGTCTTCATTCGAGAAGTGTCTGTTCATATCCTTTGCCCACTTTTTGATGAAATTGTTAGTTTCTGTCTTGTAAACTTGTTTAAGTTCCTTGTAGATTCTGGATATTAGACCTTTGTCAGATGGGTAGATTGCAAAGATTTTCTCCCATTCTGTAGGTTACCTGTTCATTCTGATGATAGTTTCTTTTGCTGTGCAGAAGCTCTTTAGTTTAATTACAGCCCATTTGTCAATTTTAGCTTTTATTGCCATTGCTTTTGGTGTTTTAGCCATGAAGTCTTTGCCCATCCCTGTGTCCTGAATGGTATTGCCTAGGTTTTCTTCTAGGGTTTTTATGGTTTTGGGTTTTACATTTATGTGTTGAGTTAATTTTTGTATAAAATATAAGAAGGGGGTCCAGTTTCAGTTTTCTGCATATGGCTAGTCAGTTTTCCCATCACCATTTACTGAATAGGTGATCCTTTCCCTGTTGCTTGTTTTCATCAGGTTTCTCAAAGATCTGATAGTGGTATATGTGTGGTGTTATTTATGAGTTCTCTGTTCTGCTCCATTGCTCTATATGTCTGTTTTGGTACCATGCTGTTTTGGTTACTGTAGCCTTGTAGTATAGTTTGAAATCAGGTATTGTGATGCCTCCAGCTTTGTTCTTTTTGCTTATGATTGTCTTAGCTATCCAGGGTCTTCTTTGATTCCATATGAAATTTTAAATAGTTGTTTTTCTAATTCTGTGAAGAATGTCAATGGTAGTTTGATGGGAATAGTACTGAATTGATAAATTACTTTGGGCAGTATGGCTATTTTCATGATATTGATTCTTCCTATCCATGAAGAGGGAATGTTTTCCCATTTGTTTGTGTCCTCTTTTATTTCCTCATTCAAGATATTCTTAAGTTTTAGATAAAACTACTTCTAAGAAGTGTTTTTCAAAGAAATGGTTACCCTGATGGGTCAGAGGTGAGAGATGTTTCCCTGATAACTGGATCCCTCACAAGTTTTCCCAAGGGGAGTTAATTTTCTTGGGCTTCACCCTATTTGCAATGATGATTATGTGAATTCCATGTAACCTTTTGGCATCAACCTCTAAGGTCAGAAATGAAATCTCAGCCTTCTAGTTACACTTAATAATCAATCAGGGAACCATCACCAGTCTTTTCCTTCCTTCCATATTTCTTCCTTCCTTTCCCTTTCCTCTTCCCCTTTTCCTTCCCCTTCCTTCCTTCCCTCAGTCTCACTCAGTCCCCAAGGGGGAGTGCAGTGGTGCAATCATATCCCACTTGCAGCCTCAAACACCCAGGCTCAAGCAATCCTTCCATCTCAGCTCCCAGAGTAGCTGGGACTAAAGAAGAGTACCACCACACTTGGCTAGTTTTTTATTTTTTGTTTTTGTAGAAACAGGGTCTCACTATATTTCCCAAGCTGGTTTCAAACTCCTGGCCTCAACTGATCCTCCTACCTTGTCCTCCCAAAGTGTTAGGATTTACAGGTGTGAGCCACTGCACTGGGCCCGGTTCTTTACTGAAAATGTTCCTCAAGCTCTTCAGTCTGTACTACCACTGGTAGAAATGAGTAGGATGTACTTCCTGCTTTCTATAAGGAGTCCAATAACAAAGCAAGAAAAAAATTCTCACTTGTAAGCCACCAATTGATGGCTGGCTGTATCCCCTGAGAGTTTAGCTATTTCAGTTAAGTGCTGCCTCAGCTTTCTAGATCTGCACTGTGCCATGATGGCCTCTGGTCACATGTGGCTATTGAGCACTTGAAATGTAGCCAGTGCAGCTGAGGAACTAAGTTTTAATAATTTAATTTCAAATTATTTAAATTCAAATTTTAAAACGTGTACTTTAGTTCTTGGAAAACCTTTTCGTGTATTTTTGTTAACTTGGATATGTGGTTCTGCCTTTTCATTTGTAAATTTTATGAAATCTGAATACAAATGAAGTATTTCCGACGAAAACTTAGCTCCCAGATTGAGACGTGCTGTAAGTGAAAACTACACGCTGGATTTCAAAGACTTGGTATAAAAATGTGAAATGTCTCACTAATAATTTTTTACATTGATTATACATTGAAATGATAATATTTTGAATATATAGGGATAAGAAAAACATGTTATTAAAATTGCTTTTTCCTTTTTAACATGGCTACTATAAAATTCAAAATTATATATGTAACTCACATTATATTTCTATCTGATAGCTCCATTATATATAATGTAATATATATGGCATATAATGTAACATATAACATATATAATGTGACATATATTACATTATATATAATATATATCTATATAATGTAATATATATAACATATGATATAGTATAGCAGACTCCTAATCTGCTTATTTTTTTAATTCTTTCTCTTCTTTTTTTCTTTACATGCACTGGAACTTCTGATAGACATTGAATATAGGAATATTTTGGTATTGAGCAGAAAGAATCTAGAACCCTGGATTCCTGTTCCATTTCTGCCCCTAATTCCCCTGGTGCCAGTGCCTGTCTCTCTTCTTCCTGTTTTTCCCAGGCATGCCATGTGGACTCAATGAGATAATGAATGTCAGCGTGCTTTGTCAACTGGGAAGCAGTTCAGATGTTGTTGAACAAATGACAGCTGATATTTGCTGGGTTTTTTTCCCAATATCCTACACTAAATCAATTAGTTCAGCAGTGTTTATTAGTTGCCTTTAAGTGCTAGGCACTGTGCTACTGCTAGAAAAAATAAAATGCATGTATACACAGATGGTCCCTTCTGGGGATGGGGTGAAGTCTATAGGGATAGACCAAAGCCATAGGGCAGTGGGATAGGGACTACAAGAGAAGTGTGTACTAGAGAAGAGATACCAGCTTCATCTGGAAGGTTCTAGAAAAGCTTCACAAGCAGTTTCACAACCTTTCTCACTGGCACTGATTGTTTTGGGTTTTTTTGCTTGTGTGCCTGTTTGTTTATTTGGGGTTTTTAAAAGATAGGATCTTGCTCTGTTGCCTAGGATGGAGTGCAGTGGCATGACCACAGCTCACTGCAGCCTTGACCTCCTGGGCTCAAGCAGTTCTTCCACCTCAGTCTACTGAGTAGCTGGGACTACAGGCATGCACCACACCTGGCTAATTTTTTAAAAAATTTGTGTGTGTGTGTGTGTGTGTGTGTGTGTGTGTGTGTGTGTGTGTGTGTAGATTGTCCCTCACTATGTTGCTTAGGCTGGTCTTGAACTCTTGGGCTTAAGGGATCCTCCCACCTCACCCTCCCAAAATGCTGAGATAATAGGCCTGAACCACCATGCTGGGCTTTGGAGGTGATTTTTCCAGGCAAGCAAGAGAGTACAAGAGCTAGGTACAGGATGTAAAGACATAAAGCCTGACATACATAGGTTTGTGGAATCTTGCTTATGACTGTGTGTGGCTTGAGAATGCAGTAGGAGTCTGAAGAGACTATATGGGAAGAATCTACAGTGGGGCAGAAAGAGGGAACAGGCCAGGGGTGTGGGGAAGGGAGCATAAACAGGATGTGGAAGAATGGAAAGGAGCAACTCAGAAGACTTCGGATAACCATGTGTACCCCCTGGCGTTTTTTTAGAGCCCTGGCTGCAGTTAAAAACAGGTTGAAATGGGACTGAATTTGAGGAGACTGACCTCGTGTCATCGATCTGAGCTAAACATGGTCAGTTATAGAATTCATAGCTTTTGTGTTTTAATTCTAGGAATCAAATACCATCTGTATCTGTGTCTATCTTTCAGCTGCTGCCACAGTAGAATCTGTTCTCATGAATTTAACTCAGGGAGGGAGGCAGACCCAGAGTCAGAGAGCACAGTACAGGTGTGACAGTGTCAGGACGCAGAGAAGCAGAGTTTGCTGTGCGGCACACAGGAGGCACACCCAGCCAGGGCTGTATGGGATCAGGGAAGGTGGGAGGAAGGATACTGCACTGGCCCTGAGAAGACCAGTTAGTCTTAGCTAGGAAAGGGAGGCGGGACAGTTGGGAGGGGTATTCTGAGTACCACGCAAAAGCACCTTGTATAGGAAAGGGTATGCGGTTTACTGTAGCTGAAGAGCACATGAGAGCAAGGCGTGGCAAAGGGCACAGGACTGTGGCAGATTACTATTCATGAAGACAGGGTTGAATAACCTTCTGAGTGCATTGGAGTGCCTTCAACATTGCGGTAGGATCAGATTTGTGTTTCAGAGAGAAAATGAATGAGAGGGAGGAAAGCCCAGAACCGGAGTCCAGTGAAGGCATTGCTTGGATAAACCAGGGAAGCGATGAAGTACTGAAACAAGGACAGTGACGCTGAGGTGTTTCTTAAATTAACACAGACATGAATCGATGACGTTGAATGCATATCAAAATGAAAGGTTGAATTCTACCAGCCTGTAACACACACAGACAGCAACTGATCAATGTAAATACTGAGGCACAAGGGACAAGGGCCCTGCACTGCGTGGGGTTTTTGTGTGTGTTTTTTTTAACTTTTAATTTTTGTGGGTACCTGGTAGGTATACATATTTATGGGGTATATGAAATATTTTGATACAGGCATACAATGTGTAATGATCACATGAGGGTAAGTACAGTATCCATCACCTCAAGCGTTTATCCTTTTTATTACAAACAACCCATTTATGCTCTTTTAGTTATTTTTAAATGTACAATTAAATTATTATTAACTATAGCCACCCTGTTGTGCTATCAAATACCAGGTCTCATTCATTCTTTGTAGCTATTTTTTTGTACCATTAACCATCCCTCCTACCCCACTCCTCACTACCCTTCCCCGCGTCTGGAAACCATCTTTCTACTCTCTATCTCCATGAGTTCAATTGTTTTCATTTCTAGCTCACACAAATCAACGGTTTGTTTGCTTGTTTGGCGACAGGGTCTTGTTCTAGGCTGGAGTGCAGTGTGCCATAGCTTATGGCAGCCTTAAATTCCTGGACTCAAGCAATCCTCCTGCTTCAGCTTCCAAAGTAGCTTGGCTTATAGGCATTCACCACCATGCCCAGCTAATTTTTGTATTTTTAGTAGAAATGGGGTTTCACCATGTGGATCAGGCTGGTCTTGAACTCCTGACTTCAGGTGATCCACCTGCCTCAGCCTTCCAAAGTGCTGGGATTACAGGTGTGAGCCACTGTGTCCAGCGTAAAAGAAAAATTTTATGGAGACCCGATCTCACCGTTTAAGACCAGGTTGGTCTCAAACTCTTGGCCTCAAGCAATCCTCCTGCCTCAACCTCTCAACGCACTGGGATTACAGGTGTGAGGCACTGTACTCAGCCCAGTGTGTGCTTCTGATGGCTATTTTCAATTGGTATAAATGTAATTTGATATGCACATAGATATAGCATATAGCACAAACCCTAAAATAAGAGATGGATCATATAAAGCATTGAGCAAAATTGTTCTTTTTGACAGAGTAGGACTTGCTTTATTGTGATGCTACATTTTGATGGCATGAGGTGAGGAAAGGTATAAATAAATTGGTATTTTCTGTGTATATTTTACTTGCTTATATAATAATTGTGTAATATATAAGATGGTAATCCCTTGAAATTTAATTTTCTTTTGATCAGATTGAGATCCATTTTTCTCATATTAAAATATGTTTCACTGAATTCTTTTAAGGAGGGATTTCAGGTGTTCCATTCTTATCTTTAATCAAAATGTAATTTCTTCTCTATTTCAGTTAATGAATAGTAGGGACAGATTAAGAGAAGAGCTTGATTATGAAAAATTATTAATTCAAGATATGGTAAGATGATTTACATTATTTCCTAACAAATTTGAATTCAGGAATTTAATTTAACCATGAAAGTTTTATAAACTTTGTGATTGTTTCCTGTGAATGACTCATTTCACCTTTATCAAAAATCTAAGTACATGCATAATTATAAACATTTGTAAATAGCCATTTTAAAGAAAGCAGTTTGAGTAGCACAGCAATAAATATGCTTACTAGAGTCTCATGTAAGAAATAGTATTACCATTTAAAACCATGTATAAAATCTCTGCATTTTATTATGGAGATTTAAAACAACAAATATGAGAGCACAATATTTTGAAGAAATTGCTATTTTTAGTTACAAATTGCCGCAGATGATAATAAAAAGAGCCCAGCTAGATATTTTGGCATTCTGTGTTAGTCTCATAAGAAAACACTGCCTTTTTATGTTCTTTTAAGAGAACTTTCCAGACGGCTGGTCTTTCATCAGTTGACTACCCAGCCCCTGGCCCCCCCATGGCAGCCCTCCGCCCAGCTTATGGTGGCATACTTGGCTTTCAGCTGATTACCACTCGTATGTCTTTGTTACAGGAAACTGACTGTGTTTATTATAATAAAAAATAAAACACAGCTTGACTTGCGTTCTAAATGTGCTTGAAAAGAATATGATACTGTTTGGAAGAGAAAAGGTTGCTCATAGGAAATCAACACCACTTCAGATATTGAAACATTCGCTTTTTTACAGCTTGTCACACTTTGTGCCAAGTCATGACTGTTTCCCTAACTCTGTTTTGTTACTCTCAGCACCCTGTGTTTTGGGTTCCTTGTCATAGAAATGAATGCAAAACAATTCTCCTGGATTACAATAAAGCCTTCTATGAAACCAACTTGGGAATTGAGGCAACGAAAAAAATTATGGTTGGCGATTCAAAAAACCATGTGTTAACAAATATGTTATTTTGAGCCCTCGCTTTTAAATACCTGGCATATAAAAATAGTCTCCATTACTTGAGCCTACTTGGTGCATTTCTTTACCCCATCCCCACTCTCTTCTGTCATTCCTCCAGAGTCCAGGCTTTGCTTTGGAAAACAAACAACTAAATGTGCATATTGTCATTAAAATGGAAAGTGTTTTTATAGAGTGGAAAGCCAATGTTACATTGTTTGTTAGCAGCAATAGAGAAGAAATTAAACTACTCAATCAGTGAATTTGTGCCTACACTAGAAGCAGATCCCATACTCTTTGAATGACTTTGCCCCTTTATTTTAACTGTAAGCCTTTAACGGGTGCTATTGTATTGCTCACAGGGGAACCAATCACTTTTTATTTTGTGGTTTAGAAGTTTGTTGAGCCCCAGGCTTGTTGCCAAGCAGCAAGAGCCTGCACCACAAACCCCACGACAGCAGAGTCTTCAGGATGCTTAGACTAGTCTAGGAGCTCAAGATTTCAATAGAGGGAGTGGGCTTGACGTTCTTCAAGTGATCGACATTGCACACCTGCTTTGGACCCATCAGGGCCACTATTTCTCCACCTTCTCCCTCCCCTGCAAGGCATTCTGCTGTTGGCTTTCTTGTGGCTGTTTGAGCTTCCTTTGTTTCTTGCTGTCCTGTGTTTTTCCAGACTAGGATTTGTGATTGCACAGAAAAGGGAAAGTGGGAGAAGGTGGAGTTGACCGCAGTCATTTTGTGTGAAAATTTAAATACTTCCTAGCTAGAAGGGTTTTGTTACATGCTTGTCTATTCCTATTTTCTGATAACAGTTATTTTCTGACCTGTTAGAAGTATAGGGCAAAAAGTCAAAGAACCAGCAGCAAAGAGGCGCAATCAGTAAGTATATGTAAACTGGCTGGGTGTGGCAGCTCATGCCTGTAATCCCAGTGCTTTGGGAGGCTGAGATGGGAGAATAGCTTGAGCCCAAGAGTTTGAGGCTCGCCTGAGCAACATAGTGAAGCCCCATTTTTACATAAAATAAAGATTAGCCGGGCCTGATGGTGCATGCCTGTAGTCCTCCTACTCAGGAAGCTAGGGAGGATTGCTTGAGCCCAGGAGTTTAACACTGCAGAAGGCTGTGGTCATACCACTGCTTTTAGCCTGGGCAACAGAGCAAGACCTTGTCTTTAAAAAAAATTATTATGATGATAAAGAAATAAATATTTATTATATGTAAGGTACATATTATATTATATATAACATATATGTGTTAGGGAAGCAATGCTATCTAGAGTGACTGTATCCTTAGATTGGCTTTGAGCAGGCATACGAAATAATTTTGTATCTTCCTTTGATTCCTACACTAAGTGGCTTTCATTTTATCTTGAAGTTAACAAAAGAGAGCGTCTTCATCAGAAAATCACCGTGGTTGAATTCTTCTCTTCCTTCATTTCCATTTGCTTCATCCCAGTTTTCCCGGTTGCTTGGAACAGTCCAGACTGGGGATAGGAAGGAAGCACATAGGCTGCCCCATCCCCATTCTGGAGGCACAGCGCTAACACCCTAACTGGGTTCCTGAGGCCTGTATTCCCTCCGAGGGGGTGCAGTCCTGTTCTATGTCATGTGGCAGTGTTTAGCCATCCAGTTAGAAAACAGATGCTTTCAGTGCTCTGTGCAAAAGCACATTTACATGAAAGCTCTGTGAATAGTGGCTCTTTATCAAGACAAACATGACACAGGCGTGGCCCAATGTGACTGCGTCCCTGTATGCCACGGCAGGCAGAGGAGCAATTCCGCTGTTCGTGTGGTCTCTGTCTTACTATCAGTGAGTCTTTGCTCACTGGTCAGTCAAATGCAGTCTTGGACATTTGTTAGTCCTGCCTAGCCTTCGCAATCTACTTTTTTAAATAGCATTTTTAAAATATAGAGACAGGGTCTCACTATTTTGCCCAGGCTGGTCTTGAACTGCTGGACTCAAGCATCCTCCCACCTCGGCCTCCTAAAGTACTGGGATTACAGGCATGAGCCACTGCAGCCAACCCACAGTCGACTTATGAAGTTGAAGAGCTAGAAGGCAAACCTTATGAGAGGTTATCTTCGAAACACACTATTATCATGGTTGATGGTGAAAGGATGAAGATTTTGAATCTGAAGTCAGAAATATGACAAGAATTTCTGCTCTTAACACTTCCGTTCAACATCTAATTTAGGTCCTAACCAGTGCAATAATGCAGACACACAAAAATAAATAATATAATAATATCCAGATTGGAAAGGAAGAGGTAGAGCTTTTAAAATTCCCAGATGTCGTGATCATCCCTATAGGAAATCCTAACAATTCTAAAAAAAAGCTACTGGGATTCATAAGTGAATGCAGAAAGGATGCAAAGATCAAGATACAAAACTCTTGTACTTCTTACATATAAGCAATGAACAATCAAAAATTGAAATTTTAAAAAACACCAGTTATAACATCAAACAATATGAAATGCTTATGAATACAGATGATAAAATACGTGCAAAACATGTACAGTTCATAATATAAAACACAGCCAGGTGTGGTGGCTCACACCTGTAATCCCAGCACTTTGGGAGGCCGAGGCGGGTGGATCATGAGGTCAAGAGATTGAGACCATCCTGGTCAACATGGTGAAACCCCGTCTCTTCTAAAAATACAAAAAATTAGCTAAGCATGGTGGCGTGTGCCTGTAATCCCAGCTACTCAGGAGGCTGAGGCAGGAGAGTTGCCTGAACCCAGGAGGCGGAGGTTGCAGTGAGCCAAGATCGTGCCATTGCACTCCAGCCCGGGCAACAAGAGCGAAACTCCATCTCAAAAAATAATAATAATAATATAAAACACTGCTGAAATAAAGACTTAAATAGATGCAAAAATATTCCATTGTTCATGATTCAGGAGTTGCATATTATTAAACTGTCAGTTCTCTCCAGATTGATTTACGGATTCAAAAATCCCAATCAAAATTCCAGAAGAGTTTTTTGTTGTTGTTGTTGTTGAAATCAACAAGCCTATCCTAGAAATTCTTATGGTAGTATGAAGAAAGTGATTTTTAAACCATTGCAACAAAGCTTAGCTATAATACAGCCATGCGTTGCCTAACGACATTTTGGTCAACAACAAACTACATATATACAGTGGTAATACAATAAGATTATGATGCTGTATTTCTGGTGTAACTTTTCTATGTTTGAATGTCTTTAGATACACAAATACCTACCACTGTGTTATAGTTGCCTACAGTATCTAGTACAGTAACATGCCTTGCAGCTTTGTGGCCTAGGAGCGATAGGCTGTGCCCTAAAGTCTAGGTGTGTAGGGGGCTGTACACCTATATTTGTGTAAGCACACACTAATGTTTGCACATAATACAATTGCCTAATGACACATTTCTCAGAATGTACCTCCAATGTTAAGCCATTCATGACTGTTTTAGGCTTGAGTTCAAACCCATTGAAACCAACTAAATATAGCTCTTCATGGGCAACAGTAACTACCCTCTCAGACTGCAAGATGTCATTGGACAGCCCTGCTTGCTCTTGAGTTCTGCTTTCTTGATAGGTGACAGAGAATTTTGCAAATCTGTTGTGCTTGTTGTTCAGATGTCAATGAGATTCATGGTTAGATGTGTTTCTCATCATTATTTAACTTCAAGTAGGATTCGTTGTAATTAGAATCACTGGCATTACTCATAAATTCATATTATGAAAAAATTTTAATATTATGAAAACATGCACTAATGATACATTTTTTGATACAGTAACTTCTATGCCTAGAAATTAAAATTGATTTTTTTCTTTTTTTCTTTTTTTTTTTTTTTTGAGATGGAGTTTCGCTCTTGTTACCCAGGCTGGAGTGCAATGGTGCAATCTCAGCTCACCACAACCTCCGCCTCCTGGGTTCAGGCAATTCTCCTGCCTCAGCCTCCTGAGTAGCTGGGATTACAGGCATGCGCCACCATGCCCAGCTTATTTTTTGTATTTTTAGTAGAGACGGGGTTTCACCATGTTGACCAGGATGGTCTCGATATCTTGACCTAGTGATCCACCCGCCTCGGCCTCCCAAAGTGCTGGGATTACAGGCTTGAGCCACCGCGCCCAGCCAAAATTGATTTTTTTTTTCTAAAGCCAGGGTCTCACCCTGTTGCCTAGGTTGGAGTGCAGTGGCACAATCACAGCTCACTGTAACCTCAAACTCCTGGGCTCAAGTGATTCTCCTGCCTCAGCTACCTGAGTAGCTGGGACTATAGGTACACACCACTACATCCAAGTACTTTTAATTTTTTGTTTTTATTTTTATTTACTTATTTATTATTTTTTTAAAGTCACAATCTCAGGCCCAGTATTTTTTAATTTTTTATAGAGATTGGGGTCTTGCTATGTTGCTCAGGCTGGTCTTGAATGCCTGGCTTCAAGCAATCCTCCCACTTTGGCCTCCCAAAGTGTTGGTATTACAGGCGTAAGCCACTGCACCCAGATTTAAAATTCATTTTTAAAGTAAAATTTTGTTCACTACATTATTGAAGTTTAGCTATTAAATTATCTTAAATTTCTCAGGCTAGCTTATGTTAATAATAAGACCTAGTATTTGTAGCTATTATAGTAATGTATGAAATTACCACCTCATAAGCAAATAATGCATGTTTTCCTATTATCTCTGTTGTACTTAATGCAAAGAATAGATGCTAATGACTTTAGGTATTTGCAATTTTATATATTTCTGTTCACTTTTTTATAAAAGCTCTTTTTCTGGATACAAGTTTGTTTTCTCTTTGATATTATGAATTGTATTCCCATAATAGTTTTGGCAGATAAATGGTTTAAAATGTTTCCATTGGTTACAGAAGTTTTATAGAAAATTGTCTTTTTTAATCTTTGCAGATAATAACCAATGATATGGGTCTTCCATTTTACAGATTAATAAACAGAAAGAGGACAAGGAAATGAGGAAAAAGTATGGCAGCTTAAGTGTCAAGGTTCGTATTTAAGTTTTCTCTCTCTCGTTTCTCTTTTGTTTTGTGCTTCTCTTATTTTGGCATCTGGTTTGTCAAATCTGTGTAGCATACTGAGGTTTTTCATTTTCCAATGTCTGAATTTGAAATAGAAAGTTCTTGAAAGTGAGCAAGGCCAGGAGCAGTGGCTCACGCCTAAAATCCTAGTACTTTGGGAGGCCGAGGCAGGAGGATTGCTTGAGTCCAGGAGTTCAAGACCAGCCTGGGCAACATAGCAAGACTCTGTCTCTTTTAAAAAATAAAGTGAGGTAATAAGTGTGAATGGGAGATCAGGAGCTGACTGTTGAGAATGGGGAGCAGACAGTGAAATCAGAAGCCAAAAAGCCAACAAGTGAGGCATCAGGAAGAGTGTGCCCTGCTGTCCTCATCCTCCAGCTCCAGGCTCTGCATGTTCCTGCACCTTCCTTCCTACTCTCAATTTCCCTACCTTCTTCCCACCTAGATATAAGCTTTGAGCTGACACTCCACCCCTTTTCACATAGACCCCACTGTTCCAGGGGCTTCCAAAGGGCATTGACTGCTGGTGTGTTCTTCTTAGGACATGAGGATTACAGGCAGGGAGTGGAGGAATAAGCCCAGCCTGCCAATCAAATCCTGCCAGGGGAGACTGTGGGCCTGGGAGCAAAAACAGATCCATGTGTTCTAGGGCTAAAAACCTCAACTCTGCAATTGCAGCTCAAGGGAGGGGAAGAGTGTGAAAAAAAGGGACACAAATCCAAGAAACAAAATGAGAAAAACAAAGTTGGTTCTTTTTTTGTGTGGCAGGCTACAAGGTCAGCCAAGGGGAGAGAAGCCTCTTTGTCCCCATGGCCCAAGTCTCCACCAAGCACCACAGCTTCAAGGCCACATTCTGCATCCATGAGTGTATTGTCTGCTGGGACCAAGAAAGCTAAGACTCCAAAGAAAGCTTTAAAGGAAGAGCAACCTGTGGTAAGAACTGCTTCCTTTACCACATCCTGTCCACCTTCCTCTGCACACGGGCTTATGTCTCTTTAGCCCTATGCATGAGGCCTGCAGTCTAAGCACACCTGATTCTCACCCCTGAGCTAGGGCTCCAGCTGCCTATTTCTAAGCCAACATGTCAGGGTGAGCCTCCTTCACTTTCCCAAGATGAAGCCATCAAGCCATCAGTTTCCCCAACCAGGCAGTTGATTTAGCTGAGTGACTAAGCCTCAGTGGGTCTCTATTTAATTATCAACATAGAGAAGCTACATCCCAAGCACTTTCTAGGGTATACAGTCTCAAACTCATTACTGCCCAGTGTCTATTAGAAGCTCACTGAAGATTCCCAGAAGGATACACAGGTATCCAGTCCATTTGCACATGCAGGATTCCTCAACCTATAACTGGAAGGAATCACACTCTCAGAGACATGCACGCATAAACTCTGTGCTGGTTGCTCTCCCTTTCTACCTTTCTCCAGATCATCACAACTCTTTTTACAGGATCTAGGGTGGCACCCTTGATCTACATAAAAAGGAGGTGCTAAGAAGTAGCTGTGGGACACTCAGCTCCCTGTGGGCTAATTGTGTGAATATTTGTGAACTGCTCACTACATTATACAATACCTCCCCTCATCATGACCCTGTAGAAAGCCTTCTGCACTTAGTTATAAGGATAGTTGTATTTCTATAACTCTTGGTTGATCTGTGGACACAGTGAATTGTCTAAGTAGTCAAGGCTCCTTTTCCATGTTGACTTTTAGAAGGCGTGGAACCCAATTGGTGACACATATGGCCAGTGTCTAGTGCTCCACACAGAGTCTCTCTATTGCATATTTTGCTCTCACAAACTTTGTCCTGTTCCTATGTGTTCCCATGGGCTTCCTTCTTGTTCAACACGGGGCAGAATTTGCATTTCTAGAGCACGGAGGAGTGCAGCAGAATTGTACACGCCATGTGCATCCTTGCTCCAAAAAGGGGGAAGGCAACATGCAGGCCTCATGTGCCCACTCGCCAGGAGATGGACCACTCCTCACATCCAGAGAGCAGGAGGGGGCAGGTAGGGCAAGGCCAGGCCTGTTGTTTTAGTGGAAGTCACTCTACTGGGAAGAGAAAAAGCATTCTCCTCTGTAAGCATTTCCACTTTGCAGAAAGTTAGGAAGTGTAGACTATTGGAAGTCAGTGTAATTTCCCAAGGGAAAAAACTGACACTGGGAGAAGAGGGTAAATTTTGCATAGAAGTGACCAGTGACTAGGTTCTAGAAGTAAGATTTTTATAACCCAGAGTTTGGGAAGTATTTTTTTGGAACACACACACACACACACACACACACACACACACACACACTGAAAACTGGCCTGCTGTGCAATGCCGCATGATAACCTGGTTGGGAAGACTGGCCACACTGATTGAGGGGCCCGCGGCTGGGTAGCTGCCATGAAATCGGTCATGTGTCAGGGGTCTGTGGTCTGAGGTTCTGAGCTGATGGCTGGGAGGACTGCAGAGTCCAGTCAGTGACTGGGGCAGAGCAGCTGAGCCTCTCGTCCTGAGGTCACAGCAGCAGGGCGCAGCTGCAGCAGAAGGTGCCCGGTCCCCACAGCAACCCCTAGGCTGGAACTAAATCCTAGAATTCCAGCTTGGAAGCTCCAGTGTTTTTACAGATAGAAGTTGAGCTTCCAAAGTCACAGCCGCAAGAAACAGAGATTTTGCCCGTTGTCCCCCACCAAAAATACAAAATAAAGGACAAAGACTGACAAATCTCTGAGAAGGTGTCATCTCAACAGGCTTTTCTCTTAGTGTCACAGTCTTTCCCTGTATCTGTCATGATTGTGGCCTGTGTATCTCCAAAGCTTACCAGCACATTTTGTCAGCTGGGGGCGTCTCTGAAGTTAATATGTAACAATAAGTAAAAATTAGACTGGGGGAGGGCAGAGATTACTTAAACCCGGTTTACATATTTATATGAATTGGCTCAATTTGAAAATGAAGTATGTTTTTCTAGTCCACTGTTATTACTGTCACTTGCACTTTGTTAATAATAATCCTATTGTTCTAAGTGTTCCCTCCTATCCCCTTCCACTGGGGTTTATTCTTCACTGTATATATACACATTCTAGCTATAATTTTCCTGCTCCTCTCTTAAATATTTTCCTCCATGGAGGTAGCTGGACCTCTTAAAAATTGTCTCTAAAGGGTTTTATAATATTTAGCACGTGTAAATGATCACGTGGAGGGCTCGCTACAGGAACTTTGCACATCAGTCATTTAACGTCTCTAATTAATCATACTTATTTTTTGAAATCTGTGTCATTCGGTGGGAACAGCACACGTGCTCCACAGCGGAGCACACGGTGAGAAACTGAGTGTTTAGCCAGTCTGCAAAACACGATATGAACATTAGCTGTCTGATTTCTATTAATGAACGATTTCACAACATAAAATGTGTATTTGTACAGTGCTTTTACATAAAGTTTGTTTTTTGATATGTGCAAAACATATCAGATACTCAAGTTTCTCATATCAAGGTTAAAATGGATTCTCAGGTTTTCCTCTCCCCACCCCGAGTAGTTAATTATGGTTGCACCCAATAAAAGCTTCCATGGAGGACTTCTGAGCTTCCATGGGGTAACCTGGTCTATACGGATGAACATATGGTGCCTGCTTTGATCGCAGAAAGAATCAGGGCCTGTCTGTGTGGGAAATGGGACATGGGAGAAAGTCAATCATGTTCCCATTCTTAGAGTTCTCTCAATACAAAGCAATTTGTGCAGAAACAGACTTCAATAAAAACTCTAGAATTTTTCTTAACACGAAATGTTAGGTAAAATAATATTGCAATCATTTTGCAGTTATGACCATAGTTACCTTGCCAGCTAGAGATTTTTAAAAAATAGTTATTATGAGATATAGAATTACTACTATAGGTATATAATATTATAGGCTAGATGGATGGAGAAAAAAAATCTTTTCTTCTGAAATTTACTATTCTTCTCCTTTATACAATTCTTATTTGGTTAAATTGCACATGAAGTTTAAGATAAACTCTATTAAAGAAGAAAACAGTATAATCTACTTATGGTTTCCTTCTTCCATTCCTTTTTCCCTGGCAGCAGGCAGTTAAGAGTTCTGCAGAGCAGTGTGGGAAAACCAGCACTTTACCCGTTGTTTATCCGGCAATGCTAGGCAATGCGGGAATACAGAGACAGGGCAGTCCTGCACATGCACGCACATGGTCTTCAGAGGTTGTCAAAGGATATTTACTGTATTTTGATAGATTATGGTGACACGAAAGAATTTTCCTTATCATACTTGATCTTTGTTTTATAACATGGATAACCCTAAAATGTAGACATCATTGAAAACCATACTTTTCATTTATCACCAAAATGAATTCATCTTTAGATTCTGCCCTCAGAGAGCGAAATTGAAAATGTGAGTAATATCCTATTTCAAATCCAGCTGAAAGGTGGCTTTTATCTTCTGCCTTATTTTATTCTGGGTTGATGATAAATTAAATAAATACTTTCAGTATATTTGGAACAGAAAATATTCTAGTGTAAATAGCATTTCATATTTGTGGGACACATGAAAAGATGTTGTCAAAACCCAAATGAAAAGGGGTTTATGCTTGTGCTCTTATTTATTCTGTTGAGAAACACGGCATTTTGTTTGTGGAGCTCACTATGTTTGAGTGTAACTAAAATGAGGACTGAAGATTTTGCTGTGAAATCAGGAATAGATAAATTCAAGGAATAGATAAATTTGGATGATGTCCTCATTCTTCCCTATGCTTGCTCAGTCACTGGGACAGATGTGAGGTCCTGACCACAAATGATAGTGAGTTGGTGGTAGCAGAAGTGTCATCCTTGACATTCAGAAGCCCACAGACAGCGCAGTTACCCCCCACTGCATGGTGTTGCTTAATTCCGTTTGCTGGGGCTTCAGCTGTGGCTTTCTCTCCAGTTCCCAGTGGGAGTCGAGGCCGGTCCTGAACACCGGGTCATTTGGCCAGACTCCCGACACTACCCAGACGTGGGTCTTTTCCCTGGAAGACTGAGCATCTGACATGCTGTCACTCATCCTGACTGCCATTGTCACATCTGCCAGTGCTGCTGCCTGGTGCTGTGCACGGTCATAGCACTGCTCCAATACCGGTGCTCACTAGAGTCAAGCCGGAGGTGGCTGTACCCCTCTAGACACTGGCAGTGGACTGTTGGCCACTGTCTTTCTATTTAGCCTTGCCAGGCTTGTCAGTTTCTCCAATCCTGGTCTCTCCAGATCCCAACTTCCTCCTCAAACCCTGGGAATAAGTCTATGTGAGATAACACATCAATTTTGTTTTCTTTAAGAACTTATTTTCATGAAGGATGGTTCTTAAACCTTTTTTCATTCAATACTTTAACTTTCTTTTTCTCAATACAGTCTCTGCTTGTTCATCATGAAAACTGAACCTATTAAAGTTCTTTGTTTTCTCTTACTGATTCATCTATTACTATTTCTTCCTGTTTTCGTATCTGAACAACCTTAGATAACCAGTGACATCTCACCGAATTTGATATACTGCTCACCAAATCTAGAGTTCTTAAGTTGTTAGCTTATGCAGCCTAGTTAGGGAATAAAGGTACACTTTTATTCTAGGCTTTTAAAAAATCTTTAAAACAGTCCAGGGGTGTCTGCTCACACCTGTAACCCCAACATTTTGGGAGACTGAGGCGGAAGGATCACTTGAGGCCAGGAGTTTGAGACCAGCCTGGGCAACATAGTGAGACCCCACCTCTACAAATATTTTTTAAAAGTACCCAAGTGTGTTAGTGTGTGCCTGTTGCCCTAGCTATTTGGGGGACTGAGGTGAGAGGATTGTTTGAGCCCAGGAGTTCAAGGCTGCAGTGAGCTATGATGCCACCACTGCACTCCAGGCTGGGCAACATAACTAGATTCTGTTTCAAAACAAACAACAACAACAAAAATACATCTTAAAAACGGTTTGAGGATCTTCTCCACCAATCTCAGTGTGAGAATCATTTCTCTGTTGTGTGTGTGTGTGTGTGTGTGTGTGTGTGTGTGTGTGTGTGTATACAGCTATTGAGATACTGTATCTCAGCCCTTATATTAACTGGACTCCATAAATCTTCATAGCATTTTTCTCTTCCAAATCTGGAAAAGAAAAAGAAGCTATCAGCAGCTTATTCCATGAAGTGCTGTGGAGTTCAGTTAATCCAGTGGCTGAAAATACACAGTGAACATTTATTTGAATTCATTCCACTAGAAATGATGGGCACAGGCCTAAACAACCTCAGGTGTGATTCTGGTGGTCTGTCTCCCTAGCTGGGAATTTGCAAGCTGAATCCAATTAAAATATATAAGATTTCTGTCTGGTTTACAATAAAGCATAAGCATATTTGAAAGGTATTTTTTCTTTTAAAATTAGAAAGATTTCAATACAGAGGTTTAGATTCTTATGCAACTATTGGAAAAGTTAGGAAAAGCAAAACTTAGGAAAGCAACATAAAAAAGATTTCAGACCAAAGCATCCAAGCAGCTGATTGATAAGAGGTCAATAAAAAGCCACTGCAATTTGTAAAAACCTCTGGTAGGAAATCTCCCACCAAATAGCTTAGTCTTCAGCGACAGAGGGTTTCCTATGAACTCCCAGGAAAGCCACTTAAAACTCATGTCTGTCCATGAATCTTCCTCTAACTGCCTTTGGATAATCTTCTCCAATATTTCCATCAAAGGTACAATTCTTTAGAGTCCCTAGCATGTTATAAGCTTTAAAAATTAAAGTTTAGTGTGAATATTTTCAGGTAACAAAAATTGATACATTTGTCACAGCAAGGTCTGCACTTACTTTTATTTATACCATTTCTGGAGCTTTCATTTCTTTGTGTAGCTCTAGGTTTCTGTCTGGTACCATATACTCTCTTCCTTTTGGTCTGCTGGCAATGAATTCTCTTAGTTTTTGTTTGTGTCTGGAAAAAAATATTTTTCTGAGTCTGGGTTGACAGTTTTATTCTCTTAATACTTTGAAGATCACCATCTTTTGGCCTGCATAGTTTCTGAGAAGAAGTCTGCGGTAAATTTTAACTTTCGGTTTTCTGTTTGCCCTTTTATTTTAAATTGACCTCAAGAGTTTCTCTTTCTTTTTGCTTCTCAACAGCTTGATGACAAAGTGTCTCGTTGTTTCTTGTCTCCTCTACTTCATCTCTTTATTTCTATTTATCCTGAACTTTTTGAATTTGTTATTTGTTTTATTAACTCCTAACCATTATCTACAACAGTGTTTCTGCCTTCAAATATGTCTGTGCTAGACTGTCTGATGTTGTTCCACAGCTCTTAAATGCTCAGCTCATTCCATTTTGAACGACTGTTTTTCTTTGTTTCAGTTTGAGGAATTGTCTTTTCTCCCTGCCTTTGAATTTCCTGATTACTTTTTTCAGTTATATTGAGTCTACTGATGAGCCCGTTAAGTAAATTTATCTTGATTGTTGTCTCATTTATTTCTAGTCTTTCCATTTGATTCTTTGTTACATTTTCACCTCTCTGATGAAATTCCCTGTCTATTGTTTATCATGCATGGCGTTCACCTTTTCTCCTAGGTTCTTTAACATTGTGATTATAATTCTTTCAAAGTCTTTATGTGATAGTTCCAAGATATGGGTCGTCTTTGAGTCTACTTCTGTTCATTGCTTTGTCTCCCAACGATAGATTTTTTTTTCCTTGCCTTTTTGTCTGTCTTTTGTTTGGTTTTGTTTTGACATTTTAATTTCCTTTGAATATGTCACTTTTTGCAAGCTAGGAAACAGAATCAACCTAACTCAATCTAGTCTTCTAGGGATCCAGGCTGAGTCTTGCAATCTTTAGCAAAATGCCATCGTAATACAAGGTGCTAGTGCTAGGATTATAAACTCTAAATAAGAACCATGTATGTGCATTTTTCATTGGGAAACAGCCAAAATTCCAATCCTTAAAGGCATAATATACAGAACAGCTTGATATACAAAGGACAAAGTAACCCAAATTGTATGCTACCCAGTCTATTGGTGAACCAGATCAGAGCTCACTAAAGATTGGTAAACAGAGAACATGCTTACATTTTGAAAACTTGCTCTGTGGTTTGAAAAATTCCTGGATGCTGTTGATAAGACAGCAAGTAAAACCTATTACAGATGGATTCTTAGTGATGTTGGATTTTAGCATCGTTTTCCACTAGAACATGAAGGTGGAGATAAGTGTAGGAGATAAGATACTTAGGTATTTTAAAAACAAATTACTTAGCAATCTTAAAAAGATACACTGTATTCTTCCATCTGCTACAAGAACAAGTTGACAATGAAGACGGTTTAAAAGAAGTGCTGAACTCTAAATAGGATGGTGAAGGCAACACATTCCATTACAGAATAACTCCCCATTTTTCCAGGCAACGAACATTGCTATTCCTCCATGTTGCACGTTTCTGTGGGAAAACCTTGTCAGGAACTTTTGTGAGGACCAGGAGATGAAAATTAGCCCATGTCGTAAAGAGCTGGTTGTAAGCTCAGTTGACATCTTTGGGATAGACCCATAATATCTGGCCAACGTTTTATTAAACATCTGAAAACTGCAGAATTCTTTAGCCCTTAGCCACAGTTTCTGCTCAGAATCTTAAAGCCAGATGTGGTTCCACTGTGAGTCTTCTCAGGGCTGAGGTGGGTGCCAGTCATCAAAGTCTGGAAGGTCATGGTAGGAGTAACCCTGGCAGCTTCGGATGCATTCGGCAGGAGCATCAAATTGCCAGTAATCAGGACTGCAACAGTCTCGTCTGTCTCCACTTTGCCGATGTAGCCCAACAGCAGGAGGGGGCCTATGATAATGAGAAAGGTGCCAATCAAACACAGCACAGTGGTGACTGCAGTGGCATTCTAAGGCATCTTAAGAAGCCCCTTTTTAACCTTAGGAGGTCAGTGTAGCCATTGTCTGTGCTGGAGAGCCATGAGTATTTTACTTTACTACTAAGGATTCCAGTAGCCAAGTTGGTATGGGATGGCATCATCACACGCTGACACAGCTACAGTTAGAGCACCATGCCAGGCCACCTGCACACTGAGAGCTCGCCCGTGCTTGGCAGTGGGGGTGCCAGATGCCACATGGCACAACCACCTAGCATGGCTCACCAATCAGCCTGTTCCAGCTAGCTGCCTCATATTTCTGATTGAATGTTGGATATCATGTGTAGAAGAGTAGCGACTGAAATAAATTGTATTCACAAATGGAAATAACTGGTCTCTGAGACTGTACATACATCCATGCACATATGTATGTATACATATGTGTGTGTGTGTGTGTGTATAATTATTGTGATAGGTTGGGCCAATCAAACCAAAGTTGAGTTGAGTTTGGTTGTTGCTATTTGTTTGTTTGTTTGTTTGTTTGGATGGCGTCTCACTCTGTCACCAGGCTGGACTGCAATGGCACAATCTTGGTTCACTGCAACCTCTGCCCCCTGAGTTCAAGCCAGTCTCCTGCCTCTGACTGCCAAGTAGCTGGGACTGCAGGTTTGCACCACCACAACCAGCTAATTTTCGTAGTTTTAGTAGAGATGGGGTTTCACCATGTCGGCCAGAATAGTCTCAATCTCTTGACCTCATGACCTACCCACGTTGGCCTCCAAAAGTGGATTACAGGCGTGAGCCACCATGCCCGGCATCTTTAAAAGAAAAAAAAAAAAGACGAGTCTGGCTCTGTCATCAGGCTGGAATGCAGTGGCGTGATCTCAGCTCACTGAAACATCTGTCTCAGTAGAGACTATAGGCACATGCCACCATGCCCAGCTAACTTTTGTATTTTTTGTAGAGGTGGAATTTTGCCATATTGCCCAGGCTGTTCTCAAACTCCCAAGTACAAGGAATCCTCCTGCCTTGGCTCCCTCAAAGTGCTGGGATTACAGGTGTGAGCCACTGCACCTGGAGACAGCTTGAATACTCCTTTTGTGGTGGGTGTGTGACTCGAGTGAGAGCTGGGGTCACAGAGTGCTTTCCTCTGAATGCTGCCCCACCTCAGCTTATTAGAAGAAACTGTCCACCTGTGCCTAGAGAAGCTCTGCTCCCACGCTCTTATCCCTGCCTCAGTAGTGCACTGCTATTGCTTGGTGCTCCATAAGTGAAGGCACAGAGGATTCTCTGTGGTTCTAATCCAAACTCAGTCTTTCAGAAGTGTTGTGTGCCCAGGACCCAGAGGTGGACTTTCTCAGCATTCTTGCCCCTCTTCCCTGGGGTGGGTCATTCTGCCTTGTATCTGAAGTTGGTTTTGGGCAGGATTTTCCTATCCCTCCTGTAGTAGTAGGAAACCTCCACTTGGTGTTGGCATAGAGTTGAAGGTCCAGGACAGTTACCATTCCCCTCCCCAAGGGGAGCAACATGCTTCTTTTATTTTTCCCAATGATGTAATATATCTCCATCTGTGAGCTGTGAGCAAGAGGCTCTGCTGCCCATCCCAGCAGTTGAAAGCCTTTCCTTCTTAGAAAGGACTGGCCTGGGAGAAATAAGTAAGATATGATACCTAACACTTCTTTGCAGCATCAACCACTGATCACCTTCTTTGAGCCTGGTTGGCCAGATAGTTTGCTTCCGCTCTCCCCGAGGCTGACGACTTAGGGATAGGAGGAACCAGGGAAGGTGATTTTCTCATAGTAGGAGCTGACCTCAAGTCCGCATCAGCAACAGTGACTCTCCAAATTTGCTCCACCCCTCAGTTTTTCTCATGAGTAGGGGCAGGAAAAAAACAAAGTGTGAGTGAGTGTGAGCTCTGCTTTTAACATGTGCCCCCAGCTACTGCAGACTGCCCTGCTTACCTGCACTTGATCTTCAGAAGTTCTTTATATCTTAGTTTATTCTTCTGACCAGCTTGTGTTGAAACTGGCATGGTGCTTCTTCAGCTGTGGACAAGACCTATGAATGTTGGTCTTGTCTCTCCTCGGAGGCTCTTGTTCGTCTTTGGAATTTACATTACCTGGGTGTGACCTCAGCTCTCTGATGGGTTCAAGAAAGTTGTGATTTTGTAGTTTATCTAGATGTTTCTTGTTTTTAGTGTTGTAATGGCATTTTTTGCTTCCTAAATGGGATTCAGGAGTCTGAATTTTTTAAATAAAACTGATACAGGGCTGGGCCCAGAGGCTCATACCTGTAGTATTCCAGCACTTTGGAAGGCCCTGGCAGGAGGACTGCTTGACCCCAGGAATTTGAGACCAGCCCGGCAATATAGCAAGACTTCTTATCTACAAAAAACACAAAAATTAGCCGGGCATGGTGGTACACACTTGTGGTTCCAGCTACTTGGAAAGCTGAGGTGGGAGGATCATTTGAGCTGGAATGGTGGAAGTTTCAGTGAGCCAAGGTCACACCACTGCACTCCAGCATTTGTCATGGGGCAACATTCTGTCTTGAAGAAAAAATATCCACAAAACTGATACATACTTATTACACAATATTTGCTCCATAAGGAAATACGAAGAGAAAAAAAATTTTAAGAAAAATCTGCCTCCCAAAGATAATCACTGAAAACTTCTCATTACCACACTTTCAGACAAGTCTTGATAAAGATTTGCATTTTCAGTGAGATGCAGAAAACATCGTTCCATCCCATTGAATTTATATAATTAATTATATGTGCTATATGTATTTCACCCCACAGAGGTAGTACAATTTACATAACCTATTCCTGTCAATTTACCAGTGCCTTCCTGAGATAGTTTCTTTTCTTTTCTTTTTTCTTTTCTTTTTTTTTTTTTGCTGTTAGAAACAATGGCTTCATCATGTTTAATAAACACATTCCTGTCACCGAAGTCCCCTGGTTACAAACGTTTTTGAGTGAATAGTTTGGTAGATGTGTATTCTGCTTTGCATAGCTCACTTCCTGCAGTGAGTAGATGAACACAAAGTCTAGGAAGGTCTACAGCCAGATGAGGAAGCCAGCCCCACGCAGACTTTTGTGGCCTTCTGAACCTTTGAGACATGCTTGAGAGTTGCGTACAGTCCGGATCAGTCTGAATCCTGTATGACTTCACAGCCCAGTCATTCTACAAAGATGCCTCAGAGGCCCCTTGGCAAACATGGAGTGGCACCTTTGGGGACATCAAATGAAGAAAGTCTTGTCCTGTTTTTGGAAGGTTTGCCTAGCTTAACAATTTTGTTACAAGAAAATTCAAAAGCGATATATGTAGATAAACGTTTTGTTTTGACTCTTGGCCCCTGTCATGATGGTGCTTTGCGGCACACGGCCTCATATCTTCTCGGCGTTCCCAATTCTCAGTCTCTTCTCTCCAAATTGTTAAGTGCATGGGGTTGGGCCTTGTTCCGTGTGTTTCTATCAGCCCTTCCTCTCCCTGGCTACCTCCCACCCACTGGCACATCACTGGTGTTCAAACGTAGTTTTTTTGCATGGCAGATTTAAAAATGTTAAAATGAAAGTCAAAGTGATTGAGGTTTTAGGAAGGAAAAATCATTCTTCATCATGACAAGTCCAAAAGGTACCATTAATATATTCAATGATTTAAAGGGTACAGAGGGAAAAAGCTAAATACCTTTCATTAAGCTCAGAGAGAATGACAAATTTTCATAAGAGAGATGTTTGTGGAAATTAAATGTACTGACTCTAGGTAAGGAAAAGAAAACAGAGATATCAGGGTATGATAAGGAATATAGTTAATCTTATAGCAGTTAATAAACATAATTTGTTTCTTCTGTTATTACAAACCTTGACTACTGATTCTAATTTAAAATAGTATATTTGTTAAATTTTTTAAAATATGACTTCATGCCATGTGTGTTCCTATGCAACTGTCTTGCATGCTCTGCTCATGTACCCCAAAACCTAAAATCCAATAAAAAAAAATATATATGACTTCAGTGCTTAAAAATGGGAAGCATAATTTAAGAATCATAACTTCTTTATAAGTGAACTTTTATTTCTTAATTTTGTGAATTTTTTTGGTTATAAATATATATACAAATTCAAAAGAAAATAAGAAATGTTTATAATAAATTATTTTAAATCACTGCTGGGAATGGTGGCTCACACCTGTAATTCTAGGACTTTGAGAGGCCAAAGTGGGTGGATCACCTGAGGTCAGGAATTCAAGGCCAGAGTGGCCAACATAGTGAAACCCCGTCTCTACTAAAAATACAAAAACTTAGCAAGGTGTGGTGGCAGGCACTTGTAATCCCAGCTATTCGGGAGGCTGAGGCAGGAGAATCACTTGAACCGGGGAGGTGGAGGTTGCAGTAAACCACGATCGCACCATTGCACTCCAGCCTGGGTTACAAGAGGGAAACTCCATCTCATAAATATATATATTTAAATCGCAATATGTTATTATCTTTACAATTATTTAGTTTGTGTTTGTGTTTTCCTACTTAGGAAGTTAATTACTTGATATTAATATTAACATTCATTTTCACCTCAATCTACTCTCAGTCCAGTGTTTGCACCTGTCAGTGAAGTGACCACATAAAGACCAGTGTGTGTATTCGAGAAAGTGGAATGTCAGCAGCTGGCAAAACAAAATGACAGTTTAGTGTGGACAGAGCCAGGATTCAATAGACCACGTTGCAGCAAAGTTGAAAGTTCAACTCGAACTGGAGAGCAAACACTCTAGTCTACATGTGATGCTTTTTTGTCTCCTTTTTTAATGAAAAGAAACATTATCTTCATCATCATAATAGTCTTGTCTTTTGGAAAGGTTGAGTAATTATTTGCTTTACAGTAGATAGACGTTAGCACAGACTTATCTCTAGGTATTACATACTTGATCATTATATGAGAGCTGGGAAAAGGGAGCCTGAAAAATTGAAACTAATTTTTACTGTACATAAATTTAAGTACAGAGGGTTTTAAAATAAACGTTCAATTACTGATGTGACTTTGGATATAGTGAAATAAATATATTAATATCTTTCTACATGAAGACTTATTTTGTTCTACTGATTTGTTTTCCTAATTTTCTGGTGATTAATTATTTTAATTTGGGTTAATTTTCTTTTTTTTTTAGCGTAATGGCAAATGCTCTCCCCAACCCTGGGCCTGGGGATCTTACCCCGGTGATTTCCTTAGACTGCTGTTAATGAAATGGCAGGGAACTCACTCTGTACCCCTGGTACCTTGGGCAAAGAGGTAGTTCAAGTGGATTATGCCCTTTGAGAACAAATAGGTGGAGGGATTCCAAAAGCTGTCCATTTCATGTCACTTTGGTGACCCCCACTTTGTTGATGCCAAGGAAGACTAATAGTGACTAAGACTTTTTGTTGCTTTTATTAAATTGGTGGTATTGTTTCTTTGGCTTTCTTTTTGGCTAGTTTACTGTCACATGGGTCTTGATAAGGGAGACTCATTGTGCTTGTAGTGGTGGGTGATAGTTTCTTCCAAGAAGTGTGAGGTACTGTGTAGACAACTAAGGAAAGAGTCACTGGGTAGTTACAGGACCGTCAAAGGACTCTCCGGGCTTTTGGGTGCTGATGGAGTAGGAGTTAGAGTTTAGAGACCTAATGTAAGAAAAGCGGACTAAGTCAGTCCTGAGGGTTCTTCTATCAGGTAAATCAGAATGGCAAGTCAATCAATCCCATTACTGGGTATATACCTGAAAGAATATAAATAATTCTATTATAAAGATACATGCACACAAATGTTCATTGCAGCACTATTCACAATAGCAAAGACGTGTAATCAACCCAAATAACGACTAATGAGAGAATGGATAAAGAAAATGTGGTACATATACACCATGGAATACTATGCAGTCATAGAAAGGAATGAGATAATGTCCTTTGCAGGGACATGGACGGAACTGGAAGCTGCCGTCCTCAGCAAACTAATGCAGGAAGAGAAAACCAAACACCACATGTTCTCACTTTTAAGTGGGAGCTGAATGATGAGAACACATGGACCATGGGAGGGAACAACACACAGTAGGGCCTGTGGGGGGAGGCGTGGGAGGAGGGAGAGCATCAGAAAGAATAGCTAATGGATGCTGAGCTTAATACCGAGGTGATGGATTGATCTGTGCAGCAAACGGCCATGGCACATGTTTATCTACATATCAAACCGGCACATCCTGCACATGTACCCTGGAACTTGAAATAAAAGTTGAAGAAAAAAACAAAAGAATGACAGGTCAACCATGTCTGGGGTATGGGCTTCCATCCCTGACCATCTGCTTCTCTCTGTTAGTTTCATGAATGGCCTTATCCAGATATTTAGCTTCAACCCATGTACTGCTGAATCCCAAATTATATCTCTAGGATCAAGCCCGTCTCTCAAATTCCAGGCCCTGTCTCAGTTGCTGTATTAGTCTGTTTTCACATTGCTGATAGACATTCCCAAGACTAGGAAGAAGAGGTTTAAGGGACACATGGCTGCGGAGGCCTCACAATCATGGCAGAAGACAAGGAGGAACAAGTCACATCTTGCATGGATGGCAGCAGACAAAAGAAAGCTTGTGCAGATGAACTCTGGTTTTTAAAATCATCAGATCTTGTGAGACCCATTCACTATCATGAGAACAGCACAGGAAAGATACACCCCCATGATTCAATTATCTCTCTCCAGCTCCCTCCCACAACACGTGGGAATTATGGGAGCTGCAAGATGAGATTTGGGTGGGGACACAGAGCCAAACCATATCAGCTGCCTATTATGTGTCTTCATTCGAACAGGCCAAGGGTTCCTAAGACTTAAAGTGTTTTGGTAAATCTGAATTTATCAAAACAAACAAACAGAAAACAAAACAAAACAAAAAGAGTAGCACACAAAATTGTTCCTATTCTTATCATTTGTTTTTAGTGAATAGGGTCATTCTCCATCTAGTTGCCCAAAGAAGAAATTCCAGGCAGCTCTGTCCTCATTCAAACAGTCCCCTAAATTTTACTTCTTTTGTAATTTCTCTCAAATCTGCCTTCTCTACTTCAATTTTATTTTCTATTTTGTCTCCAGTGCTTAAACAATTCCTGGCATATAATAAGCATTTAGCAAATATTTACAGAGTGAAAGAACAAAGAGAACAGAAAAGCACTTGGCCCTGCATAAAACAGTTAATTCAAGGAACAGACAAAAATTTAAAATATGTTATTTCAATAAAAAATATTTTGGGAGACATTCAAGAGAAACTTTTTTCTATTAAGCAAGGACAGGCAGCTATGAAAAAGGAACTGTCTGAACAAAACAACAAATAACAAGTTAAAATATGCAGGATAGATCCAAGAGATCTAATACCTTTCTAATAGGATTTTTTAAAATATGTGTATTTTATTGCGTTTTAGGTTTTGGGGTACATGTGAAGAACATGCAGGATTGTTGCATAGGTACATACATGGCAATGTGGTTTGCTGCCTCCATCCCCATCACCTCTATCTGGCATTTCTCCCCATATTATCCCTCCCCAACTCCCCACCCCACACTGTCCATCACCTAGCTACCCCCGACAGACCCCAGCATGTGATGCTCCCCTCCCTGTGTCCATGTGTTCTCCATTGTTCAACACCCGCCTATGAGTGAGAACATGCAGTGTTTGATTTTCTGTTCTTGTGTCAGTTTGCTGAGAATGATGGTTTCCAGGTTCATCCATGTCCCTTAGGCAAGGACTTCATGTCTAATAGGATTTTTTGAAAGCAAAACAGGTACAATGGAAGTGAGACTATAATAAAATGCATTTTTTTTAAATGGTAGTATTAATAGGAGAATTGTTTTCAATGGGCTGACACTGTCCAGTTGCAAATGCTATGTATAAATACTGAATTATCTAAATTATATAAGACAGTGAAGACTGCCAGGGGACTATGGTTGGCATATTGTAAGTCTCAGTCCCCTTTCTCAAAGCTGCAGAAAAGCCACATTGTTATGCATTAATTCGAAAATATATATTTACTTTGTTTTATTTTCTTGCCAGGTAAGCTATGCAGCACCTATTGGGAGACATGCAGAAGAAAAGAAGGTGAAAATATTAGGATCTAAGGTACAATAATGACTAATGTGACCATTATTACTAACCTAGTTATTGTTTATATTGATGCTGGCTGTGCTTAGAAAGTAGCATTGACTTTGGACGCTACACTGAGAATTAGCCTTCTTAAGAGAAAAAGGACCTGATTGCCTCTTTACTATGATTCTGTAGCACATCTCTGCCACATCCAGGGAAGTCTTCCTCATTCATGATATGCCTACAGTTCAACTGTTAGAGATTCATTCCTTTTGCTGAAACTTTTTCCTCTTGCAAAATATACATATTACTGATAAATGGCATAAAGCTCTAATGTGATTGAGTTGGTAAGATCCTTTCTTGAGAACTGTTTTGATAGAAGAAGGGCATGATAACTGGAGGAAGCTGCTGCCTATGACAAAGAGATGGAGAGGCCACAGCAAGTGAAGGAAAATGCAATTTGCAATTTATAATATGAGGCAGCTTGTGGGGCTGATGAAGCTAGGGTTCTGATTGCTTTGTAACATGGTTTAGAGCTAATTGCTTCTAAGTTCACCATGTATAGGAAATAGAGATATGGGATCTTAAACCATTCCTATGTGTGGTAATTTACAAGTAAATAAAACTCATTGTTCCCTAGAAAAAAATATTTTTTGAGACAGGGTCTCATTCTGTCATCCAGACTGGAGAGCAGTGATGTGGTCACAGCTCACTACAGCTTTGACCTCCTGGGTTCACGCAATTTTTCCTCCTCAGCCTCCCAAGTAGCTGGGCCTACAGACACACGCCACCATGCCTTGCTAAGTTTTCATTTATTGTAGAGACAATGTCTCACTATATTGCTCAGACTGGCCTCAAACTCCTGGGCTCCAGCCATCCTTTCACCTTGGCTTTCCAAAGTGTTGAGATTACAGGTGTGAGCCGCCGTGCCCAGCCTTAAATTATTTTTGATAGCAGTTAGAATATGCATACTATTTATAGAAATTGCCTTTTCAGATTTATGGAGAGAAAAGATATATTGTTTGTGTAATTAACTTTGTGATATATTTTCTGTTGAAAGGTTGAAGACAAACTTGCTTTGGAGTCTCCAATAGAAGCATTAAAAGCTAATTTAGAGGATGAGAAACAGAAGATGGAAAGGTACTGGTAATAACAAGACATAGTGTTCATTTGTAACTAATACAATATTTAACCATCTGTAAATTTATTGTAGAATTAAGAAGGAAGCAGAACGACTAAACAAAAGCTGGGAAAAGAGATTCTCTATTCTCAGGAACAGGTACGATGAGATATATATAAATTATATTTCTCAAAATGTGACTAATCATCCTTTAAGGAAGTTGGGAACCTTGCAATTTTTTTACATATTAATGTTAAATCACCTCAAATACATCTACAAGAAATGCAAAATAATTGGTCTAAAATAGAAGAGCAATCAAAATCACAGAGAAGTAAAATGTTTTCATTTCCTCTCTTTGTTTCTGTTATAAAAGATCAGCAGGACCGACAGGCTTTGTTAATACCTGGTTTCATCAGGCCTATCTAGTCATCTGCTTTCCTAGAGCTATTAAAACCTTTTCCTGCTCATTTACACACAATGATATATAACTAGTTTGTATTGTCTTTATATATATACTTGATATATAGAGTTTGGTATGTAAAGTTGCTTTATATATCAGATTCTCTACCAGACACAACAGCTCCCATTCTTCAGCCTCTCAGATCTATTTCTCACTCATATAATCATTTTGTTTCTCTCCCCCTTTACCTTTTTCTTTTCCTTTTTTTTTTTTTTTTTCTTTCTTTTTCTTTTTTGAGATAGAGTCCTGCTCTGTCACATAGGCTGGAGTGCAATAATGTGATCTTGGCTCACTGCAACCTCCAACTCCCAGGCTCAAGTGATTCTCTTGCCGCAGCCTCCTGAGTAGCTGGGATTACAGGTGACCACCACAACACCTGGCTAAATTTTTTCTATTTTTAGTAGAGATGGAATTCCTCCATGTTGGCCAGGCTGGTCTCAAACTCCTGACCTGAGGTGATCCGCCTGCCTTGGCCTCCCAAAATGCTGGGATTACAGGTGTGAGCCATCGTGCCTGGCTTCTCTTTACCTTTTTCAAAATGGAGAAAGTGAAACTGTAAAATTCTGAAAAGGACAAAAACAACGTAAATTGAAAAAAATGCTTATTTTTTTCCCTTACTCTAACATATTAACATTAAAAATCTATCTTCTGTTTAGTTGTGTTCTGCCATCATTTCCCCCAGATTCTCTTCCTTAACACATGAGAGAAATACTTTTGCAATATTCCTTCACAGTCAAGCATCATCCAGGCACATGGGGTTCAATGTTGCTCTGATGGAGGCCAGAGGAGGTCAGACTTGAAGCTTATACATAGATCATGGGGTGGCAATGCCCTACGTTTGCACTGTATTTCATAAGCACACACTATGGATCTTCTGTGTATAAACTTCTATACCTGGCTGTGTATATTACATGGAAATAATTAATCCTAAGTGAGGAGGCACAAAGAATCCACACCAAGACAGAAAAAATCCCAGGATTGAGAGTAAAAAGACACTGTGGTAAAATGTTCTGCTTTATTCGGTTTTGTGCTGAAACGATCCCCTACCCATGTTTTATGTATGTGCTGATAAGCATTTCGTGCTGCGTAACGTGTGCGTAGTATCACCCACCCTAACTCCCTCACGTGGTTATTTAAGATCAGAATGTGGATACATGTGAGACCAAACAAAATTTAAATAGGTCCTTGACTTCATTTCCCTGCACGTAGGTTTTGGATTCTCTCTAGAACTGAATAAAAGGACTTTCCCTTACTGTTTTCCATAGGGTTCACTTTCATCCTGAAGATTTACCTTGTCTCTGACCCCACAGGATTTACCCTATTCTTCAATGATGATTTACAAGAACGTATCAGTTTTACTTCTTCTTCCTCCTCCTCCTCCTCCTCCTCCTCTTCTTCTCCTTCTTCTTCTTCTCCTTCCTCCTTCCTCCTTCCTCCTTCCTTCTTCCTCTTCTTCTCCTTCTTCTCCTTCTTCTCCTTCTTCTTCTCCTTCTTCTCCTTCCTCTCCTTCTCCTCCTTCTCCTCCTTCTCCTCCTTCTCCTCCTTCTCCTCCTTCTTCTTCTCCTTCTCCTCCTCCTCCTCCTCCTCCTCCTCCTCCTCCTCCTCCTCCTCCTCCTCCTCCTCCTCCTCCTTCTTCTTCTTCTTCTTCTTCTTCTTCTTCTTCTTCTTCTTCTTCTTCTTCTTTCTTCTTCCTTTTCATGGAGTTTTTACTCTCATTGCCCAGGCTAAAGTGCAGTGGCACGATCTCAGCTCACTGCAACCTCCAGTGATTCTCCAGCCTCAGCCTCCCAAGTAGCTGGGATTATAGGTGCCCACCACCATGCCTGCCTAATTTGTTTGTATTTTTAGTAGAGATGTAGTTTCATGTTTTACTTCTAATTCATTTGCTGTTACCCAAGATGTTGACAATCATATTAATCATTTTGGTCTCTGCAGTCTTTATGTTGATATCTAAATATTTAGGAAAGCAGAAATATTTATTACTACACAGTATGTTTTTCATTTAATCAACTAATTGGGACACTGTAGATTATGTCTCTCTACCTAGGCTGCAGCTCCAGGTATTAATTCAAAGTGGCATATATGGCACTGTAGAGAGTGCATTTGTACAGAGTGTACCATGGTGTGGTATGGAGATTAATTGTGAAGTCACAGACTTACATGGGCTAACACAGTTGTTTTATTTCACTGTAACTGATCCCAGATTAGGAGCGTTCATTTTTGTTTAGTAGAGAAAAAAACCTCACCGTAGTCAAGGTCAGAGTCCAATCCAATAATTTCTGTCAATTCATGATTTATATTGAGTCCCCGTCCAATTCAGGACTTCATTTCCAAGCTTCTTTTCCATCTCTGCTGAGTTCTTATTTCCAGGAAGATTGAATGTGTGCAGTGCTGACAAGGGTTGGGCTGGTCCTTCCTCTTGGTGTGCCAAGCTTGGTCATCATTGTCACACAAACGGTATGCAGGTGTGGCACATCAGTTTCAGAAAATATCCTTACCTGGCGGATGCCATGGTGATACCACTGTTTCCACCTCCACCCCAGGCGGCAGTCCACATGCATCCACCTGAGCCACCTCTGTTCTGCCTGATGGGCTCTGGGCCAGGCAGACTCACTTTTGCACACTGCGCTTCCAAACCACATAGAAAGGTTACAGGTGGTGCCCATGTCATTCTGGCTTGCATATCTGGAAGAGATCCATGCACACATCCCTTCTCCTTCCCTCCTGTCCTCTCATTCAGAGCACTAGATTGCCATCCCAGAGAGACTGCAAACATCAGAAATCTAGATGTGGCATGCAAGGTGAAGGCCCACTCTACTCATGTAGTTCCCTCACCTTGGAATCCACTGTAAACAGAAATTCTACAGGGCTCCTTACTCAACAAAGTGAACACCTATGTCCTCACCACACAGGTAAAGAAAGAAGGAATTCGCAGTGGCTTCATGGTCCCTGTGCCCATCCAGTGCCTGTCCCTTCTCCTTCTCCCAATTAGCAAATATTCTGAATTGAATGCTTATCATTCCCTTGGAGAAAGTTTTCAGTGACATTCAATTTGTCATAAAAATTGGGCTATTCCAATTTTCAATTTCTTCTAATCATTTTGATAATTTATGTTGTCTTATATGTTTAGGAATCTTCTCATTTCATTGAATTGTCAAATTTGTTGATATAAAGTTATTCATAATATCCTCATATTATATATATATATGTGGCAGTCATGTGTCACTTGATGACAGGGATAGATTCAGAGAAATGTGTAGTAGGTGATTTTGTCATTGTGTGAGCGTCTTAGAGGTGCTTACAAACCTAGATGGCATAGTCTACCACATACCTAGCCTCTACAGGATAGCCTGTTGCTCCCAGGCTACAAACCTGAGCAGCATGGGACTACAACAGAATACTGTCAGCAATTGTAACGCAATGGCAAGTATTTATGCATCTAAATATACCTAAACGTAGAAAAGATACAGTGAAAATACTGTATAAAAGTTAAAGAATGGTCCACCTGTATAAGGCACTTACCATGAACGGAGCGTGCAGGAGTGGAAGTTGCTCTGGGTGAGCCAGTGCGTGAGTGGTGAGTGAATGTGAAGACCTGGATATTACCATCCACTACTGTAGCTTTTGTAAGCACTGGACACCCCGGCTATATTGGATTTACAAACAAAATTGTTTTTTAGTAACAAATTAACCTTAGCTTACTGTAACTTTTTTACTTTACAAACTTGCTAATTTTTTAAATTTTTTGACTCTTTTGTAACAACACAGCTTTAAACACAAACATACAGTACAGCTATACAAGATTATTTTTTCACATGGTGGTGCACACCTGTGGTCCCAGCTACTTGGCAGGCTGAGAAGTGGGAGGATCACTTGAGCCCAGGAGGTTGAGGCTGCAGTGAGTTGTGATCACGCCTTGCACTCCGGCCTGGGTGACAGAGTGAGACCCTGTCTCAAATATACATATATCATTTTTTTCTTTATATTCTTATTCTATAAGCTTTTGTCTATGTTTAATTTTTTTTTTTTTTTTTTTTACTTTTTAAACTTTTTTGTTAAAAGCTAAGATACAAACACACACATTAGCCTAGGCCTACACTGGGTGAAGACTGTGGAGATGTTACCAGGCAGTGAGAACTTTTCAGCTCCATTATAATCTTACAGGAGCACCACTGTATATACAGTCCCTCTTTGACTGCACTTCATTATGCAGGCATGACTGTATCTGTAAGATCTGGTGATGTTTCTTTTTCATTTCTGATATTTGTGTTTCATTCCTGAGAATTTGCGTTTTTCTCCTTTTTTCTTAATCTGTTGGGAATTACTAATTTTATGTTATTTATTTCAAAGAAACTCTCTTTGCTGAACTTTTCTCATATGTCTTTTCATTGACTTTTTTACATATTAATTTTAAAACTTTTTTTCTTTCTAACTTTTATTCTAGGTCAGAGGTTATGTGTGCAGGTTTATTACATGGGTAACTTGCATGTCATGGGGGTTTGGTGTACATAATTTTGTCACCCAGGTAATCAGCATAGTTTTTCAATACTCACCCTCCACCAAACCTTCACCCTCAAGTAGGCCCTGGCGTGTGTTGTTCCCATCTTTGTGTCTATGTGTACTCAGTGTTTTGCTCCCACTTATAAGTGAGAACATGTGGTATTCGGTTTTCTGTTCCTGTGTTAGTTTGCTTAGGATAATGGCCTCCAACTCCATCCACATTGTTACAAAGGAAAATGATTTCATTCATTTTATTACTGTGTAGTATTCCATGGTGTATATGTACCACATTTTTTTATTCAGTTCACCATTAATGGGCATCTAGGTTGATTTCATGTCTTTGCTGTTGAGAATAATGCTGCAATGAACATACATGTGCATGTATCCATGTGGCAGAACAATTTATACTCCTTTGGGTATATACCCAGCAGTGGGGTTGCTGGGTCGAATAGTAGTTATATTTAAAGTTCTTTAAGAAATCTCAGACTGATTTCCACAGTGGCTGATTTGCATTCCCATCAACGGTTTCTCTACATCCTCATCAGCACTTGTTACCTTTTGTCTTTTTGATCATAGCCATTCTAACAGGAGTGAGGTGGTACCTTATTGTGGTTTTGATTTGCAGTTTCCTGATGATGAGTGATAATGAGCAATTTTTCATCTGCTTGGCCATTTGTATGTCTTCTTTGGAGGAATATCTATTCAGTTCCTTTGTCCACTTTAAAATCGGGTTGTTTTCTGCTTTTCTTGTATATTTTGAGTATTAACCCTTTATGAGATGTCTGGCTTGCAAATATTTTCTTCCATTCCTTAAGTTGTCTTTCATTTTGTTGTTTTCTTTGCTGTGAGGAAGCTCTGTGGTTTGAGATAATCTATTTATTCATTTTTGTTTTTGTTGCTTATTCATCTGGTATCATATTCAAAAAATCATTGCCAAAGGCCAACATGAAAAAGCTTTCTCTCCTATGTTTTTTTCTATGAGTTTTATGATTTCAGGTCTGATGTTTAGGCCTTTCATTCATTTCGAATTAATTTTTGTGTGTTGTCTAATATAGAAGTTTAATTTCATCCTTTTGCATGTAAATATCCTGTTTCTTCCGCATCATTTATTGAAGAGACTAACCCTTCCCCGATTGTATATTCTTGTCACTCTTGTCAAAAATTAGTTGGCCATATATGCATGAGTTTATTTCTGAGCTCTCTATTCTGTTCTATTGGTCTAAGTGTCTACTCTCATGTCAGCACAATCATACTGTTTTGATTGCTATTCCTTTGTAATATAGTTTGAAATCAGGAAGTGAGTTGCCTCCAGCTTTGTTTTTATTTTTTTGTTTACAAAAGTGCTTTGGCTAGTTGGTTTATGGTTCTGTAAAAATTTAGGATTTTTCCTACTTCTGTGAAAAATGCCATTGCAATTTTGGTAGCAACTGCATTTAATCTGTAAATTACTTGGGTAGTATAGACATCTTGACAATATTACTTCTTCTAATTCATGAATGAAAAAAGATATATTTTCATTTATTTGTATCTACTTTAATTTCTTCAATGTTTTATAGTTTTCAAGATACAGATCTTTCACCTTGTTGGTTAAATTTGTGCCTACATATTTTATTTTTTGGATAGTATAAAGGGTATTTTTTAAAAATTTCTTTTTGGAGAGCTAATTATCAGTATATAGAAACACAATTGATTTTTGTATGCTTATTTTGTATCCTGTAACTTTACTGAACTCATTTATTAGCTCTGATGGTTTTTTGATAGAGTAATTGACTTTCGCTCTTATCTTTATTGTTTCCTTCCACTTTTTAATGTTTTGCTTGCTCTTTTTACTAGATTTTAAGGAGGAAGCCTAGATCATTGATTTTTCAGACTTCTTTTTTTTTAATATATGCATTTAACGCTATATATTTTCTTCTAAGTATTGTTTGAGCTGCCTCCCACAAGTTCTGATATATTATATATTTATCATTACTCAAACAAAATTTTCTCAATTCAGTTTGATTTTTTCTTTGATCCATGGGTTATTTAGAAGTAATAAGGGCTAAGCACAGTGGCTTATGCCTGTAATCCCGGTACTTTGAGAGACCGAGAGAGGGGAATTGCTTGAACTCAGGAGTTTGAGATCAGTCTGGGCAACAAAGTGAAACCCCATCTCTACAGAAAAATTTAAAAAATAACTGGGTGTTGTGGCATGCACCTGTAGTCCCAGCTACATGGGAGGCTGAGGCAAGAAGATTGTTTGCACCCACGAGGTCAAGGCTGCAGTGAGCCCTGTTCATGCCACTGCACTCCAGCTTGGGTGACAGAGTGAGACCTTTTCTCATTAAAAAAAAGGAAGTAATATGTTTTATTTCCAGTAAGTCGAAGATTTGCTTCTTATATTTCTAGTTTAATTATCTTCTGCTCAGAGAACTTACTATGAATAATTTTAATCTGTTAAAATGTCTTTATATTTGTTTTAGGACTTAACCTATGGACAATTTTTTAAAAAATGTTTTTATTCTTGAAAAGAATGAAAATTATATCATTGATGGGTGTAAGTTCTAAATATTTTAATGAGGTCAACCTATTAATTTTGTTGTTTCTACTTTTACATACTTATTAATTTTTTGCCATCATATCCAACTACTGAGATAGAAGTATTACATTTTCTACTATGATTACAGATGTATCTATTTCTTATTTTACTCCATCATTTTTGCTTTACATAGTTTACGTCTTACTTGTTGGGTACCCACAATTTAGATTTTGATCTCATCTTGTGAAGTTACCAGTTATATTTATCATTATGAAATGTTTTTATCTTTAGTAATGCTCTTTAGCTTAATGTCTGATTAACTATTAGATTGAGTAATGGTGTATTTTTTTCAAATATTTTTTTTCAACCATCTTATTTCTGTATTTGAATGTGTTTCTTGTCATCAGCATAAAACTGTGTTTTTAACCTAATCTGTCAGCTTTATTTACTTAATTGGCATGCTTTATTTATTTACTTTTAGTGAAAATACTATAGTTGGTTTTGTACCTACTACTTAACAAGTTGTTTTCTATGTGACTAACCTGCTTTATATTATTTCTTTCTATGTGACTAACCTGCTTTATATCATTTCTTTCTATGTGACTAACCTGCTTTATATCAATCATTTCTTTCTATGTGACTAACCTGTTTTATATCAATCATTTCTTTCTATGTGACTAGCCTGCTTTATATCATTTCTTCTTCTCTCCTTTTGCCTTGTTTTTCACCAATCACCTTTTTTATTCCATGTTTTCTTTTATTAACTTGTTATTCATTTTCTTTTTTTTAAATTTCTCTTCTGTAAAATTTTATTCTTAGCTTATTGCAGTGTTATGGAAATTACTATTGATGCCACTTTTCCAAGTATTCTAGAACCTTAGGCTATTTACACTCCATTTAATCCTCTCCCACATTTTAATTTTAATTCTCTCTCCATTTTTTTAACTCCATGAAATGTTTCTATCGTTGTTTGGTATACTCAGTATTCATTTATATTTACTCAAACATTTATTTTTTGTTGAGCTTTTCCTTTTTTCCTGCTTATTATGTTTTCATCTGAGCTCGTTTTCATGCTGCCTGAACAGCTCTTACATTTTCTGTTTCTTCATTTTAATACAGGTTTGCTGGCAAATAATTCCTCTCAGCTTTTCTTCAGAGGAAAATGTCATTATTTTACCTTCATTATCAAAGAAAGTTTTTGCCAAGCATAGAGTTCTATGTTGGCAGTTACTTTTTCAGCCCATTAATAATGTCAGTACATTGTATACTGGCCTTCATTGTTGCTGTTGAGAAGCCAGCTGTCAGTCTTATTGTTGCTCCTTTAAAGATTATGCTTTTTTCACGTCTGGGTACTTTAAATTTTTGACTTGGTCTTTGGTTGTCATTGATTTTCTTATGACGTCCCTAAATGTAGTTCCTTTTATTTATCTGGTCTAGCTCTTGCATCTATGGGTTGATGTCATTTCTGAATTTTGGAAAAGTCTTAGCTATTATCTTTCCATGTATTATTACTGCTTCATGCTTACCTACTCTGATCCTCCTGCTTCCTTCTTAAAAACAACAACAACAACAACCATGTGATTACATTGGATTTACCAAATAATCTAGAAAAATTACTGTATCTCAAAACCTGTAACTTACTACATCTGCAAAGTTCCTTTTACTATGTTAGGTAGCATACTCAGAATTTCCAGGAATTAGGAAGTAGATATTTTCATGGGGGGCAATGTTCATTCTACTACAGTCAACCTTCTGGCCCCCAATCAATCATGCTTATCCTGCCTGCCAAATGCATTTACCACACCCCAATATCCCCCAAAGTCTCAACCCACTACAGCAGCAACTCAATTCTAAAACCTCACATAAGAGTTATCAGCCTCGTTTGCATTATCTAAATTAGGTATGGTAAGGCTCAGGTTATAATTCATCCTGGGACAAAATCTCTCTCCATATGTAGACTTGTGAAATTATATATTATTTGCTCTCACATACAATAGTGGGAAAGGCATTTGTATTGACATGAATGTCAATAATAGCCATAAACGTTCTTGTTTAAAAGGGGAGAAAGTAAAAGTGAAAAAGAGTCACTTGTCCAAACAATGTTGACATTGTTTCAGCATAACTCATTGGGTTTCAAGGCCTGGGCTAATTCTCTGTGACTCAAGGTCCCACCTTCTGGGCCCAAAGCACTACTACTGAGTCATACTTCCTCTTTCATCTAAGGTGACACATGTTTGACACTGAGTAGTTTTATCAGTCTGTTTCTTGTCTGTAGAATTTTGGAAATTCAATAACCTTATTTCATTTATTTCCTTTCTCTGTCCTTTTTAGTTCAATCTGGCAGTGTTGTTGCTGATATAACATTCTCAAAACCTTGTGGGTCTCCCATGTTTCTCATGGGAAATCACTTCATTAGACAGGAGGCTCCTTCTCAGTTCTTTCCTAAATAATTCCATCTCTATTTTGGACTCCTACTGAGATGGCTAAGGGGATGTCACACATCTAATCTCTTTAAAGAGCTTTTGTGTGAGTAAATAGTGTGGGTTTTGTCCCTTCCTAGACTCTACCTAAAGGTTGTCCAGCCATTCTCTTGCTTTCTCTACAGAGTACATCTTCTTAACAGCGAATCTCCTAATTTTAGCATCATTTGCAATCAAAGATAGGCTAAGAGTTTCCCAAATAGCTAATATATATGTGGCATTTCAACATACTGTAGTTCTTATCTTTAAAGGGTAATTTCTCCAATCTGATTATCTTTGATATGTGATTTCTCCAATCATAAGTCAACAGGAGCTCTTTCAAGTTGATTACTGTGTTCTTTTGACATAATCTTTAATGACTTTGTTGAATTCTGGTAGAATAAAATATCCCAGGTTCATTCTGTGCATTTATTGCCTTAGATCTAGAAACAGTCATTTCTCAAAGATTCTCTGAATTATTTAATGAGAAATGCTTTTTGAAATCACAGTTTGGGGACTAGGAATGATCATTGCCATTATTTTTGTGCCTTTTCCGAGCTGGAAAACATGCTTTTTGTTTTGTTTTTGTTTTCTTGGGGAGACAGGGTTTTACTCTGTCATCCAGGCTGGAGTGGAGTGGTATGATCATGGCTTACTGCAGCCTTGACCTCCCAGGCTCAGGTGAACCTCCTACCTCAGCCTCCTGAGTCGCTGAGACTACAGGTGTATACCACCATGCCCTGTTATTTTGTTTGTTTGTTTGCACAGATGAGGTTTCACCATGTTGCCCAGGCAACATGTAGTTTTAAAAAGGAAAAAGATAGTATGTTCATGCTAATATTTTCAAATTTTTATTTGGTAATATTTTAAATTTTTAATGTAGTTTGCTACATTAACATAATGCTTACTTGCTTTATCCTATAATTTCCATACATTTAACTTTCATCAGTTTTTTTAAATTTCAGCTTTCATGTCCTTAAGAATGAGATGTTTACAAGACACACACTGTTTCGTCAGTTTGCAGTACTTGCTGACACATCCTTCAATTATATTGTAAGTGCATGTAACATTTAGATGCTATTTGTCTTTTTGAATATACCTGTCTGTTTCTTTCTGTTCTCATTTGAGGTTTATGGAGCCCCTGTCATTAAAGGCTCTAGAGATACTACATGGCTGTCACTGCTAGATGCTGAGGGTGTAAGGCAAAGTGCCTGAACCCAAAGAGCTCAGTCCAGTGTGAGAGGTAAATGTGTAAACAAATTGCTACAGCACAATATGGCTGAGCTATACTATGGACAATTTTGGAAGAGGGGGACTCAGTCTGCCTGGAGCATATCTGTCAGTCTGCCTATTTGTGGCCATGTATGTAATGTTGGGAAATATCACAGTTCAAAGTCTAAGCTTCCAGTCACATCTAAAGGAAAGAAGACAGGAGACTTGTTTCTAGTGCCACACCATTCAGTTCACATTAGAGGTCGTGTAATACATACAGCCCAATTCTATATTATGTTATTTAACCTATTTGACGTACTGTTTTCATTTGGGGGGTTCTAAGTGTTAAGGTAAATGATGCCCAGTGCAGAAATATATCTAGTACATTTCAACTAATAAATAAATCAAAATGAGACAAACTTTGTTGAGCACCTGCTGTGATACTAAATGCTCTAAGGAAAGTCGAGTTTGTGGGGAAGGGCCTAAGAAACATAAAATATATAAATACATGCTCATTTTTTTTTGCTTTGAAAAGCATACAATCTAGAATCATTTTCTTTCTGAAATTTTTTTTCAACATTTGTCACTTAAGACCATTTTCTAAATTTAAATTGCTGCAGGAAGTACACTCCAAGATGACATTAAATTAATTCCTGTTTGTAACCAAGTTAATAATTGATTTCTCTGAAATGTTCCCAAACTGATCCACATAGGTAGGAATATATATCGTGTCTTTTTTCCCCTCTTGGTTTTTCCTCTTCTCATCTGCAGGTTATAATTTTAGTTGGAGTAATTCTCATTTTAGAAATTTAATCAGTTAAGCAAATAAAACACTGGAGGATCCAGGAGAACATGGTGCCACTCAAAATCAAGCTTTGTTATGATTGTTAACTGGTAACATTTTCGGTCCAAATCTGAATTTTCCAGGCTTTATGAAACAGACATCTAAATGTCAAAACTATGTCAATTCAAGCACATGAGTTCATCCAGTATTTTCCTTGACAACAATCTTGACCCTGCCCTCAAGTGGCCAAGCAGTTCACCTTCCTGTGGAGGCGGATGGAGCTTCATCTGGTCTAGAATCCATCCATGTCCCCTATTTCCTGGATTCAAAGTTTATGAATCTCCATCTATATATCCACACAGTATATTGACACATGAGATACTCACCAGAGTGAATACAGATTTTCAAATACTTAAGAACAACTGATGGGGAAGGGGAGAGAAACATTAAGCAAGTGAATGTGTGAGTTTTAGATCCACTAACACTGTCCCTTGGTTCCTTCTCTCTAGTCACTCATCCACCTCACGAATATTTGTTGAGTACACATACCTACCAAGCACCAAACTACATGCTAAGCATAACATAGTGAACAAGACAAAAATGTCTCTTTGTGAAACTGTAAATTCCATTAAGTGATGAACTGGTCCATCTTATAAACCATTGTACTTGCAGAGCTTAGAATAGTGCCTGACCTACAGTGTGGAAAAGATAGGCATTAATAGGGGAACATCGGACTTTAAATTACAAATTTGGATAAATGCTGTGAAAGAAAAAGTTTGCTATTGTGTTACTATTGGGGTATATTTTACATATGGTTAAATGCACAAATATTAAGTGTACCATTTGAAGAGTTTTGCTTTGTAACCATCTCGTAAGTCAAGGCATTGAGCATTTCCATCATCCCTGCAAGATCCTTCATGTCCCTTTGCAGATAATACATTGCCCCCTTCCTCACACCATATAAGCATTGTTCTGGTTTCTATCACTACAGGTTAGTTTTGCCTGTTCTTAAATTTATGTAGATGGACTCATACAGTTTATATTCTCTTATGTCTGGCCCATTTTACACAGCTTTAAGATTTACCCATGTTATTGCAGGTATCCATGGCAGTTGTTCCTTCTTAAGTTCCTTTGTAATGTTGGGTAGTATCCCATGACATGAATAAACCACCATTTGTTTATCCATTTCCCGTTGTTGGACAAATGGGCTCTTTCCAGTTAGGGTTATTATGGAAAAAAAAGCTGCTATAAACATAAACATTCTTTTACAAATCACTTGTGAAAGTATGTTTTAATATCTCTTAGGTAGGACTGAAATGGCAAGGATACAGGAAGTGTGTGTGTTTAACTGTGTAAGAAACCACAAAGACACATGCATGTGTATGTTCATTGTCTCACCATTCACAACAGCAAAGACATGGAATCAACCTAAATGCCCATCAATGATAGACTGGAAAAAGAAAATGTGGCACATATACACCGTGGAATACTTTCCTGTCCTTTGCAGGGGCATGGTTGAAGCTGGAAACCATCATTCTCAGTAAACTGACCAACAGAAAACCAAGCACCACATGTTCTCACTCATAAGTGGGTGTTGAACAATGAGAACACATGGACACAGGGAGGGGAACATCACACACTGGGGTCTGTTGGGGGCAGGAGGGTTAGGGGGGATAGCAGGGGTGGAGGGATTAGGGAGGGATAACATTAGGAGAAATACCTAATGTAGGTGATGGGGGGATGGATGCAGCAAACCACCATGGCGTGTGTATACCTGTATAACAAACCTGCATGACCTGCATGTGTACCCCAGAACTTAAAGCATAGTAATAATAATAATAATAATAAAGAAAGTCTGGTTCTACTATCTTTTGTTTATGCTAGCAAGTACTCATGATGTATATGCAGATTTTTGACAATGAGCTGCTCACTTTCCTTGGAGCCTTATTCATAAAAGTTCTCTGAGGACTTGGCTAAACAGGAATTTTTCCATAAAAGGTTTAAATGTGCTTCTTTCGGTTGCCATAAGCACCATTATTCTGGAATTAGTTTTTTTAGCTTATGGCTTTACAGACCACCTTGTGAATTCAGCTGGCAAATGGTATGGGCTAGTAATGGTTAGGAATTCACAGGTTTCTTAAAAATGTTCATCAACTAGTGGTCAAACTTGGAAACAGGCATTTTCCTCAAGCTGCTTGGGGAAGCCTCATTTGAGGTCGTATTTGACCTTTACTGTGGTTATAGCTTTTCAGCCCCAGACTTACAGGGGGTGGAAGTGTCTTGTTAAATTCCACACCTTAGGTGGGTCCTGAGTTTTGTCCTCTGCTCCCACACCATAGGAACCTTTGACAACTCATGCATATATTCCAGAAGTTTGGCAGATGCCCTCAAAGTGAATGAGAGCTCCAGAGTGGGTCCTGGGTTTCTATCTTCTCTTAGTCTTGAACCTCAGTATTCCTGCTTGCTTACTTGCTTTGTTTGTTTTTGTTTTTGAGACAAGGTCTTGCTCTTTCACCCAGGCTAGAGTGCAGTGGCATATTCAATGCTCACTGCAACCTCAACTTCCTGGGCTCAAGTCATTCTTCTACCTCAGCCTCTGCAGCCCCCCAAGTAGCTTAGACTATAGGCATGTGCCATTACACCTGGCTAACTTTTGTAGTTTTTGTAGAGATGGGGTTTTGCCATGTTGCCCAGGCTGGTCTCAAACTCCTGGGCTCAAGCGACCCTTCCACCTTGACCTCCCTAAATGCTGGGATTAGATGTGTGAGCCACTGTGCCTGGCCCCTGCCTTTTCATCAGCTTACAGCAACATTGAAGGATATGAGAAATGAAGGCAGGGCACGGTGGCTCACGCCTGTAATCCCAGCATTTTGGGAGGCCGAAGGGGGGCGGATCACAAGGTCAGGAGTTCAAGACCAGCCTGGCCAATATAGTGAAACTCTGTCTCTACTAAAAATACAAAAAATTAACTGGGCATGGTGGCAGACATCTGTAATTCCAGCTACTCAGGAGGCTGATGCAGGAGAATCGCTTGAACCTGGAAGGCAGAGATTGCAGTGAGCCAAGATTGTGCCATTGCACTCCACCCCAGGCAACAGTGTGAGACTTCCTCTCAAAAAAAAAAAAAAAAATGAAATGAAATGAAAGTCTTATTTGGATTTAAGTTCCATGTCTGTGTTTTATTCCCAAGTAATCTTTCCATATCACATCCAAAAGTCCTTGGCATTTCATCTCAGCCTGTTCATTTCCAGAGTCTTCTGTCTACATTTCCTTGAATCCATATATTCTTATACTCCATTGTTCCAGCCAAAAGGCTTAAGGAGATTTTCATCTAGATCTCAAATAGATCATTTTTAGACGTATGTGCTTCTTTTAATTTCAGGCAACTGTTTTCCTTAACTGATTTCAGGAAACTGTCTTCTTTAACTTGGGAATCAGGATACCACTGCTGTAGCATCTAGTAACTAGGAGGTGGTAGGGATGATCTTGTGGCTTCCACCAGCTGCAAGTTTCAATTTTGGGGACACTCAAAAGGAAGTAGAGTCAGGAGAGATACCAAGGAAAAGAGTTTTCTTAAATTTTCTTTCAAAGTGGCCCGAAGAAGAAAGAGGCTCTATCCTGTTGGAATAAAGAAAATGATTTTCCCAGCCATATTTGAGCAAATAAGTGACAAGTATAGTTTTCATATCTTGGTCAACTAAAGGCTGGAGAACATTAAAATCCATTTGATTTGATTAACATTTCCTCCTGATATCACAGTACATATCTTTTGTGTCTTTCAGAAAGTAAAACCCTTATTTGTGCAGTCTAAAACAACCTTGATGGGTACAGCCTCTTCAAGTCATGGAACATCTTCAGTAAGTAGCCTATTTTTCTCCATTAAATATTTATTGAGTTGATATTATTTAACTGAAGTAATGAAATGCTTGGTTCGCTCACAGATAGACAGTAAGCATGCGGTTGGAGCCAGTGATCAGGCATTCCCTCAACTTTCACCAAGAGGTAAGAAACTTGATTGTTGGAAAAGAGGTTCACACCAGAATGGCTGCTTAGTCTAGATTAATTTTGCTTTTCTTTTTTACCCTGAGGTATTTGGTATTCTGGCTGAATACCTTACATTTTCAGCCAATTTATAAAATGATTGCACAAATAAACTGAATAAAAGAATACTAATATACACTTCTGACTATTGATCACTGCTAATTGAAAATCAATCTAGGCCAGGTGCAATGTCTCATACCCATAATCCTAGCACTTGGGGAGGCTGAGGGAGGATCACTTGAAACCAGGAGTTTGAGATCAGCCTAGGCAACATATAAGACTCTACCTCTCCAAAAACAAAATTAGCCAGGCATGGTGGCATGCAACTGTAACCTCAGCTACTCAGGAAGCTGAGGGTTTGCTTGAGCCCATGAGCTCAAGGCTGCAGTGAGCCAAGATCATGCCGCTGTACTCCATCCTGGCTGATAGAGTGAAACTGTGTTTAAATTAAAAAAAAAAAAAATTAGTTATACTTCAAAACCAGAAACTGCCTTCATTAGAATCTCGTTTCTTTTATTTTTCTTTCTTTCTTTCTTTCTTTTTTTAAGACAGAGTCTCGATCTGTCGCCAGGCACCAGGCTAGAGTGCAGTGGTGCAATCTTGGCTCACTACAGCCTCCACCTCCTGGGTTCAAGCAATTCTCCTGCCTCAGCCTCTCAGGTAACTGGGACTACAGGTGCATGCCACCATGCCCAGCTAACTTTTTTTGTATTTTTAGTAGAGATGGGGTTTCACCATGTTGGCCATGATGGTCTCGATCTCTTGACCTCATGATCTGCCTGCCTTAGCCTCCCAAAGTGGTGGGATTACAGACTTGAGCCACCGTGCCTGGCCTCATTTCTTTTTTTAAATTAAACTTCCAACAAACCTGAAGCTCCTGTTAAATTCTTATTTTTTTCCAACTTAATAATTAAAAGAAAAGTAGGCTGGGCCTGCTTACACCTCACACTTGTAGTCCCAGTACTTGGGATACTTGAGTCCGGGAGCTCTAGGCCAGCCTGGGCAACCTGTCTGTTTCAGCCTCCTGAGTAGCGTGTCCATAGGTGCACACCACCATGCCCAGCTGATTTTCCTTTGGTTGGTTGATTGGTTATTTTTTAGAGATGGAGTTTTGACATGTCACCCAGGCTGAAATTATTTTTAAAGCATCTTAATGTACTCACGTTTTATTGTAAACATGTGGATTCATGAATTTAGTTGCCTTGAAGTTTATTTATTTATTTATTTTTGAGATGGAGTTTTGCTGTTGTTACCCAGACTGGAGTGCAATGGCACGATCTCGGCTCACCGCAACCTCCGCCTCCTGGGTTCAGGCAATTCTCCTGCCTCAGTCTCCCGAGTAGCTGGGATTACAGGTGCGCGCCACCATGCCCAGCTAATTTTCGTATTTTTAGTGGAGACGGGGTTTCACCTTGTTGACCAGGATGGTCTCGATCTCTTGACCTCATGATCCGCCTGCCTCGGCCTCCCAAAGTGCTGGGATTATAGGCGTGAGCCACTGCGCCCTGCAAAATTTATTTTTTCAACTTTAGATCCCAGGGGTACATGTGCAGATTTGCTGTGCGGCTGTATCGCAGGATGCCGAGGTTTGGGCTTTGAGGAAACTCATCACCAAGTTAGTGAAAATAGTATGGCATAGGCGGCTTTTCACCCTGGCCTTTCTCCCGCCCTCCTTTTGGAGACCTGGTGTCTGTTATTCCCATCTTTATGTCTCTGTGTACCCAATGTTTAGCTCTTATAAGTAAGAACACGCGATATTTGGTTTTCTGCATCTGTATTCATTCACTTAAGGCCTGCAATTTTATAGGAAGCTTAATTAACCATAGAATTCCATTCCCTAAAAATTCAGTTGAGGATTTTTCATTGAAAATTGACTTTCCCTAGCCAAATAAACCACTTTGCAAAGGTCCATTTGAAGTAACACAAATTTTGATGGCCACATGACGCATAAGGCAGCCCTGCTGAAACAAACACTGTCACTCCCTTTTCCAAACTCTGAAAAATGCAAAATGTAAAGTTATTGCCACTGTCTACTGAAAATCCTCTTAAAATTTATTAGCTCTCTTTTTTGCCTTACTAATAAAATTGAATGTAAATGTGCCTTATGATCCATAATTTTACAGTGTGCTATAAGGTTCATCATTCTGAATACTAATCAGCACTGTAGAGGAGGCATAAGATAAAATGCTCACACCAGATGCATTTGGCCATACCCTGAAGTTTCTTCCTATTCAATCTCAGATACAGCTCTGAAATGTAATGTTCTTCCCTCTGAAGATAGTGTTGGAAAATAATCCAATTAACGAAAGTGTCTTATTAATTGGTTCAAGTTAATCCAAAATTTACTAGAAATAATTTTTTTTTTATTTTTACTGAGTGAAAACAACTAAATGAATGTGTTAGCAAGAAAGCTGAATTACTAATTTTCTAACTTGGGGAGTAAATGAATCTTCTCTTTAAAAAGCAGGATCTTTAGTGAGAATGCCTTGCAGATGGCTTTCATGTTGGACATTTAGAGGGCCAAAATAGCTTTGCATAGTGGCAGTATTATAGCCAATAAGGTTTATCTGAGGTGCAATTCTTGCTAATTAAAGGGTCAAATTAGCCACGATTATTGTTAATCTTCACCAAAAAAGTTATTCCAAGCTCTCAAAGTACTTTACAAGGTTGAGTACCCTCTTCAGACCCCAGGAAAATGTTTAATACATTATGAATGCTTTCAAGCACTAATTCACAAATACCTATTACAGAGGTATTAGGTATTGATATGGTTTGGATTTATGTCCTTGCCCAAATCTCATGTTGAATTGGAGAAGGGGCTTGGTGGGAGGTGACTGGATTATGCGGGCTGTTTTTCCCCTTGCTGTTCTCATGATAGTGAATGAGTTCTCACGAGATCTGATGGTTAAAAACTGTGTGGCACTTCACTCTCTCTCTCTCTCACTCTCTCTCTCTCCTTCCTGCTCCACCATTGCCATCATAAGACATGTGTATTTCCCCTCCCGTCATGATTTTAAGTTTCCTGAAGCCTCCTAGCTATGCTTCCTGTTAGGCCTGTGAAACTGTGAGTCCGTTAAACCTCTTTTCTTCATAAATTAGCCGGTCTCGGGTAGTTCTTTATAGCAGTGCGAGAATGGACTAATACAGGTACATAAAATATAAGCGGTTACTATAACCTATTTGATGAGCGATCCCAAGCCAAACTCTTTAAAGTTACTGTAGTAATATGTTCCATTTTTAAATACATAAATAGAATAATAACAGTAATATGTAAAATATCCTATGGAATCTTATCCTCCCTGTTGCAGAACTCTCGGTGTTGGCATCAAAGATTCAGCTTCTTGGGCTATACTTTCACACCACAAAATACTTTGCAAAGTTATGTATAGCTAGCATTCAGTGGACATAGATAATATTCTCAATTCTTTTCACATTTTTACTTTAATGTTCACAAACACCCTTAGAGGTGGGTACTCTTGCTTTCCCCGGTTTTACAGATAAGACCATTGAATACAGAGAGATTTGTAAACTGCCAGGTTGATATTGCAAATAAGTGGAAGAGCTGGATTCAAATCCAGTGTGGGTTAAGGGTTCATGCTAATCCCAACTCAATTATTTTCACCTGCCCCAAGAATCATGGCTGACAACATGGAAAATACCCTATTTTCTTTTTTTTTTTTTTCCATTTTTTACTTTGTTTTGTTTTTGTTTTTTATTGCATTTTAGGTTTTGGGGTACATGTGCAGAACATGCAAGATAGTTGCATAGGTACACACATGGCAGTGTGTTTTGCTGCCTTCCTCCCCTTCACTCACATTTGGCATTTCTCCCCAGGCTATCCCTCCCCAGCTCCCCCCCATCCCTCCCCTATTCCCCCCAATAGACCCCAGTGTGTAGTACTCCCTTCCCTGTTCTCATTTTTCATCACCCGCCTATGAGTGAGAATATGCGGTATTTCATTTTCTGTTCTTGTGTCAGTTTGCTGAGAATGATGTTCTCCAGGTTCATCCATGTCCCTACAAACAACACAAACTCATCATTTCTGATTGCTGCATAATATTCCATGGTGTATATGTGCCACATTTTCCCAATCCACTATTTTCAATAAAACACCGTGGGAAAACCCATGTTATAACAGAGAGAGCATGGGCTTTGAGGCTGACAGACTGCTCCCAAGCTCAAGTGACTACTTACTCACTGGTACCTTCATCTCAGTGCTCCCTGCTGTGTAAAACAGACATGGCAACCCCACCTCACAGGTTTCTTATGAGGATGAAGTGAGATCATATATGTGACATGCATAGCTAATCCCTCTCTCCACCTCTCCTCTTGAGCTGTTCATAATATAATCCCAAGATAAAATCTTGCAAATCTACATTTTAATTCATCCATGAGAGCCATGATTCCCTAAACAGTAGGCTAATAAATTAAAACAGCTAATCTCTCCTTTACTGCTTTTTTTTTTTTCTTGAGATGGGGTATCGCTCTGTCATCCAGGCTGGAGTGCAGTGGTCCAGGCGTAGCTCACTGCAGTCTCAAACTCCTGGGCCCAAGTGATCCTCCTGCCTCAGCCTCCTGAGTAGCTGGAACTACAGGCACCCACCACCACATGAAGCTAATCTCTTTATTTTCTGTAAAGACAGGGTCTCGCTATGTTGCCCAGTGAGGATACTCCTGGGCTCAAGGTATCCTCATCCCCTTTTAAAGTGCTGGTGATTACAGGCATGAGCTACTGTGCCCAGCCTCCTTTGCTGCTTCTTTTTTTTTTTTTTTTTTTTTTTTTTTTTTGAGACAGAGTTTCACTCTTGTTACCCAGGCTGGAGTGCAATGGTGCGATCTCGGCTCACCGCAACCTCCGCCTCCTGGGTTCAGGCAATTCTCCTGCCTCAGCCTCCTGAGAAGCTGGGATTACAGGCACGCGCCACCATACCCAGCTGTTTTTTTGTATTTTTAGTAGAGACGGGGTTTCACCATGTTGACCAGGATGGTCTCAATCTCTCAACCTTGTGATCCACCCGCCTCGGCCTCCCAAAGTGCTGGGATTACAGGCGTGAGCCACCGCTCCCAGCCCTTTGCTTCTTTAATAGATAATTTTCTACCAGGCATAAGTAAAAAATAAAATCTAGCAATAGTATCAAAACATACAGTATATATTTTGAAAAGAGTGACGATACAAAATATAGTTTAAAACAATGTTATGTAAGGTAATATGTCCTTCCTAGGCAGATTGAAAACAATTTTTCGTTATGTTGCAAGTTCTAAACATTCTAAACAGAACAAGAAAGTGGAGTGGTGCATGCACCCTAGAAAGTTTAAGAGACAAATAAATCCTTGTTTCTCTAAGGGGATAGAAAAACGAGGTACAATGCTATCTGCAACATTTCAAAGCAGTTTTTATGCAGTAGTAAGTATCCAAAGAGAGCACAGGTAACATTATTAATTTGTTTGCTACTTACTTGTGATAAAATTTGGGATCTGAGCTGCCCATTGTGTGCCGTGCACTGCCACAGATTTTATGTACTCAAGAAGACCTTTCTCACAGTCCAGTAATTAGGTGCTGTTGACACTGCAATCTTTGGAAATGTTCTTAATGAGCCCAAAAGACACGAATCTTATAGATAAAACCTCAAAGTAACAGTGACTCTTTAAGTGGCCTGTCAGGAAAGGAAAGCTCAAACATCAGTATCTGTACCACAGGAGAAACCCAAATTTAAACCTAGATTACATTGTGTTGTTAATTCGCTGAGACTTCTAGGGAAGAAACATCCAGTGGGTGATTTAAAAGGGGTTTTAAAGAACAGAGCAATCATAATATATTAGATATAATTTTAAATCTTTCTTTTTACCCTTTGAAGCTTTGGACCCAAAAAGTATTTTGAAGAAGTATATTTTGTACTGATTTATAGAAATAAATATTCCTTGACAGTGAAGTTCAGTTGCCCCTGTTGTTTTAAATACAAAAAGAAATTTTAAAATCACCTAAGAAATTGGAAGTTAGTTAAGAGAGAAAAAGAAGTTTCAGGCATAAGTGTTAGCATTGTTTTATATATTGTTTCTAAACTGTTAGCTATAATTGATATAATTTGGTAAGGTTTCCAGATTCATTTTTCAAATGCATATTTTATCATATACCAATGTATATCCAAACAATATATTTCACATATAATTGATGGCCATAAATATGTTAGAAGGAGTTAATCAGTGAATTGTGAGTTAAGTACCAGGACTAACCTGATTTACTAAATACAATGTATTGAGGGGTCTGTAAATGTTAATGTCACTGCCACCAACTTTTCTACTACTTCTCCTATTGCCATCAGTTACCTATTATTCAAATTTTCTCTTTCTAAGTCGTATATGACATCTTTGTCTTTGAGATTTGAGCTAATTCTCAACTACCTTTCCTTAGGAATTTCCCTTGCTTTTTATACATTAATTTAGAGATATTTTCTATTAATACTTGAGGCATATAATTTGGCATATTAGATGATAAATTAAAACCTGGGGCTGGGAGTGGTGGCTCACACCTGTAATACCAATAGTTTGGGAGGCCAAGGCAGGTGGATCTGTTGAGCTCAGGAGTTTGAGACCCACTTTAGCAACATGGAGAACCCCCATTTCTACAAAAAATAAGAACAATTAGCCTGGTGTGGTGACATGCACCTGTAGTCCCAGGTACTAGGGAAGCTGAGGTGGGGAGATCATCTGTGCCCAGGGAGGTGGAGGCTGCAGTGAGCCACAATCACGCCACTGCAACGAAGACCCTGTCTCAAAACAAACAAAAACCTGGAAGATTGGCAGCCAGCCTGTCTCAATTTTTTTCCCCAAATACAGTGAATTCCCAGTGGTATAGAAAATGGTTAGGATGACCCACTGGATTAGAGAAGTGATGACAAAAATAAGAGGCTCTCTCTCTAACTTAGGCTCTGTCTTTAGGTCAGATTGCTATTGAAAAATGTTAAAAATGAAAAGGGAAGGTGACCTATATGCTTAAATACAGTGTTAATCTTTGAAATAAATAGGTGGGTAATTACTTTGAATTTGCAAGATTGTAAAAATTTAGTGGAAAAAAGGTTAGACTAATCCATATTAAAATGTTCCTCATTAATTTGATGAACTGTCTTATTTCAGTCTAGCGTATTTTTGTTTTTTGAGACAGAGTCTCACTCTGTCACCTGGGCTGGAGTGCAGTGGTGTGATCTCGGCTCACTGCAACTTCCAGTGATTCTCCTGCCTCAGCCTCCCAAGTAGCTGGGACTACAGACACGTGCCACCACGCCTGACTAATGTTTTGTATTTTTAGTAGAGACCGGGTTTCACCGTGTTACCCAGGATGGTCTGAATCCTGATCTCGTGATCCATCCACCTCAGCCTCCCAAAGCGCTGGGATTACAGGTGTGAGCCACCACACCTGGCCTCAGTCTAGTGATGTTTTTAAGCATACATAGACAATATGGCATTTAATAAACACCACTAAGCACATTCCTTATCACACCCTCACCTGGTGCTTAACGCTCTCTAAGGCAGGAGACAAGAATGTTTCTGGTGTGTGTTGTTAGTCCAGTTGGGCCATGAGTTGGATTCCAGCAGCCTCTCTACCCTGTGACAATGATTTCATCCCAAAGCTTGCTGCCTACTTGCAGACTGATATTGTGGTCATTTAAGAGGCATTATAAACCACATAACCCATTATGGTAGTTACAAAATATTGAGAAAGTGTTTAATTAGAGCAGAGAGGAGTGGGTATCAACATTTTAATTCAGGAACGGGTCTGCTGGCAAAATGTTACAAGATATTGTACATGGATTTATGCAAATCCATGGGCTTATCGAGCATACCCTTAACTGAATTTGACATGACATCTTTGTATATGAAAGGTACCATATTAATATTCCTTTCAACTGGAACTCCCAGTTTGGAAATTTAGGGAATAAACTGAGATCAGAAAAGCATTATTTATTAAGTGTTGGTGTCTACGAATGTCACTGGGTTTCAGTCTTCAGCTTATCACATGCCTGACTTGTTCAGCTTCTTTAATCAAAGCTTCCCATCTTCAAATAAACAATCGCACGGGAAAAAAGTATGTTACAAGAAGCAATTATTAAATTCTACACAAATGTAAGCTAGAGTTGATCCAAAAATGATGAAATAATTTTATTTCTAGACATAGTTAATGTAGAAATTTTTTATTATGAAATATTTCAGATATTCAGGGAATACTGAGAATTATATGTTGAACACCACATGGCTCTATTAGATTTTGGCATGCTTGAGTCATAAACAAAAGACAGTAAAGATTAAGTTGATATAATTCCTGTCTTCCCTCCCCAGAGATAACCACTGCCTTCATTTTAGAGTTTGTCAATCATACATATTTAATATCACTACACACGCACACACACACACACACGTACAAACAATTTATAACATCATTTGGCATGTTTTCAAGCATTGTATACATGATGGTGGAATGTATGTGTCCTTAATTTTTACCTATAAATGTTTTTGAAATTTATTTATAGTATTTTGCTATATGTAGCTTGAGTTCATTTATTTTTACCTGCTGTATAGTATATTCCATTGTATAATATGAATATTCTACAGTATATCCATTCTGCTGTTGATGGAAATTTCAGAAGATTTTCAATTTGTTAGATTCATAAAGAGCTGCTATTTCTCATAGTGTACATGTACAAGAGGTTCACTAAATACCTAGAAGAGGAACTGCTAAGTTCTAGTAACTTTAGTAGATAGTGTCAGATTATGCTAGTAAATGATTGTACTAATTTACACACATATCAGTGGGTTGTGAGTTTGCCCTGTTCTATTTTCCTACTCACATTTGGAGTTGCCATGTTTTTAATTTTTGCTGATTCGATGGGTGTGAAATTGCATTTTATGCTTTTATTTGAAATTCCCTGATAATAATAAGCATGATTTTATATGTTTACTGACCATTTTAGTTTCCTCTTGAATGAATTGCTTGGTGCTAGAAGAAGATGACTTTTCCGTTATTGGAGTCTATATACTCTGCACATTATCTCTTTGTTAGTTTCATGCTTCACAAATATCTTCTTCCTGTCTATGGCGTCTCTTTTAACCTTGCTTTTGATGTCTAGTTAAATCAAATTGTTTAAAAGTGTTTATGTATTAATATTTTTAATATTTTAATTTATGAATTGTTCTTTTATTACCTTTCCTAGAAAAAAATTCCTCCTGTAATTTTATAGTCACAATCCTACATTGTCTTCTAAAAATGTTACCAATTCGATTTTCATACTTCAGCCATTTAAAGCAGCAGAATTAATTTTTTTAGAGGATTTTTTGGAGTCTTTTTTCTTCCAATAGAACAGCCAATTACCATATTGTCATTTATCCTCCCCTTCCTGCCCCCTCCCCATTTGTAATGCTACCTCTGACATATGCCAAGCCTCCTCATCAGTAGGAATTTTCCTAGGCTTTTCATTCTGTGTGGTTTACCTACTTCTTTTTTCTACTATTTTCTACTCAAGTCCCATGGAAAGACTGTTGGTATTTTGATATAAAAATTGATTTGGGAGAATTAACATCTTTATGATATTGAATCCTCCAGCTGTGAATACATTACAACTTGCCATTGGAGCCTCCTGTATCTTTTAAAATTATGTCTTACACTATCTTCATGAAGGTTGTACATGTCTTTTATTGGATTTATTCCTGAGTCACTTATAGATATAAGTAAATTATCCTTTTGTTGCTATTATGAAAGGAATCATTTTTCTATGATCATTCTAAGTGTCTATTCTTGACCATCAGGATGAGTTTCTGCAGCTGAAACAAGAGACCTGTGGTTTGAGCTATGTATTCCTTTGCTAAGGCTGCCATAACAAATTACCACAAACCAGGTGGCTTAAACCACAGAAACTGATATTCTCACAGTTCTAGAGGCTGGAAGTCTGAAATCAGGGTAAGGTTGGTTTATTCTGAGGACTGTGGGGGAGAATCATCCCTGACCGTCTCCTAGCTTCTGGTAGCCCTGAGTGTTCTTTACTTGTAGGTGACATTCTCCCTGTGTCTTCACACTGCTTTCCCTCTACCTACATCTCCGTATTCAAATTTCTTCCTTTTATAAGGACACCGACATAATAGGTTAAGGCCCACCCTAATGACCTCATCTTAACTTGCTCATCTGCAAAGATCCTATTTCTAAATAAGCTCACATTTATAGGTACTGAAGGTTAGGACTTCAGCATCTTTGGGGGAGACACATTTCAATTCCTAACAGGCTGGCTTGTTACTTCACATTTCATTACCAGAGACATGTTTACCTTGTTTTTCCCAATATGTCTTTTTGTTTTTCTTTTTAAATTTTATCTAACAGGCCCAGATGGAGTCCTAAGTCACAAACTCACTCTACCATTGTTCTGTCTCCTTTCCCCACCAAAAATATCCTACATGTTCAATTCAGTTCTCTTCCTGTTCCGGATAAAAGAAGCTTCATTTGATTTCCACCTTATTTTATCTGCTTTAAGAACACTTACCCTTTGTAAACAACTGCACAGTTATTGTTATCCCACGTATCAGAAGCATACATTAAGTATGTCATTTTTTTAAAGTCTCTGTTGCATCTTCGTAAAAGTCTTTTCCTTGTGTATCCTGTCTGTGACCTAGACAATAAGTTACCTTTTCTGCAAAACCATATGTTACAGGTTGAATTGTGATCCCGCCCCCCACACACACACACCCTACCTCACAAAAATATGTTGAGACTTTAAATCCAGGCTCCTGTGAATGTAATCTTATTTAAAAATATGGTCTCTGCAGATGTTATTAAGCAGTGGCCTCCCAGGTAGACTCAATTCGGTATAACTGGTATCATAAGAGGAAGATGCTGTGAAGACAGAGAGACACCATGTGATGACAGAGATTGAAGTGATGCACCCACAAGCCAAGGAATGACAAGCAGGGCCGGGCGCAATGGCTCACGCCTATAATCCCAGCACTTTGGGAGGCCGAGGCGGGTGGAACACGAGGTCAAGAGATTGAGACCATCCTGGTCAACAAGGTGAAACCCCGTCTCTACTAAAAATACAAAAATTAGCTGGGCGTCGTGGTGCACGCCTGTAGTCCCAGCTACTCAGGAGGCTGAGGCAGGAGAATTGCCTGAACCCAGGAGGCGGAGGTTGCAGTGAGCTGAGATTGTGCCATTGTACTCCAGCCTGGGTAACAAGAGCAAAACTCAATCTCAGAAAAAAAAAAAAAGGAATGACAAGGATTGATGGCTATGGCCTGAAGCTAGGAGGAGGCAAGGAAGGGTTCCACCCAGGCTCTCATAGGGAGCATGGCCTTACTGATTTTGGGCACCTTAATTTTGAACTTTTAGCCTCCAGAACTGTAAAATTCATTTCTGTTGGTTTCAGCCACCCAGTTTGTGCTACTTTGTAATGGCAGCCCTAGCAAGCAAACACAAGGTAGCAATTGAATAACTTCTGTGACATCACATTAAATAACTGGATACCTGTTATTCCAGATGTGTTAGTGACCATATGTTTTCAGTCTGTATTAAGACTTGGGGTAAGGAGTTCTGCCATTCAGTGCCCACCATACAAGAGATATGTTCCCTTGATGAGTTAGAAAGCTACCTCTTTCAAAGTTCGACCTATGTTCTAGCATTAAGGAGTCAAATGGGACAAGGCTTGTGTATAAATATGCCTGCCACTTTCCTGGAAGTTAGCAAGTAATCTATATATGTTTGATAAAACTGAGTCTGAGGCCAGGCATGGTGGCTCACATCTATAATCCCAGCACTTTGGGAGACTGAAGTGGGTGGATCACTTGAGACCAGGAGGTCGAGACCAGCCTGGCCAACATGGCAAAACCCTGTCTCTACTAAAATATAAAAATTAGCCAGGAGTGGTGGCAGGTGTCTGTTGTCCCAGCTACTTGGGAGGCTGAGGTGGGAGGATCACTTGAACCCAGGTGGTGGAGATTGCAGAGTTGAGACCATGCCACTGCACTCCAGGCTGGGTGAGAGGGCGAGACTCTGGAAAAAAAACTGAGTGTGAAGTTAACTCCATTTAGACTCCTGATTTCATGAACTTAGGTTATGTTCTCACAATATCCCTATTTGTCCCGGAGAACACCACTGTGCCCCAGTACTCTCTTCCTATAAGCGTGCCCATGCCTTTTCTTACTCTCTCCTTCGCTTCCTCTGCAGGCAGCTGCCCTCTGCTCCTCCTTCCCTTTGATGTGAACCCTCCTGAGAGAAATCAGAACCTGCTTTCTCCCTTCCTCCGGCTCCAGTTTCCCCATTTTTCTCCTGCCTTCACTGCTCTCTGGCACTGCCTTCCACCAGGTCACCAGAATCCAGCAAATGCCAAATACAATTTCCAGTCAACATCCCACTTGGCCTCACCCCAGGATTTTGTTACTGCTAAGCATTCCTTAATTTCTTTTTTTCTTTTCTTTTTTTTTCTTTCTTTTTTTTTTTTTTAGATAAGGTCTGGCTCTATTGCCCAAGCTGGAGTGCAGTGCCAGTCTCCACTCACTGCAACCTCCACCTCCTAAGCTAAAGTGATCCTCCCACTTCAGCCTCCCAAGTAGCTGGGACTACAGACATGTGCCACCATGCTCAGCAAGGTTTTATATTTTTTGGAGTGACAGGGTTTTTGCCATGATGCCCAGGCTGGTCTCAAACTCCTGAGCTCAAGTGATCCACACACCTTGGCCTCCCAAAGTGCTGAGATTACATGTGCCTGGTTTGTTTTTTAGTGTTTTTCAAATAGCATTATTTAAATATAATTGACGGGCCAATAAACATGAAAAAAAAGCTCATCATCACTGGTCATTAGAGAAATGCAAATCAAAACCACAATAAGATACCATCTCACATCAGTTAGAATGGTGATCTTTAGAAAAAGTCAGGAGACATCAGATGCTGGAGAGGATGTGGAGAAATAGGAACGCTTTTATACTGTTGGTGGGAGTGTAAATCAGTTCAGTCATTGTGGAAGATCGTGTGGTGATTCCTCAAGGATCTACAACCAGTATACCATTTGACTCAGTAATCCCATTACTGGGTATATACCCAAAGGATTATAAATCATTCTACTATAAAGGCACATGCACACGTATGTTTACTGCAGCACTATTCACAATAGCAAAGACTTGGAACCAACTGAAATGCCTTTTGATAGACTGGATAAAGAAAATGTGGCACATATACCCTCTGGAATACTATGCAGCCATAAAAAAGGATGAATTCATGTCCTTTGCAGGGACATGGATGAAGCTGGAACAGCAGACTAACACAGGAACAGAAAACCAAACACCACATGTTCTCATTCATAAGTGGGAGTTGAACAATGAGAACACATGGACACAGAGAGCCCATCAGGTGGTAGCTAGAGGGGACAGCATTAGGAGACATACCTAATGTAGATGATGGGTTGATGGGTGCAGCAGACCACCATGGCATCTGTATACCTATGTACAAACCTGCATGTTCTGCACATGTACCCCAGAACTTAAAGTATAATAATAAAAAAATGAAAATATAATTGACAAATAAAAATAATATACACTTAGGTGAAATGATCGCCAAATCAAGCTAATTGACATATTTATCATTTCGCCATTTTCTCCCTATCCCTCATTTCTTCCTTCATCCTCCTCCTCTTCCTTCTCCTCCTTTTGCGATAAGAACATTCAGAGCTACCTACCCTTTTAGCAAATTTCAAGTATACATGCAGTATTGTTAACTCTAGTTAGTCTGCTGTACATTAGATCTTCAGAATTTATTTGTCTCACATAACTGAAACGTTATATCCTTCACCTTAATCCTCAAAAACTCCCCTCTTGACTTCTAAGACACCAGCCTGTCCTGGTTCTCCTCCTCTTCCTTCTCAGAGCGCCCTTCTCAGTCTCCCCTGGTTGCTCGATTCTGCTCCTGCTCTGTGTCTTAAATGTTGAGGTTGCTAAGGATTTCATATTTTGCTTCACTTTTTCACACTTTGTTATTCCCCTGTTGAAACATTCAGCAGATCTCTATGGCTTTCGAGATAAAATCAACTTCTTCAGTTTAGCCTACAAGACCATTCATAACCCTGCCTCTCCCTTATGTGAGCTCTCTAACCTAGTAGTCACAAATGACTTGCTGTTCCCTGCTGTTTCATGCTGTTCCCTGTACCTGTGCCTATACACATGCCTTTGTCTAGGTGGTGGGTCTTCTGCCTGGTCTCACTGAGCTACTTTGTTCAGCTGGTCATTGATGGCTTTATATTGGCTGGCTGCTAGGGTAACATGGGTAACCAGACCTCATGTCTCTCATAATCAAGTAGGCTAAGCCAGGCTTGCTTTCATGGAGGTCTCAGGGTTCTCCCGAGAAGTAGGAGAGAGTGGGCTCCAATGCACAAGGATTATTCAAGTGTCTGCTGGGGCCACATTTGCTTTTGTCCCATTAGCCAAAGCAAGTAACATGGCCAAGACCAGAGTCTCATGTTGATGAGGAGGAGCTGCAAAGATTGTGGATAACAAGTGGAACACACTCCTTAGCCTTCTGGGTGTTACCTTCTCTTCGTTAATTCATCCACTCATTTGTTCCACAGTCTTTATGAATACCTAAGCAAAGCCCTAGGCAAGGCACTGAAGATACAGAAATTTTTCTTAGTGACTGAAATTTATGTTCTAAGACCGTCACTCAATAACTAGCACATTCAGTAAAAGACAAACTAGGATTTGTGGAGGTCCCAGAAGGTAAGGTGGCCCTCAGGAGGTCTCTCTGCATTCTTCACCATTTTTGCAAAAATTGCTGCCTTGTTATTCAGAATTCCATATTAATAGCCACTTTTTCCATAAGAATCAGAAACCAAGACTCAGAAACAAAACTGTAAATATTTTCAGTGCGTATGTTTTTAAAACTGTGACTGAAATATTACTGCATTTCTTTGGGAACCTACAAATTTAAGCATGAAACTGATAACGGCATTTTCACTAAATATGTAGATGTCAAGGTGAGTTACAGGAGCATTCAACATTTTAATTCCTTAGGCTCCAAGTTGTTCACCTGTTCATAGGAAAAAATAGCTTCTGGTAACTTCAAATTCATACATGCAAAAATCGCAGAGACCAAACGTTCAAATGAAAATCATTTTAGAGACAACTCCCTAAAGTTTCCATATGAAGAGTGTTTATTTTTCTCTAGGATTAGAGCAGATTGCATCGGCAGCCCGGTCTTTCATAAAGAGGAGGGTGGGGAACAGAGTTGGGCCTTCATTTTCTCACAAAGGCACAATGTGAAGCGCATCTGTGAACATTGCATAATTTGTTATGTTCTACAAAGAGGTGGGTTTTTGTTGTACACATACCGAAGCTATTTGGTACCGTTTCACCAATGATCTCTATTCAGGTCCAGAAAAGAAATTGGCCTCAGAAGAGTGAAAGGAGAGTAAATTTTCTTTAAAAATTAGATACAGATTATCACTTCAAAATGCAGGAGGGAATTTTACAAGTGCCGGTGTACTGATTAGCTTTCCAGTGGACATCCAGCTCTTTATAAAACACATACTAGCTGTGGTCAACTGTGACCGATGTGGTTTATTACTCTCCAGAAGGGCTGAACTGAGATCACCCATCTAATTTAATTGAGAAATGCTGGATGAACTTGAACTGTTTCATGGACATGAATGACCAGAGAATTTATTTGATGAGACATTAAAGGCTGAATATGGTAACTATCTCTTTGATGGTTTAGTACAGTCAATTCTTTAGTTCATTAGCATGTATTTCATATTTTTCATTATTACCTGAGCAACCTAAATGAAAAAGGCAAAATAATAACAGCTTTTGTACAGCGTCATTACAAAAAATGAGCAACCTCCCCTTTATTGGTAAATATTTGTGATCATTGTAAACGTAGTTAACACTTTTAAAAGTTACATCAGCTTTCCAGTAAAGGAAGTTCACAGCAATTAAATTGTGGAAAACATGAATATATCCAATGTTTTTTTTTATGTGATAGTCCCTAAATTATTTTCAAAATGTTGTCTTCTGACTTCATTCATTAAAACAAAACCAAAAAAAAAAAAAAAGCCTTTACGAAGTTGGCATGTTATTCACCAGATGAGCTCCTTTGCATTTTCTTGTAAACTGGGCATTGTGAGTTATAATTGGTGGCCTCGCAATGAGACGTTTACAGTAACTTTATCAAGAGTATGGCACAGAAGTGGCATCAGATGACAGTGCTTTCTCTTCATGTATGTCTGCTAACATTTAAGATAGATTCTGCTTTATTTTCAATGACTAAAGCCAAGGCACAACTTGGGTATACACATCCTTTTAAAACTGTATTAAAATATTATATATTTTCAATTATCCACAGAAAGTCAGAACTGGAAACTCTAAGAATAAATTTCAAAATCATGTAACTAGTGACTCTTTAAATAAAATTTGTTATTGAAACTTTGTCATTAAAATCGAAAGGCCTTTGGCTGTGCCTGTACAAGCACAATAAATTGTATATGTTTGTGATACTGAATGACTTTCACCCATATGCTGCACTGCAAAGCTACATGAATGACACATTTACCATATCAGGTAAATGCCTTATACTTCATGTAACTAGTGACTCTTTAAATGAAATTTTTTATTGAAACTTTGTCATTAAAATAGAAAGGCCTTTTGGCTATGGCTGTACAAGCACAATAAATTGTATATGTTTGTGATACTGAATGACTTTCACCCATACGCTGCACTGCAAAGCTACATGAATGAGGCATTTACCAAATCAGGCCCACCACATTAAACAGAAAAGCAATCTTTATTCATGGTAACTTATCAGTTTCAATTAATCAACCCTAACAATGGAAATTCTGATGTGTTCAAGCAACTTGAAAGCAATAGGTCATCTCCAGGGCAGCATTGTCGTGTCTTTGTGCGGAAGGTTTCAAACAAAGCAACATCTTCAATAAATATACATGCATATACATACATACATGTGCATATATATACATACAAATGGACAGTTACAGCTGAGCCCTGTGGTGCCAACAAAAATGCATGTGTGTTGTTCATTATTTTTATTATAGCACATGTCATTGTTTTCCCTCAAGTATTACTTTTTGAGCTCTGCAAGTTTAAACAAAAGGAAAGAAATTTCCATTGGATGACCATCCTTTCAGTTTCTGTACTGCTATGTGAATAGCATTGTGCAAACCATTCCATTGGTTTTGAAAAGGGGTAACCATTGGTTTGATTTGGTTACACGGTTTAGTAAAGAGCTCCCTCCCACTGCCTTAGGGTCTGTGAAAGGTCTGTGACCTGTTTAGAACTGCCAAGTGAAATGTCATGTCGCCCCTCCCAAATGGGAGTATCTGCATTCATTTGATCAGTATAAAAAATGATTGGGGATGGCGAGATCAGTGCTTTTGAATTGCAATTTATAGCAGTTTACAAAAATGCACATTGTTGGAAAAGAAAACATGGAAGTGTTTCTTTCTAAATTGCATTACCTGTGAAATGTCATTAGTCTTTTAAGGATAGTTACATCCTTTTTTTATTATTTAGGAGACTAACTTCAACTAAAGAAAATCAGAATTTTATTACATTATTACTCTTTTAACCTGTATTTTAGTTTTAGTGGTAGAATTTAAGAAAACAATGTCTCTCAGTTTTTCGTGTAAACATAATTTATTATCATATCCATTTACTGATTTTCTAAGATAATCTTTGTTAATGAGTTGTATTAGTAGAAGATTCTTAATTATCTTTCCCAGATTATAAATGAGATTTATTCATTGGTAAATTCCTTGTCTGCTGATTTGTAAAAAGTAAAATCTCAAGCACACTTACCTCTAGCAAGTTTCCACTATTCCTTCAACATTGTACTACCAAACTTCTTTGTAAGATGAGTACTTTTCTAAATTATGGAACCCATCAACTCACCTACATGTATGCATAGTTTTATACCAGGAAATTTCATTTCAGTAAATGTACAAAAGAATATCTAAAGCTTATCTAAAAAGCTTAGGTAGCCTGTTCAAGTTCACAAGAGCTGAATGCAGCCTCCTGGAGTTTCTGGGGTGCAGGAAACTATGCCCTTTACACTATTTCCAGCCGTCTCACGAGCTCCGTATCTTTATGTAAGGCCGCGTGTAGCATTGGACATTACTTTAAAGAAAGCTTTGAGTAAGCAAAGTTACCTCGGGAAAAGGCTCTTGGGGCTTCCCTGTTTGATACTTACTAGAAAAAGAAAGGCCTTTCTGCAAAAAAGACTTGACCCAGATAGACTCTGGAGCACTCCACTTTGAACCTCCCAACCATTGAAAGCCGAGGTTGTCACGTTTTTATCTTTGTTCATGTTAAGCCTTGGAATGACAGCCTGGCTCCTGTGTGTTCCCCTCTCCCACTGCCCTGGCTGTGAGTGTCCACATTGACACCTACCGGTGACCGCAGGCTGCAAGGCTTTGTTGCCTTCTCCACGCTCCCGGCTTTCAGTGGGATTAGCCCAGGGCCTTTGTTCCCCTTCAAAGCTGGAACATCACATCCCATGTTGTGGCTTTCCTGTCTCAGACCCCCAGTGCTTTCCTCACAATTTACACACCAGGTAAATGTTCCTCCCCACAGGGCAGAGAGTCCAAAGTTGAGTTGGGGGCAGGGGGACATCTTCCCATTCCCCAGTTTCAGAGCCCAGGGCCAATGTGGTTTTCTTTCCTTCTCATTCGTAATTTTCTATTTCACATGGAAGAAAGACTGCAAAGCAAATGGAAATTTAAATCTTGGAAAATTAAATCCCTGGACCCAATCACGGACAACTCTTCCCACTCTTTTTATTCTCTTACAATGGCTTCAGCAGAATGTTGGGTACGGGCCTTTATCCTGGGCACCTAAGACCATTCCTGCAGTCTAGAGCTGCGGGAGAGCCCCAGACTGTCTCAGAGCAAAGCCTGGCCGGCACACGCTGTTTGGAAGGCCAAGGATAATCTGCCTGCCTGCCCTACCTCCCTCACCACCTCTCTTCCAGGTTCCTGAAGACGCTTCCTGCTAGGGCCAGGCCTGGGAGGACCCACTAAACTGATGCAAAATGCTACAGAGGGAAGAGTGGGGAGTGGTTTGTGTATAATAAGTAAAACACAGTTTATATCTGTCCATCTCACGTTTAGAAACGTCGGAATCCCCGAAAGAAGAGCCCTCGGAGAAGCTATCCACGCACCAGAGCAGCCCTGCGGCTACTGATTAACTGGGCAGAAGCCTGGGCTGCGCAGACGGGGCCACAGAAAGAACAGCCTCTGCTGTCCTGGTGTAAGATGCCTTCCTGGCAAAGGATACTATCTCCAAGAATTTGCTAAACTAATTGTTTAATCTCTCTGGATTATGTACACTAACCAGCACTGAGCTCGAATAGACCTCAATGCGTGCCTTGCGTGCGCTCCTTTCCGGGCCCTTAAGGAAAGTGCTGGCTCGTGCTGGGTGGGTGGGGCGCACTGACCCTGTGTGGCGACCACCTTCATTGCGGCGCTTCCCAGACTCGGGGGTCTAAGGGTGGGAAGGAGCAGACTTTAAAAAGTTTGAGGCACTCAACTTGTTTGACTCCCTCTCTAAATCATCCAGTCTTCATATACCAAAAAAAGTCCAAGTGATTTTATGTCTCTTCACCCAATAACTATTCCCCATGAAGGAGAGTCGTAAAGACTAGAGGGAGATTGTACATTTCCTCAAGGAAGATTCATTCTTACCCTGGCACAGGGAACCTCGCCACATCTTAAAGGCTGTCAGCAATTCTTTAGTAAGTAGGGAAACTCTGGAGTTTTGCTTCCTGGTAAGCATGCAAACTAAGATTCTGTTGGAGTGCCAGGCACCATTTACCAAAAGGCCGATTTGCTTTTCCTCCACGCCTAATGTCCAACTTGGCTCTTCCTATTCCCCTAACTACTAGTCAGGCCTTGTTAAGAGCCTGTATCTGAATCCTAGGCTCCGAATTACAGAATTCTAAAGTTATTAAGTGTCAAGAAATATATTTGTGGTAGTTGTCACATAGAGCTGATATACTTTAGTCCAAAAGAAAGCTGGAGAGGCTATTTATTTGTGCGTAAAAGGAACAAGATTTAAATGGAGAGAGACGTGTTATTTTCAACGCAAGTGCACGGGGTGGCATAGCGCTCTGTAGCATTATTCGAGCTTCATCTACTATGCACTATATGCCGCTGTCTCCAAAGGAGTGTTGCCCTAGAAACTTGTTTTAAATCGGCTGCTATATATCAACACCTTGTTTTAGCAGTCCTTGGCTGAATTACAGTTACACAGTTTGGCGCTTCTTTCAAATTTCCTCCCATCAGTTTGGCTAAAGAAAGGAATTTTTCTCCTTTAGAAATGAATTGGCTTAATTAGTAAGTAGATTAATGGCAATTGCTGGTGAGTTGGTTTCCAGCAGAGTTTCACCAGAGAGGGTTAATCGGAGTCAGGTCTGGAATCTTTCCCAGAACTGGCTGCCAGCCATTTCCACCAACCAATCAACCCTACAAGAAACAGAGGAAATGAAATAAAATTTATATTCTCTGTGCCATCACCCTGGACAGAAATTCCTTCGAAGCAGCCTCCTGGTTGGGTGCAATATCAAACTGCTTCATTTCAAAACTTTAATAGAAACTTTAAACTGCAAGATTTACCTGGGTACCAAACCAAAGTTTCAAATGGCATAATAAAGGTCTCCACAGAACCTTAGATGTATTGGAAATTTCTGAGGCTCTCAGCCAATTTCAGGTTGGGAGAAGTTACAAACCACCCAGGTCTGGCCCTAAATCTGTTGTCCATCAGATGACCTTCAAAAGTTTTGCTGTACGTTTTGCAGCCTTTTAACTTATTTTTTCCATAGTGATGAAAATGCATTCATAGTTTAACTTGCAGCTGCATTAGTCTTGCAAAAAAAAAAAAAAAAAGTCCCTGCTGAGAAATGCATATAATAGGAAAAACAGATCGGCTGGACAGCAGTGTAATTAATGCCAGAAAGGGCTGAGGCCGGTTTCATAGTTTGTCTTTTGAGGATATCAAGACGAGACCTGTGAAAAATGACGCATGCTTTAGCATTTCAGAAAGCTGGCAACTGGCAGCGCTTTTCCTTTTTTCTTTGACTTTCTGCCGCGGAACAAAGAGGTCCGCAGAACTAGCTAGGTTGTAATGAGTTCTATGTCCCTAGCACATTAAGTGCATCATGGAAACATATTGTATCGAAATAGTTTGGAGGAGAATACTGGGGATGAAAGAGAATGGGTGCTTTGATCAGCTCCCTGGGGTCCTGAGCGCGCACAGACTGACTTGCAAGGAGTTATTCAGCTCCAGCTAGACACACTTACAACACCATTGAAAGAAATTTGCATATCTGTAATTTATCACATTGGTCCAGAACATTATTGCAAGGTAAATAAAAGTTACTTGAATAAAAAAAATCAATCATCGCAGATATAGGGAAAACATGAAGTCAGTCTTTCCACTGAAAATAGAAATAAGCATTTCCGTAAAACATGATGACTTAGAAGCTGACTTTATTTAAAAATGCCTTTAGAACAACAGGTTATGCCATGGCAAAAACAAGAGTGGCCACAATTTTTTTGCCTTTCTGCTTTAGGGGAGTGTGTTCACAGCTTCCCACTGGAATAAAGTCAGAAAGTCGAGATGCATGTGTCTATAATCAGCCTACAACATGCAGATAAAAATTAGTACACACTTTGAGCAGTTATGAAAGACGACTTGACCTCTCTGGCATTTGCAAATACTAAGGTTAAATCTCATTTCTTCTCCTGTTGATTTCATTCCTAAGCCTTGTTTGCTGAATTTAGTTCAAGAGGATGAAATGTCCAGAGACCGGTCAATAGGAAAACTTGCTTTCGAATGCCCCATGAGAACAAGTGAAAATTTAACAGGCAGGCATTGTTCTGAGTTTTGAAACAACCCAGTTAAACAGCAAACAAGAATCTTCAACTTGACCTTGAAAAGGCTGTGTGCCTGCAGATAATCTATCAAACAACACTGGATGACAATGATATATTTCAAAGTATTGTCAGATGAAAAGATTGATAAATTTGCTGCTGCAAAGAGAGAACTTTGGAAACAGGCAACAGGCACTTTAGCTCTCTGACTCCGCCTCCCCATTCTCTGTCCTCACTGCCCCATCCCCACCCCACCAGCCCCAGCCAGCCTTGAGGCCAACTCTGTAGACGAAGGCCAGTAAATCAGCACTGTAATATTTCTTAAGGGGCAAGGAAAAGCTGTGAACAGTACTTCTCATATTAAACGCAATATTTCTTTGCTTTCGCGGGAACAAAAGTCATAGCAAGACGTCTTTATGGCTAATTCAGTCAAAGGCACATCCCTGGTTCCCCCCGAAGAAAGGTCAGTGTCGTTGTGTTTGGTCCTCCGAGGGGGTGTTTTCACACTGAAAACTGAGCCAGCTGTCCCTGTCATACCCTCGCCATTGGGGAGCGCGCACTAGCCATGGTTATTAGGCACTTCTACACCTGCAAAATACACCAATTTCCAAGACTTTTCAAGACACCCTCCCTTTCTCATGCCCCCTCCTCTTGTCTACTAAACTTTGACAACACAATTCAAGCCCTGGATGAAAGCGCTGCAGGCAAGAAGAACTCTTGGGAGGGGTGGCCCAGCTACCATCTCCCTGTGTCTATTGAGCGTCCATCAAAGAAATGAGACGTCAAGTGTGCTTTCAAAAGTACGGAAAAACTTCCAGATAATCACTTCGAGGTGTCACACATTTGCTATTGCCACACACGTTAACTGTTGAATCCTAAATATTTTTATATGCACCGGTATGAGGTCCTTCGTGTAGAAGTGGCTTGTTTTAAAATTTGCAATTAGCATGTCACTGACAAGCGCCGGGAGATAACATTTCTTTTGAGTTGCTCAATGCCAGTGCACGTCTATGCTT